>NW_021703784.1:56116443-56548412 GCF_005190385.1 Monodon monoceros
AGGTTCTAATTTAGGCAGCCTGGCTCCAAAGCCTACTAGGAAGAGGACTCCAACAGTATGTAGAGGATAACCAGGGGAGGGGCTGAGGCAAGGAAAGGAGACATCATAGAACAGAGAATGGACAGGGGTTGGTGGTAGACTGGATATGGATGTAAGAGAGGGTGCCATCTAGGGCACTTTGGCTGCCTGGTTTGGTCAAGTGGAGAGGTGGTGGTATCTATCACTACTGAGTTAGGAAACGTGGGTGGAAGAACAAGTTTTAGGGGGAAGGTGAGTTCGGTTTTAGGAATGGTCAATGAGTGGCTTTTGGACATCTGGGAGATATGGAGAAGTAGATGGATCTAGAGTATCTAGGTATCTAGTAACTCTAGAAGTATCCAGAGTTCAGGAGATATCTAAGTTGTAGACAAAGTTTGGGTGTTGGCAGATTTAAAGCCCTGAGTGCCTGAGGTCATGTGGACGGTGTACAGACTGTCCTGTTCTGGGCCAAAGTCAACACAGCAAATAACTGGAAGAGATGGGACTGGAATATGGTCTCCCGGGCTGCAGTGGAAGCTGGTTCTGTCCATTCCACTGGGCATTATGGATCTGGGAAGCAGGCAGAGCATAAGATGTTGATAGGCTACAGGAAAGAGGTTTTTCTGGTGCTCTATGGTGACTAAATCCAGTGAAATGTTCCCTGCCCCCAGATCAACAGAAATAAGGACAACTCCATAAAGACCAGATAGATAAAGGTTAGGAGATTTATTTTCTTTAAACAAGATCATAAATAACAAAGAAAGTAGGTCCCAGACTTCAGACCCTGCAGCAGGACAGGAATAGGAAGTTGTTGGGTCGAAAGGTGGAGGGGGCTACGCATCACCTAAGACAGTCACAGAAAAGATGGGCTGCAGGAGACTGCCCCTCCCTGCCCTTGGGAATGGCGTGCCTGGGCAGCAGGGGGAGACTGAAGTGCTGTGATGAGGCAGCTGGAAGAGGGCAAATATTGAGGATGCTGGGCTGCACTGATTCTATGAAGAGTAACATGGAAACCACAAATGGCTAAGATAAGCTGTGGGTCTAGAAAAGGCAAGCGGGCACTCTGCACACCTCCAGGGACCAATTATGAAAATGGTTCAATTTGATTCTTAAAAACAACTCCACGGGCCTTAGCCTGTGGCTTTGTGCGTGGGCTGTATTCAACCTGGGTTGCCCTGTGGCAGGTGAGGGCTCAAGAGACCCCTGGAGCAGCCTGGCCTCAGCCCAGGGCAGGTGCCCAGACATGTGGGAGTGGGACCGTGGGCCCTCCCCAGTTGGGAGGCCATGTGCTTGGACTGGCCGGGCCTGATTTTCAGGCTGGTTTCTTGTGATGCTATCCACCCCCCACCCCTGTACCTAAGGATGAGATCCTGGCCCCGCTGGGTCTTCCAAGCCTAGAATAGTAAGACAGGGATAAAAAGGTACCTGACTGGTATTTTATTTAAAAGGGAAAAATAAGGACCATCCCGCACGTGGTCCATCCCATGAGGTAGGGCAGGACCATGGCAAGAACAATCTCAAGGAATGGAGGTCCCTGAGCCTGGGGAAACATATGGACGCAGGTGCATTGCCTAATGCCAGGAATAGGGGCCCAGGGTTCCGATGGAGGCTTCACCCTAGGCAAGGCAGGGAGGACAGGCAGGGGCTACCCCTGAACAGGGAAGGGATAGGAGCTGGGGAGCCTTAAACTGGGGAGACCAATGTTGGTCAAAGGCCCTGGAAAACAATGCTTTCGGCAGGAATACACGAAAGGGTTTGTACATCTGGGGATGCCCGTCTATAGGGAGCCGGTGTCACATGGTCGGGCAGGATGGTGAGGAGGAGACAGCGGCATCACAGTGGCCTCTGGTGCGATGTATTTACAACAGAGCTCAGTGTTGAGGGAGGGAAGGAGAGCAGGTCACTAACAGCCAGGAAACACACTGTGAAGAGTAGAAAGAGAGTGGAAAACAATGTGACCGTCACTAGCTTTCCCCCTGCTTACCCTGTCTCATCCAGGAAACCCTCCCTAATGATCACCAAGGCCTTTGTAGATCTCTCCCACCTCTTCTCAGCCCCATCCAGGGCAAGACACAGGGTCTGCTCTCAGGGTACTGCCGATTTGACCACAGCTCCAAATGGGCCAGGGGCCCCAAACGCTGCTTATTAAGCGAAACTAAGTCTTTATTTTGATTCCTGGGATCCATCAATGGTCAGCTGCTTGACGGGTGGTTTGGCATAAGGGAATCACTTGTGTGGCTCACTGTACCAGGCTCCTGTCCTCATTTCCAATGCCTACCCTGCTCTGTCATCCACACCTCCTAGGCCCTGGCATTCAGAACTCCCTAATGCAGAAACCCTTTCTTTTTCTTCAACATTTTTTCTTCTTCAAACTTCCTGAGGGTGGGGAACAAGTTCCCCTAGACCATCATCAAAATCAGATAAGAGACTTCCCAACTGGCAGGTGTGACTCTTCATTAGGCCTGTGGGCTCTCTGAGGATCAGGGGCCTCCTGTAGCAAAGACTGGGAGCTCCCTGAGGTGGGGCCGGGACCGTGTTGTTTGGGTCACCATGCCTCTTTTCCTCCTCCTCCTCAACAAAGAGACCTACTATGTCTGCCTAATCACACGGAGAGCTTCCTAGGATGAGGGGCATCCTTGTTCCTCTAGACCCAGTGGTTCTCAACTGGGAATGACTTTGCCTCTCTTGAGACACTTGGTAAAATCTAGAAACATGTTTGCCTGTCACAGCTGTGTGTGTTCAGGGGTGCTACCGGCTTCTGGTACGTAAAGGCCAGGGATGTTGTTCAACATGCTACAGTGCACAGAACAGCCCGCGCCGCAAAGGATTACCCAACCCAAATGTTACTAGTGCTGGGGTTGGAATCCCTGCTCCGGATCCCTACACAGCCTCAAGACCTGCCCCACCTTCCTTGGCAGCAGGGCAGGAGAAGGCATATTGAATTTCTCTGAGAGCCTGGAAAAGGACGGATTCCCATCCCAGCCTCCACAGGAAGGGGCATCTTAAGAAGAAGTATGCATCACAGTGAGGGTGGGGGACTAGGCATCATTTAATGTCAGCTAGGCAACAACTCACTGAACCAGAGCACATGGAAAGAACCAACCATGGCTTTGCAGAAACACACATGCTGGGCTCTGTGTTGAAGAGGAAGAAGAAAGGCAAGGTGACCTAAACCAGGCAGGGGTAAGGCAGAGATACCTATAACCTTGCAAATATCTCTTTGTTGGAGCACTGCTGGGCTCCTTAAACCTTTGTACTTCCTTACCACTGGAATCCACCGATGGGCTCTGCAAACCTGTGCCGAATCAGGAAAGTGGCAACAGCTTCAGCTACCTGGAAAAGGGAGAGATGTTCCAGGCCACGTTAAGGGTAGCAATGGGGTTCATCCTTGGAGGTCTGGTGGGCTTCTGTTGGAAGGTAAGGCTCTCTGGTGGACTCATGGGTCCTACAGTTCTGAGGAGCCTGAAATCAAAAGGACCTGGGTCCTGGCAGGGCTGGGAGACTCCTCCCCACCATTTGCCAGGGATGGGTCCAGAGAAGTCAAGAGGAATGATGTGAAGGCTTATTTATCCCCTTAGAGTTACAAAGCACTTTTTTCCTACAGGAGGAGCACATATTAATTCCTAACTGTGACTGTGGTTTAGGGAGCAGTTTCTACCCAATTATCCCTTCTACCATCTGGCTTTCGGGGGCAATGGAGAAGTAGAGCTTAAGATCTTAACCATAGGGCCCTGGGTGAAACAGCAGGGTGCCAGTAACTCCTCAGCCCATACACACAAAGCCAAGACCAGAAGCAGCCGCCAGGGAGAGGTCTAGGGAGCTGGTGGAGTCCCATCTGTGTAGGCCCCACAGCAGCTGCTGCAGGCGACACAGGCTGACTCAGAGGCTGGTTCTACCTTCTGTGAGACGCACAGTTATTCCACGTTGTCCTTTTACATTCATCAAGCACCAGACTCACCTTGTCTGGAGCGTCCTCATGGACTGCATGGCCACACTGGGGTAGGACCTGCATCTGGAACTTCCCTGGGGAAGATACAAACCAAAGCCACCTCAGGGACTAAAATGGTCCTCTCCTTACCATCTCTGCAGCCTCACAGGTCACTCCAGGAGGCCAGGACTCCCCCATCCCCTCCCTGCCAATACTCTGGACCCAATTACACCTAGCCTTTGAGGAGGATGGTAATACTTGAAATTGTAACCTTGAGCAAATCATTTTCCCTTCACTTTTTCTTTCTACACCTATTTAGTATGCATTTGCTTTGGGCCAGACACATAGAAACAGTTCCTGTATACACTACAGTCTAGTGGGAGAGCAAAACATAAAAACCAACATTTTAATGCAGCATGTAGTTCCTATGATAACACAGAGCATATGGAACTGGAAAAACACAAGAAGAGGGGCTTTGCAATCAAATAGGGATCCAGGAAGGCTTCCCACACAGAAAAAATAACTTACACAAAGAAAGAAGGATGAAATGGTATTTGCTCCTGAAAAGAAAAACTTTGGCATGGTGCTCATGAGAGTTAACAATGAGGCTGGAGAGGTAAGCAGGGACCATACCATTAAGGGGTTTGTAGGCCATGTTAAGGACTTTGAGATTTATTATTACAATAATAAGTTACCATTTGAGTGCTTAACTATGTGCCAGACACGGTACTGGGCACTTTCTCACACTGTCCTGTAGAACACTGTAAGCTCACAACTAATGTGACAGTTATTAAGAATGAACAGAAATGATTGATAAAGCAAGATCTCTAAGGAGACTAAAGAATACGGGACCCAGAGCTCCCACAGGTAGAGAGAGCAGACTCTCAGAGCCTCAGAATAAGGGAGTAAGCTCTGGAAGTCCTTCTGGCTATCACATTCTGGGATTCTTACCCCAGTTACATAGTGCTTTAAAATCTTTTTTCAAAATACTCATCTACCCATTTTTTAAGTTGATTCTCAAATTTACCCTATAAAATTAAGCAGGACAAATACTGAAATTCTTTTTTGAGATGATGAAACCAAGGCCTTGATTAGTGAAGTGATTTGCCCAAGGCCACTTAATTAGTCAGCAGAGGAACTAAGACCATTCCCTCCAGTAAGGTCCTGCTTATGCCCCTCTTCCTGCAGTAAGCTGCCGCTGGGTGCTCCAGCCTAGTCCCCTCTCCCCTGTATCTCCTAATGTACTACTGTTAATGCATTTAATGGATCCAAACACAGAGCAGCTTGTGCCCCTGTTGTTCTGTAAACTAATATCTATATGCCACTGGTGCTTGCCCCCCCCCAGGAGTGTGTCATTTCTATAAGAACAGGGCTAATATCATTACTTGCTCTATATCCCTAATAGGGCCCAACCCAGGGCTAGATATTAAATAAGCGCTTAGTAAGTTTTGGATGAATGAACGATCGAGCAAATAACCTGATAAAACTTAAAACTCAAACCTTGATGACTGGGGCTGCATTTTTCACTCCTCTTTGGAAGAGTGGGTATAAGGAATCAGGGAGAGCTCACACATACTAACAATGCTGTACCCAGTACACATAAAATAACATAATCATGGGTAATCCTCACAATTATTCTATGAGGTGGGCATATTTCCAACTCCATATTATTTTATTTATTTATTTTTGTCTGCATCGGGTCTTCGTTGCTGCATGCGGGCTTTCTCTAGTTGCTGCGAGCGGAGGCTACTCTTCATTGCAGTGCGTGGGCTTCTCATTGCGGTGGCTTCTCTTGTTGCGGAGCACGGGCTTTAGGCGCACAGGCTTCAGTAGTTGTGGCATGTGGGCTCAGCAGTTGTGGCTCGCGGGCTCTAGAGCGCAGGCTCAGTAGTTGTAGAACATGGGCTTAGTTGCTCCACGGCATGTGAGATCTTCCAGGATGAGGGCTCGAACCCATGTCCCCTGCACTGGCAGGTGAATTCTTAACCACTGTGCCACCAGGGAAGCCCCTCCCTGCCTATCCTACAGATGAGGAACTTTAGGTTCAGAGAGCCTAAATCATTCACCTAAGTTGCACCATCAATGAGTGCTGGATTTCTAGGATTCAGCAACTAATTCAGCTGGTTTAAACAGTGCTGGGAAAGCTGTGGTTTGAAATCTGTGGTGATTTAGCCATTTCCTTTTGTTTTATGGATGTCATTACTCTCTATACATACTCATGGGATGCTTTGAAAGAGAAGGTGGTCTTGGCATAAACCTTACTGGGGAAACAGGAGGGATTTAATGAGGTATCAGGAGTGCCTCCTAGACACAATGAAGCCATCATTTATTTTACTTCACCCACATTTTCTCATTTAAACCTCACACAATTGAATTATTTCATTATCTCCATTCGATAGATGAAGAAACTCAGAATTAAGGAAGTCAGCAATCCACTCGGGCCACAAAACCAGTAAGAGTGATTCAAACCCAGGACTGTCTGCTTCCAAGGCTGGTGATCAACACTGATTCCAAATGCTATTCTAGTCAAGATTAACTGCTTTCAGATAGCATCAAGAGCTATGTCTGATTCTTCTGTGTGCTCAGCATCAAGCACAGGTCTTACACCTAGGTCTTTTCTTGCTTAGAAAAGGTTTGCTTAATTGAATTTACGGAAAAATGTCTAGGCTCAGAATAACCAACATCAGGACTTCCCTGGTGGCACAGTGGTTAAGAATCCGCCTCCCAATACAAGGGACTGGGGTTTGAGCCCTGGTCCGGGAAGATCCCACATGCCGCAGAGCAACTAAGCCCGTGCGCCACAACTACTGAGCCTGCACTCTACAGCCCACGAGCCACAACAACTGAGCCCACATGCCACAACTACTGAAGCCCGCATGCCTAGAGCCCGTGCTCCGCAACAAGAGAAGCCAACAAAATGAGAAGTCCATGCACCACAACGAAGAGTAGCCCCCGCTTGCCGCAACTAGAGAAAGCCCACGTGCAGCAACAAAGACCTGATGCAGCCGAAAATAAATTTAAAAATAAAATAGAATTACCAACATCAGTGCCAAAAAAATCACATAGTCCCAGCCCATGGTCCTGCTCAAGGCCTCAGGACACTATGTAGTTGGGGGAAGGGAAGGGTATGGTATGAAGGTCTAAGGTCAGAGTTTGATAAATCATTCAGAGGCCTTTGAACAACTATTATCAAGGAAAATAGCCCCCTTCTCTGTGGAGAGCTTGAGGACAGCTCAAGGAACAGTCTGAGGGGCCCATGAGACATCCAAGTAGAGATGTCCAGCAGGTTTGATACATGGAGAGGTATGAGTCAGATGTTTCGTTTTGGGAGTTATCAGGGTATAAATGAGAGCCATGAGATTGCCCAGGGAGAGTAAGTAGAAAAGAAGGAAGGTCAAGAACAGAATCTGCTTAAGCTTGAAACCTTGGCCTTGGAGTTAGCACCTCTTCTTCCTATAACCCAAAGTTGCCAGTGACTACTGACTTCACCTTCACCAGGCCTTTCATCTGTACTAAAGCCAAAAGCTTCCATGAAATTGGTTCCACTACCTCCACAGTCATCTAGCCAATACACCTGGACCTAAGCACAACATGTCACTTTCCTACTCATTATACCTCACAATCCTTGTGAGGTTGCCATCAATTTTCTCATTTTATAGACCGAGAAAACTAAAGCTAAGGCAGGTCAAGTAACTTGCCCAAGGTCAAAAAAATTAGTAGGAAGGAAGCAATACTCAAACGCATTTCTCAGAGCCCTTGCTTTTACCACCTCATTATGCTGTCTTCTAAATAGAGTTCAACCTTTTTGTATCTGGGTTATCTTGGACCTTTCCCTTTCCTAAGAATTCGAACAATAATAAAAATACTGATCAGTATTCAGAATATCTTTCACAATATTGTATATTTACACAGAGTACTTTATAGTTTATAATGCCCCTTTCAAAGACATTGCCTCACTTTAATCCTTACAACTCTGAGGCATATGTGGTAGTACAATTCCCATTTTTAGATGGAAAATTTCCACATGACTCTGCCCATTTCTCTGCCCTCAGGGGACCTAGGAACATAATTTCTTCACAGCTTACCTTGCATTTGGCCAATAGTCAGATCTTTATCCAATCTATCAACACCTAGAACAAAATAAGAGAATCCATAAGTAGCTTGCTAGAAAAAAGCTGTGTGAAATAGGCTTTGCTGTTCAATAATGAAGTAAAAATTGCTAGAGTTGTAAACATGATGACATTCTCAATTCATGTTAATGCCAATCCTAACTCCCTGAGGGTATATTCTCACCACATGAAGCTTTCTAGGCTGAGGTTCCCCGTAACCACTTTGCTTGTTTAAGCTGGTTTCTGAAAATAGGGTTTTACTTTTCAAATTTCCATTATCCTCAGAATATCCTTATACCACTCAAGGAGAGGACTTGGGCTTGACCAGGTAGAGGCCAGGCCAGAATTCGGCCATCCCAGGTGGATGCTTATGCTTAGTTAGGTTTAGGGATTTGGCAAAGGGAGGAGAAAGGGCACAAATGAGTGAGGATGGTACTTCACTTTGGAAGTCGCTACCCATTTGGTAAATAGTTTTAACAAAGACATGCTGAGATGACAATATACATACACTGCTAGGGACTCAACTGTGTTCCCCCCAAATTTATATGATGAAGGCCTAATTCACAATGTGACCATATTTGGAGATATGGAAGTAATTAAGGTTAAATGAGGAAGTAATTAAGGTTAAATGCGGTCATAAGGGTAGGGCCCTCACAGGACAGGATTAGTGTCCTTATAAGAATAAACAGCAGAGAGCTAGCTTGTTCTCGCTCTCTCTGCCATGTAAGGACACAGTGAAAAGGTGGTTGTTTGCAAGTCAGTAAGAAAGCTCTTAGCAGAACTCGACCAGTCTGGAACCCTTATCTCAGACTTCCAGCCTCTAGAACTGTGCGAAAATTAATCTGTTGTTTAAGCCACCCAGTCTATTGTATTTTGTCATGGCAGCCCAAGCTGACTAATAAAAACACATACACACTTACCAGCCAGGAGCAGCAATTTCGGAATAGGACAACTAAGAAAGAGATTGGATAAGCCTCGGAACCAGCCATCCCAGTATTTTTCTGTTTTTGCCAGTTCAATTCTCCAAGTGTAAGGATGGTCTTTCTTGGTCTGGAGGAAGAAGAGCAAGTTTTGAGTCTCTGAGGGCAACCCCTGGAGGAACAGGATAAAAACTAGGTCCCTGGGAAAAGGAAAGGGAAGGAAACTAGCACATATTAAGAGCTTACCGTGTCCCTGACATTTTAATATACATTTAATCCTTATAACAGCCTTGTGACATAGGTTATTGTTGTAATTTCCATGTTTAGATAATCAGAAGTTTACTTTTTACTTCTATTAGTTTCAGTGAACCTAGGAAACTTTCTTAAGATCACAAACCTAGTAAATGGTAAGGCCAAGATTGAGCTTCTTATACTCATTTGGCAAAAAGAACACATCATCAGAAGAATAACTACAAAAACACATTGTAGTATGAAAAATGCTTACAATATAATATTAAGTGAAAGAAGCAGAGTACAACATGTCATCTAAGTTAGGATTACTACTGGAAAAATATGGTATACTTTGGGAAAGAACTGGAAGGGAAAACTGAAAATATGTTGATTTGTTCATAGAACATGTTTTCTTATATTTTTATTTATGACAATGATATAATGTTCCTGCAATGGTAATTTAAAAAAGGAAAACTGACACAAATATGACAAAATGTCAATATCTGTTCAATCTCGATATAAAGTAGATGGCACAGAGTATGCACTCATCAAATACAAGCTGAACAAATAAAAGGTTCTCTATACTTTTCTGCATCAAAATTTTGAAATATTATAACTGAAATAATTAGATGACCACATATCAACCAAAATATGAAAATCTAGAAGTGAGCATGAGACAGCATATATTGTATTAAAGATCACCACATGGTTAAGATGTTCATACTACCCAAATGATCTGCAGATTTAACACAATATCAAAATCCCAATGGCATTTTTTGCAAAAATAGAAAAATTCATCCTAAAATTCATATAGAATCTCAAGGGACCCCAAATAGCCAAAGCAATTTTAATAAAGAAGAACAAAATTGGAGGACTCATGCTCTCTGATTTCAAAATATATTACAAAGTTACAGTAATCAAAACAGCATAGTACTGATATAAAGACAGACAAATAGAGCAATGGAATAAAAACTTCGAGAGCCCAGAAATAAACTCTCACATATACAGTCGAATGATCTTTGATAAGGATGCTGAGACTACTCAATGGAGAAAGGACACTCTTTTCAACAAATGGTGCTGGGGAAACTGGATATCCATAAGCAAAAGAATGAAGTTGGACAACATACAAAAATTAACTCAAATGGATTAAAACCTAAATATAAAAACCTACAACTGTAAAAGTTCTAGAAGAAAGCATCATGAAACTTTTCACGACATTGGACTTAGCAATGATTTCTTGGTTATGGAACCAAAAGCAGAGGCAACAAAAGTAAAAATAGATAAATGGACTATATCAAACTTAAAAACATTTGTGCATCAAAGAACTCAATCAATAGAGTGAAAAGGCATACCACTGAATGGGAGAAAATATCTGCAAGTCATGTATCTCATAAGGAGTTAATATCCAAAGGACATAAAAGAATTCCTGTAACTCAACAACAAAAAAAATCAAATAACCTCATTTAAAAATGGGCATAGGACTTTAACAGACATTTCTCCAAAGAAGATGTACAAACAGCTGATAAGTACATGAAAAGATGTTCCAACAGCACTTATTATTAAGAGATCAGCTGCTATGAACATGGGTGTGCAAATATCTATTCAAGACCCTGCTTTCATTTCTTTTGGGTATATACCCAAAAGTGAGATTGCTGGATCATAACGTAGTTCTATTTTTAATTTTTTGAGTAACTGCCATACCATGTTTAATAGTGATTGTACCATTTTGTAATCCCACCAATAGTGCACAATGGTTCCAATTTCTCCACGTCCTTGCCAATACTTGTTATTTTGGGTTTTTTTGGCAGTAGCCACCCTAATGGGTACAAAGTGATATTTATGGTTTTGATTTGCATTTGATTTGATTTGCATTGATCATTAATGATCACAAATGCTATATGAGTCCACTTATATGAGGTATCTAAAATATAGTGAAATTCACAGAAACAGAAAGTAGAATGGTGATTATTAGGGGTTGGGGGAAGCGGGAAAGGGGAGTTGTTGTTTAATGGGTACAGAGTTTCAGTTTTGCAAGATAAGAAAATTCTGGAAACTGGTTGCACAACAGTGTGAATATATTTAATATTACTGAACTATACACTTTAAAATGGTTAAGATGGTAAATTTTATGTTGTGTGTGTTTTTTACCACAATTTAAAAAAAAGATCACTGGATGGGGAGTCAGGAAACTTGGATCTTCTAGATCTCACTAAACAACTCATTCTATTCTCTTCTATTAATATTTTCTAGACACAGGACACTTTGAAATGAACACTAATTGTCATTTCAACTTGGAACCTCAGCCTGTCCTACTGCATGCAGTGCTTCCCATTTATGAGTCATTTATAAGAGATCAGCTCCACAGAGACAGCATAATCTCACAAGCCGCTCCCAAATGCATACTAGATTTCATCCGCAAATACAACTCAATAATAAAAAGACAAATAACCCTATTTAAAAATGGGCAAAAGATATGAAGAGATATTTCTCCAGAGAAGATACATAAATGGCCAATAAGCACATGAAAAGATGCTCAACATCAATAGTCATTAGAAAAATGTAAATCAAAACCACAGATATGAGATTCCACTTCATACTAGGATGGCTATAATCAAAAAGAAAGACAGTAATAAGTGCTGGCAAGGATACAGAAAAACTGGATCCCTCATACACTGCTAGTGCGAATATGAAATGATGCAGGCACTTTGGAAAACAGAATGGCTGTTCCTCAAATGAGTTACCATCCGGCAATTCCACTCACAGGTATATACCCAAGAGAATAAAAACCTATGCCCATGCAAAAATTTTTACTTGAATGTTTATATCAGCATTATTCCTAATAGACAAAAAGTGGAAATAACCCACATGTCCATTAACTGATGAATGGATTAAAAGTGTGGTCTATCAAAGTGGTTACCAGGGGCTTCCCTGGTGGCGCAGTGGTTGAGAGTCTGCCTGCCAATGCAGGGGACACGGGTTCATGCCCCGGTCCGGGAAGATCCCACATGCCACGGAGCAGCTGGGCCTGTGAGCCATGGCTGCTGAGCCTGCGTGTCCAGAGCCTGTGCTCCACAACGGGAGAGGCCACAACAGTGAGAGGCCCGCATACCGCAAAAAAAAAAAAAAAAAAAAAAAAAAAAGTGGTTACCAGGCCAGAGGCTGGAAGGTAGAAGAATAGATAGAAGTTGGTAAAAGGGTATAAACTTTCAGTTATAAGATGAAAAAGGTCTGAGGATCTAATTAATATAAAACACAATTATAGTGACTATAGTTGACAATAATGTATTGTATAACTGAAATCTGCTAAGAGAGTAAACTTACATGTCCTCAAAAACACACACAAAAAAGGTAAATCTGTGAGGTGATGGATGTGTTAACTCATTGAGGAGTATCCTTTCACAAGGCATCTGTTCATCACATTGTACACTTTAAATATCTTACAATTTTAATTGGCAATTATACCTCAATAAATCTGAAAAAAAAGTCTATCTATACAATGGAATATTATTCAGCCATAAATAGGAATGAAGTACTGATACATGCTACAACAGAATGAACCTGGAAAACATTATGCGATGGAATGGAAGTCATGGAAGATCACATACTGCATAATTCCACTTATATTAAATGCTCAGATTAGGCAAATCTGTGGAGATGGAAAGTAGATTAGTGATTGCCTAGATCTGGAAAGGATGGAGAGAAATGGAAAATGACTGCAAATGAGTAAGACATTTCTTTTAAAAGTGACGAAAATGTTCTAAGATTAGATTGTTGTGATGGTTGCACAACTGTGACTGTACTAAAAATCACTGAATGGTATACTTTGGATGAGTTACCTTTCAATAAAGCAGTCCGAAAAAGAAAGAGATTTATGCACAAAGGAATATCTCCTGGACAAGTGAAGTTTATTCCTTTAAGGATCAAAGCTTAAATGTTTTCCCTTTCTTTTCTGTATTTTAACCATTTTGTATTAGATTCTCCCCATCCCCAATAAAAATGTATAGCTTGTTTTCTTTTACAGAGCAGAGTGGATGCAACTGACCTCTTATGTATGCCTCAGGGTCATTTGAAACACAACTTTTTATATTGTGCTAAACAGAGATGCCCCTATGAAGCTTTGCCCGGTTTTTTGTGCTGTTGTTGTTAAGTTTAATTGGCATTATTAACATTTTCTCCATCATTTTTATTTATTTTTCCTTTGAGATATAACTGACATACAACATTGTTTAAGTTTACGGTGTACAACATGTTCATCTGATACATTTATATATTGCAATATGATTACCACCATAGTGTTACCTAACACCTACCTCTAACATGTCATATAATTATCATTTTTTTGTGGTGGGAACAATTAAGATCTAGTGTCTTAGCAACTTTGAAGTTTATAATACAGTATTGTTGCCTATAATTACTGTGCTGTGCATCAGATCTCCAGGACTTATCTACTAGTTGCAAGAAGTTGTTGACTACTAGAGTTTCTCTGTGTCCTTCCTCAGGTGGAGACTGTTTAGCTATGCTCCTCATTGACTGATATGCCTCAGTTTGACCTCCTAACAAAACTGCTGGAGTTCATAAAACCCCATACAATAGGCCCTATAAAAAATTATAAGGAAAAAATGAGTTGGAATTAAAAACCAGAGGATCTAGATGTGTTTTAGCACTAACATTTATATGTGACCATAAGCAAGTATCTGCATCTGAGTTGTAAAACAGTGTTAATACCTACAATGCAGAGGCAAAATGAGAACTAGAGATATTAATGTGAAGCATTCAGTATAGATCCTAGCACATAAAAGGTAAAACGTAACTGATAGTTTGTATCAGTCTCAAATCTACTAAACACTAATTGATTACCCTGAACAAATCTCTTCATCTCTGAGTCTCAGTTTCTGTAGTGTTAACATGTGAGAAAAGGTCTCCCCTCGTCTCACAGAGTGTTGGAGGGCAAACTGATCATGCATTATTTATAATTTTGTAAACTCCAAAGAGGTACAAAGTATTATTCATCGATCTTAAGGATGACAAGAAGATCCTCATTAAATTAAAAATACTGTTTAAAAAAAATGCACCCTCTTCCTTGCTAACACTAGCATCTCCAAATGCAAAGGAATATGTGGTATACACCAAGTATACATAAGTAAGGTTAGTAACATCTTACTAATTCCCTGTCATTAGTAAGATGTTCATAATCCATCCCAGAAAGTCTATGGCTCACACTCACTCATCATTTCCCAGAAAAAGCACCCCTTCCCACTGGTGTCCTCAAATCAGTTGCTCAGCAAGTTCTCACAGAACACTCACTATGCACACAACCCTGAGCTATACACTGAAGGAAATTCACACAGAACATCAATTTCTGCCCTCAAAATACATAGGATATTTTTGTTGGGAGACAATTCTTATGTTATTAGAGGACACTGAATCTGCATTCTAGGGATGACTATAAGAAAACCATAATATTTTGAATGTGGCTTATGAAAATCAGTTCTATGACTTGGTCACAACTTCAGAAAAGAAAGTGCTAAGGTGTGTCCTACAGGCTCTCAGTGCTGTACTGCAGAGGGACTAATATAAACTGGGGTCAGAAAGCTTCCCCAAGGAGATACACCTTGAAAGATGGGAAGGATCTGGATAAGTTTAGGGTAGACTGGTACGAAATGGGATTTTCTCATGAGATAAATCACAGGAACAGAAGTACAGAGGTGGGAAAGGGCCTGATGAGAAAGCAGTCTGCTTGAGGGTAGGGTAGTACTGTAAGTTTTATGTTCCAATTTGTCAGAGCCATCAACAGTGCTTTATATCTTACAGTTAATCTAAGTATCTATTACGATGGTATCTTCGTCTCCTAAAATATCTAACAATGGACAAAAAGAACAATGTTACCTCCCTTTCGCACCTTACACACTTTTGAACCATTCCCTAACCCATCCTTCCAAGTGTATTCAGGCTTTCACCCACCTCCATGTCATCTTCCTTTTTCCTTTTGTTTACTGACTCACTTCCTTCTTCGTCTTCTTCTTCTTCCTCTATGATTCCTTCTACTATAGATTTGGAGCCTTCTGGACTTGTAATTCCTTCACACCTATGGTTTTTAAAAAAAAAAAGTGTTATCACACACCTCTCTTCTACACACAAATTACCTTAGAGATGCTGATATTTATGGCCTTTTATAATCAAATATTAGTTTAAACTTAACAGTGCTCCTGGGAGAAGGAGGGTGTGAAAAACGTGCATTTTAAAATGTACAAAAGTTGACCAGGACTGTGGAAGTCATCACCAATGTTTGACTATACTCCAAGGGCTGGTTCCCAGTTCCTGCAGCAATACTGACCCACAGAAGGGAGTAACCATTTCCTGAGGCATGGTGACAAGAGTTTTATTGGCGTTATCTTATATAATCCTCATAGCAATCCCATAAAGTAGCTCTGAAGAGTTAAAAATTGTCCAGGATCACTTAGCTCATGAGTGGATAAGCCTGGGAGGCAGATCCAGGCCCAATTAACTCTAAAACATAGTGCTTTTCTACTGTACCCTGCCTGTAGTAGAACAAGGCTCAAACAGATTGGTAAAGGGCCTCCATTTTTAATGAGCTGACAGAAACTGGCAATTACAGTAACCAGGGCCACTGGTGGTGTAGTGGTTGAGAGTCTGCCTGCCAATGCAGGGGACATGGGCTTGAGCCCTGGTCCGGGAAGATCACACATGCCACGGAGCAACTAGGCCCGTGCACCACAACTACTGAACCTGCGCTCTAGAGCCTGCGAGCCACAACTGCTGGGCCTGCGTGCTGCAACTACTGAAGACCATGCTCTGCAATGAGAAGCCACCGCAATGAGACGCCCGCGCACCACAACGAAGAGTAGCCCTTGCTCGATGCAACTAGAGAAAGCCCGTGTGCAGCAATGAAGACCCAATGCAGCCAAAAATAAAAATAAATAAATTAATAAAAAATAGATTAAAAAAAAACAATAACCAGGGCCAGATAAACCTTAGACATCAACACATCTGATGCAACCAATTATTGTTGTTTTTCATCTAAAAATATTATCTCCATTATGTAATTAGGTAGAAAAATTATTATAGGAACAGCTGGTACCATAATTCCTTTTAAAGAGAACTCGGAAAAAAATACATTGACAAGTGTTAAAGGTAAAAACCTCAACAGCCTATGCAGCAGCTAGGGCCAAGGTCTGCTCTGCATGATAATGTTATTTTGCCCTTGAAAAGGGAGAGAGAAAGGAGGAAAGGAGAGAGAACAAGCAAGACAAAAAGAGACTGGGATAAATTCAAGGGTCAGTCAAGCTTCAGTGGTGGATTTTTAAGAATAACTTCTCCTTCTCTGTCTCCTCTACCAAACCTTCAGTGACCTGTATGTTCACAAGTGTTTTGTTAAGTGGGGGTTTTCTTAGGAACTTAGGGTGTCAAGTTTCACATCTAGGTCAAAGTATCAAAGAAACAACATGTGCTTTGGGAGTGGAATGAGAGGTTCAAGAGAATTATACCTAGATCAAGAAGGGCAAGAAGGTTCCAGTGAATATCTATGTCACAATTAAAACACACAGACTCTTACATACATAGGTTTACATATTTAGGGAAAACACCACGTGAAGTAAAAATTTACAAATCAGCAAACTACCTGCATACAAGCCATGTAAATTAACTCCCTTTCAAAATGCTTTACCACTGCTTAGACAAGTCAGATCTCAAAATATTTAAGCATTGAAAAGTGAGCAGCCTCACAGCTTATTTAAAACCTCTGCATTGTGCCTGCCAGATATTACTACGCAAATTTCCCTTTCCCTTTTTATATTATGGATATAAAATCCATAATATAGGCCTTGAAGTCAAATACACGGGAATCTGAATATGAGCTCTATCATTCATTAGCTAGTGATCCCGGGAAAGTCACTTTACCTTTCTGAACTTCCATTTCCTCCCCTATAAAATGATAGTTACCTTGAAGAGGTATGGTAAGGATTAAATGAGATAGTGCAAATGAATGAATGAATGAATGAATCTAGGTAGTGATCATCAATGGCTACTAACATTAAAAAAATAAAAGAGACAACCAGACCATTATGTGCCTCCTGATGGCAGTATATGATATCACCTATACTTGCAAACAAATAAAAAAAACCAAAATAACAACAAACAAACCTAAGATCGATCAAACCTCTGATCTAACAATTTACAGAAAATATAGGGAATAAAGGAACATGTTAAATTACACCTTGAGGAATCAATCAGCAAATCTAGATTGTGGGAAGTTCTAAAGGGCAAACAACTAGGTTTCCTCAATGAATAAATTGCCAGGAAAAAAAAGAGAGAGAGAGAGAAGTGGAACCTATAGATTAAAGATACTTAAGAGATTTATCAATCAATTGCTATGTATTTACCCTATTATAATTCTGGTTTGAACTAAAAAAATGTATGAGATAATCAGGTAAGTGAATACTAAAGACCTTTGATGATATTAAGGAACTGTTAATTTTTTTAGGTGTGACAGCAGTCTTGTGACTGTGCTTAAAGTGTCCTTACCTTTTAGAGCATACCAAAATCTTACAGAGGAAATTATGTTTATCTGAAATTTCTTTCAATATATTTTGTCCTTAGGGGAAGTAAATAGGGGCACAGATGAAACAAGACTGTCCATGAGTTCATAACTGTTGAAAATGGGCAATGGGTACATTGAGGTTCATTATATTATTCTACTTGTGTATGTCTGAAAGATTTCCATTACCCAAGGGTTTAAATTTTACATAGTGTATATAAAATACCTTGCACAGTGCCTGGCAAATAGCAGGCATTCAATAATGCCATTATCATTTTCATCAACTCTTGTAGTGTTTGTCCTGGTGGGCAACATTTTCCCAATTCACCTAAAGTTTATTTTGTGACTATATAGCAATACCCAGGACTGATGTAACCCTATCTAGGAGGATCAATTGGGCTAAATAATCTTAGCTCTACCTTAACATCTGGCTTTCACCCAGGCTATGCGAAAGCTTTTATAATATAATTTCCTTACAACCAGGTTTGGCTTAGAAGGAGACTCTTATCAGAATAAAACCATATACTGGCACAAAAACAGAAATATATATCAATGAAACAGGACAGAAAGCCCAGAGATAAACCCACACAGATATGGTCACCTCATCTTTGATAAAGGAGGCAAGAATATACAATGGAGAAAAGACAGCCTCTTCAATAAGTGGGGCTGGGAAAACTGGACAGCTACGTGTAAAAGAATGAAATTAGAACACTTCCTAACACCATACACAAATAAACTCAAAATGGATTAAAGACCTAAATGTAAGGCCAGACACTATCAAATTCTTAGAGGAAAATAGGCAGAACACTTTATGGCATAAATCACAGCAAGGTCCTTTTTGACCCACCTCCTAAAGAAATGGAAATAAAAACAAAAATAGGGCTTCCCTGGTGGCGCAGTGGTTGAGAGTCCACCTGCTAATGCAGGGGACTCGGGTTCGTGCCCCAGTGCAGGAAGATCCCACATGCTGCGGAGTGGCTAGGCCCGTGAGCCATGGCCGCTGAGCCTGCGCGTCTGGAGCCTGTGCTCCGCAGCGGGAGAGGCCACAACAGTGAGAGGCCCGCGTACTGCAAACAAACAAACAAACAAAAAAAATAAATAAATAAACAAATGGAAACTAATGAGACTTAAAAGCTTTTGCACAGCAAAGGAAACCATAAACAAGACGAAAAGACAACCCTCAGAATGGGAGAAAATATTTGTAAATGAAGCAACTGACAAAGGATTAATCTCCAAAATATACAAGCAGCTCATGCAGCTCAATATCAAAAAAAAAACAACCCAATCCAAAAATGGGGAGAAGACCTAAAAAGACATTTCTCCGAAGAAGATATACAGATTGGCAACAAACACATGAAAGAACACTCAACATCACTAATCATTAGTGAAATGCAAATCAAAACTACAATGAGGGCTTCCCTGGTGGCACAGTGGTTAAGAATCTGCCTGCAATGCAGGGAATACAGGTTCAAGCCCTGGTCTGGGAAGATCCCACATGCCGTGGAGCAACTAAGTCCATGTGCCACAACTACTGAGCTTGCGCTCTAGAGCCCGCGAGCCACAACTACTGAGCCCACATGACACAACTACTGAAACTCACGTGCCTAGAGCCCAGGATCCGCAACAAGAGAAGCCACCCCAATGAGATGCCCACGCACTGCAACGAAGAGTAGCCCCCACTCACCACAACTAGAGAAAGCCTATGTGCAGCAACGAAGACCCAACGCAGTCAAAAATAAATAAATTAAAAACAAAACAAAACTACAATGAGGTATCTATTACCTTACACCGGTCAGAATGGCCATCATCAAAAAATCTACAAACAATAAATGCTGGAGAGGGTGTGGAGAAAAGGGAACCCTCTTGCCCTGTTGGTGGTAATGTAAACTGATACAGCCACTATGGAGAACAGTATGGAGGTTCCTTAAAAAACTAAAAATAGAACTACCATATGACCCAGCAATCCCACTACTGGGCATATACCCTGAGAAAACCATAATTCAAAAAGAGACATGTACCACAGTGTTCATTGCAGCACTATTTACAATAGCCAGGACATGGAAACAACCTAAGTGTCCATTCACAGATGAATGGATAAAGATGTGGCACATATATACAATGGAATATTACTCAGCCATAAAAAGAAATGAAATTGAACTATTGGTAGTGAGGTGGATGGACCTAGAGTCTGTCATACAGAGTGAAGTAAGTCAGAAAGAGAAAAACAAATACCATATGTTAACACATATATATGGAATCTTAAAAAAAAAAATGGCTCTGAAGAACCTAGGGGCAGGACAGGAATAAAGATGCAGACATAGAGAATGGACTTGAGGACACAGGGAGTGGGAAGGGTAAGCTGGGACAAAGTGAGAGAGTTACATGGACATATATACACTACCAAATGTAAAACAGATAGCTAGTGGGAAGCAGCCGCATAGCACAGGGAGATCAGCTCGGTGCTTTGTGACCACCTAGAGGGGTGGGATAGGGAGGGTGGGAGGGAGACGCAAGAGGAAGGAGATATGGGGATATATGTATACATATAGCTGATTCACTTTGTTATACAGCAGAAACCAACACACCATTGTAAAGCAATTATACTCCAATAAAGATGTTAAAAAAAAAATAATGAAACCATAGCTGCCAGCACTAGAGTGAACACTTAATTTAACATCCTTTCTCTGGTATTCTTCACCTTTTAACACCTACGATTGTGCTAATAAGGTAATCCAGTATTATATAGAAGACATTATTTGGCTTTGGGATTTCTTCAAAAAAGAAGAAAGAAAATCTATATAGCTGGCCCTAATGAGCTCACTTATAAAAATTATCTAAAATAATGAAGGCATTCATCAAGATGGTAGAATAGGTATATGACAATAAAAGCAATCTGTAATTCCCTCACCCTGTTTCAGCCTCTAACCAGCCCAAGGGGGCAAAATAAGACCTACTGTTTGACTTGGCCAACCATTGAGACACGGGCAGACTCCAGATTTCGAATCTGGCCACTCTTCACACTAGAAGAGAACAGTGAGACGGGAGAGAGGAGGTTATTCAGCATCCATCTTATCATGTCACCAGGGTCAAATCAATAATTCTGCAGATTCTGTGCGATCTACTAAAAAGGTGTGGTTACCAATGTAGCTTACCATGGAGACTACCACTACTTCCCACCTGGTTATTATGGCTATAAGCCAAGCAGTAAAAATTAAGTAAAGGCATTAAAATCACTTCAGTTCTGCAAATATTTACCCGTAGGATACTATGTGCCAGGCCTGTGCTCAAGAAGCACATAATTCAGTGGGGGAAAGAAACACAACAAATAATTTTAATATAATAAGGCAAGGTTCAAAGGAACCACTTTATTCTAAATGAGGTTAGAGAAAGCTTCCCAAATGTCTTGCCTAAACTGAGGACTGAAGATAAGTTAAGCGGAAGATAAAAGCTGGTGGTCAGAGCAAAACAGGCAGAAGGCACGTTGTGATGTGAAAAAGTCAGCAGGATGATGATTTTAGAAGGCAGAGTGCAAGGAGGAGCAGAGGAGAGTAAAGGAGTAGTGTGACAGAATAAGGATAGGCATGCAGGGGCTAGCTCCTAGAGGGTCTTCCATGCCATGATAGAACTTAGGAGCTCTGACTCTATAAATATAGATTAGTCTTCTCAGAGTTGGCTAAGGCCCAAGCAAAAAGACTACATGCCCCAGGCGGAACTGAAAACACCACCTGAAGCAGGCCCACAAGAACACATTTCTTCAAATCTCATTTTTTAGCTTAAAACAAACAAAAAAATCACATAAAATTTTAGTGTACCCCCCCTTATATAATGACTTTGTTTCTTATTTTAATGATAAACAGAGGCAATCAGAACTACTATGTCGTTTTTCTACCACAAACTGAATCTACAAATCCACTAGTATTTATAATCATATACTCTGCCTTTGAAGACTGTTTAATAGGTGAAATATCTCTGTTCCTATTCAAGGCCAATGTTGGGCACTGGTTTCCCATTCTCTCTTGTTTATGAAGACCTCGTTTCCTTTACTTATCCCGTCTCTTCCTTATGTCGTTATTTTTTTCTCTAGTGAATACTATAAAACATCCTTTAAAAACATCCTCTAGGGGACTTCCCTGGTGGTCCAGTGGCTAACACTCCGCGCTCCCAATGCAGGGGGCCCAGGTTCCATCCCTGGTTAGGGAATTAGGTCCCACATGCTATAACTGAGAGTTTGTATGCCACAGCTAAAGATCCCAGCACAGGTAGCTAGCTAGCTAAATGAATGAATGAATTTTAATGAATGAATGAATATATTTTTTAAATGATACACATCAAAAAATAAATAAAAATAAAAACCTTCTCTAGCCTTTAAAAACATTTTCAACCCCATATTCACTTCTAGATACTAACCCATTTCTCTGCTCTCCTATACAACAAAACTTCTCAAAAATGTTATCTTACATGCTTTCTCCACTTTGTCACCTCCCATCCTTTCCTCAACCAATATCCCCAACTTATATCAGGTTTTTATCTCCTACTTTCTGAGATTTCCTTTGTCAAGGTCACCTCCATCATGCCAATGACCATCCTAATGGTCATTTCTTAGTCTTTACCTTACTTGATCTCTCAGCAGCATTTGACCTAGATCCCCTCTCCTTCTTTCTATAAACACTTGCTATGCTGCTCTCTTGCTTTCCTTCTATCTCACCAACTGTGTCTTTTCAGTTTCTTTTGTTGGATCTTCCTTTCCTTCCCAAGCTCTCAATATTGTAGAGCAACCCAAGGCTCAGTTCTTGGATCTTTTTCTATCAACTAGGTGACTGCATTCAATATTTTGGCTTTAAATGTTACCTATGTGATGATGATTCTCCAATCTATCTCTAGCTCAACCTCTTCTAACTAGTGTATACAAGTGCCTACTTAACATTTTCACTTAGATGTATAATAAGCATTTCAGCTTATCCAAACAAAAATCCTGATACCCTGCTCTCAAATCTGCTGCTCTTCGTCTCTACCATTCACCAACTGCTTAGGCTAAAAACCTAGAAGTCATCCTTGAATACTGCATCTCCCCCAACCCCCTCTCCCAACACACTATCCATAAGGTAGTTCTGTCAGCTCTACCTTCAAAATACATTCCAAATATGACCACATAACTTCCTCTGTTGCCATCATAGTCTATGATTACCATCATTACTCTTTCCTACAGCTATAATTATTTCCTAACCAATTTCTCACTTTTGTTATCACCCCTACTCTCCACTCCTTCCCCTATTCTGTTTTCCTCAGAACAGCCAGGTGGTGGAACCAAGACGCAAATCCGTATCAGACCTCAAAGCCCAGGCTCTTTTTTTTTTTTTTTAAACTTTTTAAATTGGGGTATAGTTGATTAACAATGTTGTGTTAGTTTCAGGTGTACAGTAAAGTGATTCAGTTATACGTACACCTGTATCTATTCTTTTTCAAATTTCAAAGCCCAGGCTCTTAATGACTACACCCTACTGCCTCTCATTTGGATGACCAAGAGGGCAAAAGCAGAAATTCACTTTGCTTTAAATCTTTACTGAATTTAAATAGATCGGTCTTGTATTTCAACACCTTTTTTTAAAAAAAAAATTATCTAGAATATCCAAAATGGCCATGAGTCATAAACTTGATTCAGATATCCAGCAGACACAAAACATAATTAACAAAAACTTCACTGTATTCTTTCTGATTCTTAGGCTCAGAAAGTGTCTAGAAATCAATGGCTCTCATAGAACCCAGAATATTTTAACATTCAACAAGTGGAATGTCTATTCTACCCTACATCTGGCACTAGAATCAAGACTCTGTCTCCCCTTAACAAAAGGTTCATCATGACCCCCAGGCTGGTTTGGGTGCCTGTCTTCTGTACCTTCTTCATTGTAGTGTGTTTATGCATTTACTTGTATGTATGTTCCCAGTTTTTTGATGATAGGAACTAAGCCTGATTCATCCCCAGTTCTTAGATCAGGCACTGACACATCTTAGGTACTGAAAAAAAAAAATGTTTACTGAATAAATTTTAAGTTATTTGGAATAATTTTCTCACTAGTTGTTACTGGGGAAGCAGGCAGGGTGCCCAAGGTTCATGTTGAGCTGGCAGCAGCCGCATTCTCAGTGTGGCTGCTCAAGATGGAGAGATTTTTGGTGCTTCCAAGAGTACATCTTGCATCACAGTAGTGAACAGGGAGGCAAAAGCAACCATATCAAACACAAATATCATTCTGGCAAGCCATATTTGGCATGAGATCCTCTGTCCTAGGAGGAATCCCCAGGATATATTTACCAGGTCCTTAATTTCCACTTGATATCTCTGACTCAGTAAACAGATACATTCTGCCTGCTAAAGCAGCCAGCAGTATGCTATATGCTATATGAAAGTACAAAAGAAATAGAGAATAGCTTCTGACCTTATGATGCAGGAAGGGCATTAAGACAGAAATGAAAATTAACAATATAAGCATATCCCTTAAAGGAGGATTAGAAGACTTAAGGGGTAAACAGTACAATATAATACATACTTAAAGGTCTTTAGCAATTTTGCTGAAGGAGGGACCTGGGTGGTTTGTAGGAGTTATAAGAAGGGTTCTGAAGAGGGGACTAGAAATGGATTTTAAGGGATAGGTAGGAAGACAGGACACTAAAGATATTTTATCCCAAGACTGATATCCTGGGGGGAGGGATAGTGCTTTACTCATCTTTGAATCATTACCCTTTAGCACAAAGTGTTCAATAAATATAAATGCATTTAATAAATATTCAAATAATTGATTGAATTAGTGTATAATTAATAACTGAACAGCCTTTACTTAAGTGGAAGCCATAGCCAATTCTGTCAGTAATTTTTATGAGAACCATTTAGCCAAAGGGTTTTTACTTATGCAAAAACCAAATAAAAACTGAAAAGGAAACCCACGACCATCTGTTTCTCCATCTTCTCTGGAACACAGAAAGTGAATCTAGAGCCATGGAGCATCAGAGATGGAAAAGGCCTTAGAATCTCATTTAGTCCAAACTCCCACCTTAGAGATGGGAACAGCCAGACAGCAGATGATCCATAATTATTAAGATTCTAGGAGGTACTATAGTGTACTGGAAAAAGGATGGGTTTTAGAGAACTGAGCCAAGTCTGAAACATTTAAAATATTTTTTAAAAAATCTGCTCCTTATGTAAATGTTTCCATACCTGATACTACAATAAAGCTAAGGCATAGGAACTAAAATATTCCTTTCAACCTGGTGCTTGAGCTGATGAAAAAGGAAAGCTACAATCTAACATTTAAAATATAGACAATAAAGATTTGTGGGTTACCTCCATTCAACAGCATTCTCCAGAGACTTGAAGGTTTTAGGACGACCACGTAAGAAATTCTGCATGCTATTAAGTGCATCCATGGCTGTACCTAGATGTTAAACAAAAAATTTTAACCACAACACTTAAGATATTCTGAGCATTTATACTTAATGTGTCAACTGTGTACATCTCCCCTCAACGACAGCAGAATTAAGTGGCACTTGGGGAAAAAAAAGAAGCAGTTTAAGAAAATTCAGAAGACTGATGTGATAGCCAGCTTCCAAGATGGCCTCCAGTGGTTTTTGCCTCCTGGTATTCAACAGTCCCTCCACACTGAATAGGGCTGGCTGACTTATATGAGCAATAGTGTGACTTCTGATGCTGGGTCATAAAAGACATGGCAGTTTCTTTTTATATGTTAAATAAAATTATGGGACATACATACAACTGAAATATTATGCAGCCATAAAAGATGTTTATGAAGAGTTTTTGATGACATGTAAAATTATTACATAATGTGGGGTGTGGGCAAAATGGGTGAAGGTGTGAAAAGTATGATCTTCCAGTTATAAAATAAATAAGTCCTAGGGATGTAACATACAGCATGGTGACTATAGTTAATACTGTACTGCATATTTGAAAGTTGCTAAGAGAATAGATCTTAAAAGTTCTCATCACAAGAAAAAAAATATGTAACTATGTGTGGTGATAGATGTTAACTAGATATATTGTGTTGATCATTTCACAATATATACATGTATTAAATCATTATTTTGTACAGCTGAAACTAATGCAAAGTTATATGTCAATTGTATCCCAATAAAAAAATACTGGGAATGCCTCTGCCACAAAATAACATTAAAAAAAAGATATAAAAGACAGAGGAACATACTTCGAGATGAGAGAAGTCATATATAATAAATAAAAACAAAATAACAATAATCTACCATGGATGCTTTCTGTAAGTCAAAGATTTTGATTTGCTCAGCACTAAAAAACTTACCTTCCACAACATCGATCATGCACAGACCCAAGAGGCTTGGTACCAGGTTGGATGATGCTGTGTGGACTGCAATAGCACCACCCATGCTATGTCCAATGAGCATAATTGGAGGAGGAAGGTCCCCATACATGGCTTCAACCACATTGCCAACATCTCTGCAAAGAGAAGGAAAAAAAGCATGGAATGTACTCTGACAACACTGTAAAGGTAGTTTTATTTCCTAACTCTCTCTTTTGATCTGTAACTAACAGTCCTAGGACTGTAAAGGTCTACTGGACCATCTTGCAAATGTACCTACGTAAACGTCCTAACACCCCAGCCCCGCAGTGTAGCCACACAGCTAGCTCTTCTGATAAATGGAAGTTTAAGGACTAAGAACCAAAATTTTCTAATTTTCCTTTACATCACACCTTCACTATTCCACACATTTAGTACAATTACATAAACATATACCTTTATTTTAAACCTAAGCTTGAAACTCTGGACAAATCATTTAACTGCTCTATGCCTCAGTTTCCCCATCCATAAAACAGGAAAACAATTTTAAGCATTGTAATGTAGTAAAGTTTGACGTCACAAGATGAATTGCAGCCCCAGTTTATTTTTTACTATGTGGACTTGGATTAGCTACTTAATCTCTCAGATAAAGTTTCAACATCTATAAAATGAAGATAAGAATATCAGTTACTATTCTGGATTGCTTTGAGGATTAACTGAGACACTGAATGTAAAACTACTTTGAAAAGAGTAAAGTGCTATTCAAACGTTAACTATTATTTACAATTTGTTATGTAAAGTTGTTTGAAGTATGAACACAAATTTAGTGCTCTGAGAAACTAGAAACATGTTCAAAGCTAATTTTTATTGGCTTCTGTTCCAGTCTTTATGAGTGGATCTATTTAACAAAGTCAAACCTCAAAGCTTTGAAAATGAGAAGTAAAGCAGGAACTTTGGTTTTTATTTGCATATGGGCCTTCTATGCTATAGCAATAGGTAAGTAAGGTGTGTTTCTAGAGACCACTGTCTCTACTGTCTTCTTTTGTGAGTGGGTGAGTCAGTCAACTTCAAAAGACAGTTTTGTCTTGCTGAGTGTCACTACATATCTCAGGCACTCACACAATGTTAGCCAAATATAGCAGTTGTGAATGTAGGGACACAGCCATTCAGATATGGTCTCCACAGTATTCAGAATGGCAAAGGTAAATGTTATTAATTATTTATGAAGGAATTAATCTTAAAAATCTCATACAACAATTACAGATGTGAATAGGGTAGCGGTAGCATCTGCAGACAATCTAAATGCGAGATAAAGCCACGCAATTTTATAAGCGAAAACAAATAATAGTTTAATATTCCTTTGGAGTTAAATTTAAGGCTAAAATTTTTGGTTCATAACAGAAATAATGAGTAAAATAAAAGGATGCTATGAAAGATTATCTAGTCAGTAACTGGATGTACCACAATTTTGGTAGATGACTTCTAGGGGGATTCTATCATATTTATTAATACTAGCTCATTTCCTGAGAAGCAGTATAGCATATCACAGACATAACAGAAAAAGGAGTATCAGAGTAACTCAGATCTTGGCTCTTCTACTTTCAGTGGAGTTGCATTTTATGTAAGGTTTAGGTTCTGAAGTTGATGTCAAAGGCAAAAATCATGCTGTCAGTGCTACTTGAAAACCCCTCTAATTGCCCATTAAGATGCCCATTTTGAGATTTTTGTTTCATAGAATGATTGGACTCAGAAACAATATAAATGTTTTATTGCTTCAACTATTTCAGCAAGAATCCAACTTGTTGGCTCTTCTGATTTTTAGTAATTATCTTCATCTATTATAGAAGTTTTAATCATTTATTTTCTTTTTAACTTTTTGTGTGAGTTAGCAACTTATTGTCTCTTGGCTCTCATTCACCCTTTATTTCATGTTCTGCAAAACTGGGTGAGGCTTTTAAATAGTTTTCCTTTGCCAGCCAGCAAGATGTTAAGCTATGCCAATAGGGGGCAAAGGAGAGATACTGCAGAAAAAGAGGGTTTTGTTCCTGGTTTGCACTGACTCCACAAGCTCCTGTAGTTTGTGTAGCACTCAAGACCTGAAGCACACACAGCTTCCCCAGGGCCTAGCTCCTGCAACACAGGAGGCGTCTCCAAGCACTCCATCCCTCCATCCCCAATGTTCCTTTTCCTCCTCTAGCTTTTTTTTTTTTTGTAGTAGGACTCACTTATCCATTTATTAAGTCACTGTTGAGTTTCTACACAGGCCAGGTACTGTGGCAGGTCTGGGGGTACAGTGGTAAAAAGGGACGACAAGTCCCCTTCTTCATGGAGCTTACGTTTGCAGGGAGGGGAAGTGAGCAAAGAGGTACTGAAAATCCAAGTATAAACTGGGATAATACTATGAAGGAGGGGTATAGGGAGCTGTTTGAACCTAATGGGAAGTTCATCTTTGTTTTTGTTTTTTTTTAACATCTTTTTTTTTTTTAATGTTTAGCAAAATGTTTTTCTTTCTTTTTTAACATCTTTCTTGGAGTATAATTGCTTTACAATGGTGTGTTAGTTTCTGCTGTATAACAAAGTGAATCAGCTATACGTATACATATATCCTCATACCTCCTCCCTCTTGGGTCTCACTCCCACCCTCCTTATCCCACCCCTCTAGGTGGTCACAAAGCACAGAGCTGATCTCCCTGTGCTATGTGGCTGCTTCCCACTAGCTATCTACTTTACATTTGGTAGTGTATATAGTGCCACTGTCTCACTTTGTCCCAGCTTACCCTCCCACTCCCTGTGTCCTCAAGTCCATTCTCTATGTCTGTGTCTTTATTTCTGTCCTACGCCTAGGTTCTTCGGAACCATTTTTTTTTTTGAGATTCCATACATATGTGTTAGCATATGGTATTTAGTTTTCTCTTCCTGACTTACTTCACTCTGTATGACAGACTCTAGGTCCATCCACCTCACTACAAATAACAACATTTCATTTTTTTATGGCTGAGTAATATTCCATTGTATATATTTGCCACATCTTCTTTATCCATCATCTGTCGATGGACATTTAGGTTACTTCCATGTCCTGGCTGTTGTAAATAGTGCTGCAATGAACACTGTGGTACATGTCTCTTTTTGAATTATGGTTTTCTCAGGGTATATGCCCAGTAGTGGGATTGCTGGGTCATATGGTAGTTCTATTTTTAGTTTTTTTAAGGAACCTCCATACTGTTCTCCATAGTGCCTGTATCAATTTACATTCCCACCAACAGTGTAAAAGGGTTCCTTTTTCTCCACACCCTCTCCAGCATTTATTGCTTGTAGATTTTTTGATGATGGCCATTCTGACTGGTGTGAGGTGATACCTCATTGTAGTTTTGATTTGCATTTCCCTAATGATTAGTGATACTGAGCATCCTTTCATGTGTTTGTTGGTCCCTTCTAGCTTTATTGAAGTATAATTGGTATATTAAAAATGGTGCATAATTGGGGCTTCCCTGGTAGTGCAGTGGTTAAGAATCCGCCTGCCAACGCAGCGGACACAGGTTTGAGCCCTGGTCCGGGAAGATTCCACATGCCGCGGAGCAGCTCAGCCCGTGTGCCACAACTACTGAGCTTGCACTCTAGAGCCTGCAAGCCACAACTACTGTGCCCGTGTGCACAACTACTGAAGCCCACGCACCTAGAGCCAGCTCTGCAACAAGAGAAGCCACTGCAATGAGAAGCACCCGCACCACAACAAAGAGTAGCCCCCGCTCACTGCAACTAGAGAAAGCAGCAACGAAGACCCAAAGCAGCCAAAAATAAATAAATTAAATAAATAAATTAAAAAAAAAAACAACTGTAGGCATTATGTTGTACAGCAGATCTCTGGAACCACCCCCAATATTTTTGTTGCAAAGTGCCACTGGTGAGATACCTCCCTGTGAACAGCTTCTCCTGCACCCTAAAGGGCAGATTTCTGACAAGTTCTGCCATGTAACATAGTATCCAAGTGACTTCTCTGCCTTCAGTAAGCCACCATTGTGCCTTCTCCAACAAGGTCTAGATCTCAACCTCTTCCACTCAGGTTCCATCTCAGTCTGAGGGGAAATATGAAGTGGCTGCTTCTTACATCTGCTATTCCTAGTCTTTACTTCTCTCTGTTTTTCAAGTTTTTTTCCAGCTTTCTGAGATATAACTGATAAGTAAAATTGTAATATATTTAAAGTATATGATGTGATGATTTGACATACGTATACACTGTGACATGATTCCCACAATCAAGTTAATTAACCCTCTATTCTTTACTTCTTACTAGCCAATTTCTCAGTACTCCAATCCTGTTACAGTTTACAAATCTTTATATTAAACTTTCCTTGTTTAAATTACTGTGTGGTTTCTCTCTCCTGATTGTCCCAGACTGATACATTATTAGGCAATGTTTCCTTAAGGTCATCAATTAATTCTTTAATTTCTTCTTGAATGTCAGTCAAGCCATCATCACCCTTGTCTGACTGCCTGGCCACTTAAGATGATGTATTTCACTTTTTTGTCAACAGTCAAGAAACGCTTTAAAACTTATTCACAAATCTTTCTATAGGTATCACTAACAAGCTTGATTATTTTGGGCTTTATTGTTCTCACCTTACAAAGGAACAACTGAGGGAGCAGATTCTTGGCTCTCTTTTCATGGTTTCTCAGGCACATGTTTATTGAGTGGAATGGTCCTCTCACAGTGTTGTTTCTCTCTCTCTGCCAAGCACTATGGTTGAATGATCACAATTCTAGTCTATTAACTGTGGGACCTCATGCAGTTATTCAACCCATCTGAGCCAGTTTTCTCATTGGCAAAAAAGTGATAATATTTACACTACAGACTAATTAAAATAATTAATTTATCCTTAACAAATGTTTAATTTACACTTGATGAAGCACATAAATAGCACCTACTATACAATACATAAATAACACCTACTATAACAATACAATTATGGTCACATGACTTTGGGTTCTGAAGGAAGAATAGTTTACTCATGGATTAAAGCTGCTAAAGTAAAAAGGGACAAGATATTTTTGGTGCCAAAAATACACTTGAGAGAGCATGCATTAAGCACATGAGAGAGTACGTATTAAAAGCAGGGTAGTTGGAAAAATCCTGTTTACAATATAGAATAGTGGTCTCCAAACACCAGTCATGGGACTGGCTGCATCAGATTCCTTTATAGAAATTTATCAAAATCTAAATGCCCAGACCCACTGGTAGAAGCACTAATTCAATAGGTCTGGGGTAGGGCCAAATCATCTGTACTTCAATCACTTCTCAGATGATTCTGATGAGTGGCCAGGTTTGAGAGCCACTGCATGTGCTATACTCATCTTTTACTTTGAGGCCCAGGGTATAATCAGTTATTCTTTAATACCCTGTTTTTGTCTTACTATAACGCTTGACAAAGAATGTGGGCAGGATATCTTAACGTCTTACAGAGCCCTTTGCATACAACTACTTTTCAAGCATGGGTCCCCAATAGATATTCAGATTCTATTCAACTCTGTCAACAGAAGAAAACTTTTCAAAAGCCAACACAAACTAAACTGTGCCTTGAAGAATTTTCAAATGCTTTAAGTGATGACCATCACATTGAATATACCAAGGAAGATGGAGGTTTCTTTCAATATTAAATAGTAAAGAAACACCAGATATAGAGGAAAGAGAAAAGAAGTAAAATTTTCTCTGTGTTATTTGTTGTTCAACAATCTCACCAGGAGAGCGATAAAGATATACTATTATTTATAATAGTAATGGAAGCCAGGTGATTGTATAAACAGTATTAGATTACTTACTTTGCCATGGTTTCTGCAGACAGGTCTTCAGAATTCTTGACTTTTGTTTCACCTAAAAAGAAAATATTTTAAAAATAAAATTCCCATGAAGATAAATCATAAAAGCAAGAGTATTTGCTTTCAAAAAATCTCACCTTGGGATAATGAAATGGGAATTTTATAATGGTATATGATGGGCATAGCAAGGATTTTCTGTTACAGACGTATCTTTATAGTTGGCCATCTGAAGAAGGATAATTACAGTAGCAAAGATTTTTCCACATTCCTCATACATCACCAGCATCAGAATTTGGTTACGTTAGTGGACATTTTCTTAGCTAAACAACTATATATATATATATATATATATATATATATATATATGTGTGTATAAAAATATTTATGAAAACTGAAAGCTAGGACTTCCCTCTAAATGCACAAATGGAACAGCCCAGGCCACAATGAAATCTGTAATATTTAACACTATTCAAAGGGCTTGGCAAATATATCGAGTCAGTGACTAATTAAGAACTTCACTCACCATGACCTCGAAGATCCAAAGCCACAATCCTACATTGAACCCTACTAATGATTGCTGCCTAGGAGGAAGAGGAAAAGGAAAAGTATTCAGATACATCTGGGTTAGCAAATCTTTCCCCATTACCAATGATAACTTTGTCAGATGAACTGCCATCAGAATTCAAGGATCTCAAGAGAATCAAGAGACTTTCCACTTTAAAGCAAAATTTTAAAAATAATGATTCTCTGCTTTTTGTGTGCATATTCTGGTTATATCCCAACTTCAAAATATGGCTTTCTCCACCTAAATCCCTCTTTAAAACTTAACTCTTCCTAGCTTTTCATAAAACAGAATAAGCACCTTTATACAATGACCCTCTGAGCTTTACTATTACTTATGATTTTCATCCATACTCACTGGTTATCTTTTCCCTAATCTGGAAGGGAAATTCTCTAGATAAGGACCATGAGTCAGTTTATATCTAGGCTCAGGATATCACACAAATGTGACACCCAGATCATGAAATAACCTTGAAAGCAGCACAAGTCATGAAATCTACCAAAGATTCACTTAAGACAGAGCAGGAATACACATAAGTTTGTACCAGTTAAACAAAAATATATTGAAAAAGAAATCATAATATCATAAGGAAGTATAATTTCAGAGGTTTAAACAAGCCTGAAATAATTGAGGATCTTCTTCCTCAAATGAACTAGTTTCTTTGACAATAATATATCACAATTGGTGTTAGTAAATGTCATCAACACTTTTTTAACTTTTAAGAATAAGATAGGAAAACTATCTAGGCTAACTCTTACATTTTATGAATGAGGAAACTGAAGTCAAGAGAAAGGAAATTATTTGCTCATGGTCATGCAACTAGTAACAAAAATAAGACCAGAATCAAGGTAAGTTACTAACATAACAGTCAATGTATACCATAAAACAAATCAGAACTCTTAAATCACATTTTCCCCTCATTTTATTTTTAACTGATTAAAACATATTTTGAATATATTCACATCATAAAAATGTTGAAAATTTAGAAAGTTAATAAGAGAGGAGAAAAAACTCCTCTGATTTGCCATCCATATGTCATCTCTTTGGATATTTCCTATGATCATTTTCCCCAGCTCTGTCAAAATATTATTGATTTATAACATATGTAAGTTTAAGGTGTTCAATGGGATAATTTGATATATGTGTATAATGCAAAATGGTTACCACAATAATCTCCATCCCCTCACATAATTACCATTTGTGTGTGTGTGTGGGGCGGGACACAACATTTAAGATCTACTCTCTTAACAACTTTCAAGTATTAATACTGTATAATTAATTACAGTCACCATCCTGTACATTAGATCCCCAGAACTAATTCATCTTATAGCTGGGAGTTTGTACCCTTTCACCGACATCTCCCCATTTCCCTCACCTCCCAGCCCTTGACAACCACCATTCTAATCTCTATTTCATGAATTCAGCATTTTTAGATTCCACGTATACATTTTATATTCCACAATATTTGTCTTTCTCTATCTTACTTCACCTAGCATAATGCCCTCAAGGTCCTCCATGTTATTGCAAAAGGCAGGATTCCCTTTGTCATGGCTGAATATTCCTCTGTGTGTGTGTGTGTGTGTGTGTGTGTGTGACATTTTCTTTATCCATTCATCCACTGATTGATGCTTAGGTTGTTTCCATGTTGTGGTTATTGCAAATGACATTGCTGTGCACATGGAGGTGCAGCTATCTCTTCAAGATCATTTTTTCATTTCTTGCAGATATACAGAAGTGGAATTGCTGGATCTTACAGGAGTACTATTTTTAATTTTTTGAAGAAACTCCATACTGTTTTCCATAGTTTGGCTATACCAATTTACATTCCCATCAACAGTGCAGAAGGGTTCCTTTTTCTCTACAGGCTCATCAACACTTGTTTCTTGCCTTTTTAATAGCCATTTTAATAGGTGTGAGGTGATATCTCATTGTGGTTTTGATTTGCATTTTCCTGATGATTAGTGATAGTGACTATCTTTTCATGCACCTGGTTGCCATTTGTATGTCTTCTTTGGAAAAATGTCTATTCAAGTCTTTTGTCCACTTTTAAATTGGACTGGTTTTTTTTGCTATTGAATTGTATGAGTCCCTTATATATTTTGGATATTAATCCCTTATCAGATAAACGATCTGCAAATATTTTCTCCCATTCTGTAGGCTGCATTTTTATTTTGCTTTTTTTTTCTTTTTTTTTTTTTTTTTTCTGTGCAGAAGCTTTTTAGTTTGATGTAGTCCCAACTTGTTTATTATTGCTTTTGTTGCTTGCACTTTTGGTGCCATATCCAAAAATCACTGCCACAGGGCTTTCTCCTTGTTTTCTTTCAGTAGTTTTATAGGTTCAGGTCTTACATTTAAGTTTTTAATCCATTTCAAAGTAATTTTTGTGAGTGATGTAAGATAGGGGTCTAATTTCATTCTTCTGCATGGAGTTATTCAGTTTTCCCAACACCATTTATTTTAGAGATTATCTTTTCCTCATTGAGTCTTCTTGGATCCCTTGTCAATTATTAGTTGATTGTATATGTGTGGGTTTATTCCTGAGGTTTCAATTCTGTTCCATTGGCCTATGTTTCTATTTTCATGCCAGTACAATATTATTTTGACTACTATAACTTTGTAATAAAGTTTGAGATCAGGAATTGTGTTGTCTCTAGCTTTGTTCTTTCTCAGGATTGCTTTGGCTACCTGGGGTCTTTTGTTGTTCCACAGAAATTTTAGGATTGTTTTTTCTATTTCTGTGAAAAATGTCATTGGAATTTTGAAGGGGATTGCATTGAATCTGTAGATGGCTTTGTGTAGTACAGACATTTTAACAATATTAATTCTCAAGATCCATGAACATGGGCTATCTATTTGTTTGTGTCTTCTTCAATTTCTTTCATCAATGTCTTATAATTTTCAATGTACAGATCTTTCACCTCCTTGGTTAAATTTATTCCTAAGCATTTTATTTTCTGATGCTATTGTAAATGGGATTGTTTTCTTTATTTCTTTTCCAGATAATTCATTGTTAGTGTATTTAATCATATTTTAAAAATCACCTAGAAAATCAAGTCTGTTTCTACTTCCATTACTCTAACTAATGAATATCTTTAAAGAGAACAAAGGACTAAAATTCTAATATACTTTGCTATTTGCTCCTGAAAGCTAATTTACAGGAGTTATTTAATGCATTATGGTGGTACTAAAGCTTTAAATGCCAAAAACAAATCTGTATTTTGGAAATAAAATTAAGTGGCAAAGATAGTGTCAAATTTGCCTGATCGCTGTACTTTAAAAAAGAAAGGTAAAACTAGGTCCACAAAACAGCAACAAAATATTCATTTTAAGGCAGTAAATGTCAATTCCAATTTTAAATTGAAAGCAAGAATTCAAAATCTTATGTGTCTGTCAGAAAACACTGACAATAATACTAAAAACAGATTTTTCACTCACTTATTTAACAAATCTAAAGTACATCTGCTAAAAGTCTGGCACCAATTGAGTAATGGGGTTACAGTATGAAAAAGACAGTCAATGTTCCTGCTCCCATGACGTTTACATTCTAGTTTGGTGGAGGAAGACTAGTAATCAATGAATGAGCAAAGTAAATTCAGAAAGTAATACATTTTATAGATAATGAAAAATTGTGAGAGCATGTCTATGCCTCTAGATCTCGCTTCAAATAGTACAACTCTGCCACTTCTGGAATGGTTGAGTAAAAAGCAGCTATTTAAGAACTAGACTTATCCAACCATTTTCTCAATAGAAGTTGTGGTGTTAGTAATAACAGCAACAACAGTAGAATGTAATTTTTATGAAATCTTACTATGTATCAGGCACCAATCTAATTGCTTCAAATGAATTATCTAACTTTCTCCTCACAACTCTTTTATTTAGATACAATTTTCATCATGTTACAAGTGAGAACATTTTACACAGAGGTTTGGTAACTTGCCCAGGGACAAACAGCTAATAAGTGGTGAGGCCAAAATTAAAGTCTGAACAGCCTGATTCCAGGTGGTTCACAATCCTGGTTGCATAACAGAATCACATAAGGAGCTTCAGGAAATACTGCTACCCAGGTACTAACCCACCAGAAATTCTGATTTAAGTGATCTGGGTAGGGGTCCAGGATATCAACGCATTTTAGAGTTCCCCAAGTGATTCTAATGTACAAAGTTTAGCCTAGCTCTAGAGTAGAGAATAAGAGTCAAGACTGGAAGTTAGATCTGGGTATTCTGTACCACTTTATTATCTCACTAAATTATCTCCCTGAGAAGTAGGCTGGGAAAATATTAGCCCAAATTTTGTTGCTGACAAAACAGGTTCTGAGAGGTATTGGTGAAGGTGTGGAGAAATAGGTATCCTCACAGACACATAAAATCCTCAAACTTTATAATGTTGGCTAATCTGATAAGTGAAAAGTGGTATTCTTTTATTTTAGTTTATATTTTACTCATTAATAGTAAGGTAGAGATATGGGGATATATGTATAACTGATTCACTTTGTTATAAAGCAAAAACTAACACACCATAGTAAAGCAATTATACTCCAATAAAAACGTTAAAAAAATAGTAAGGCAGACCCATTTTTATAAGTTTATCAGTTATTTATATTTCCTCTTCTGTGAACTACCACTTCGTATCTCTTGCTCATTTTTCTACCGGATTATCTTTTTCTTACTGCTTTTTGGGAGTTGTTTTTTTTTTAATGTTTATTTATTTGGCTGTGTGGAGTCTTCGTTGCGGTGCGCAGGCTCTTCATTGCGACACACGGGCTTCTCTCTAGTTGTGGCATACAGGCTCCAGAGCACGCGGGCACAGTAGTTGCAGCGTGTGGGCTCCAGGGCACGTGGACTTGTGGGCTCTCTAGTTGTGGCACGCGAGCTCTAGAGCGCACAGGCTTAGTTGCCCCACAGCGTGTGGGATCTTAGTTCCCCAACCAGGGATCAAACCTGTGTCCCCTGCATTGGAAGGCGGATTCTTAACCACTGGACCATCAGGGAAGTCCCGGTAGTTTTTTTTAATATAATGAAACTGTTAACCCTTTGTCTGTTATTCATATTGCACGTATTTCAAATACTTTTTACCTAGCACATAGCTTGTGTTTTAATTTTAAGATATCTTGTCTAGGAGTTTTTCATTTTGGCAAAGTTGAATTTATCAACCTTTCTTTTATGGCTTTTTCTTCTTCTGGCTGCTCCAAGGTCATATATGAATATTCTTACAGTTTGTTTTTTAAATTCAGTAGTTTAATCCATTTGGGTTTTTTTATATTAACTTATTTTTAAACATGGGCCTATTTCTTGATTCTTTCTGCCAATAACCATACTATTGATAGAGTTTTAGAATATGTTCTGATATATGAGAGGGCAAGTCCCTTCCCTCTCGCTCTTTTTCAAAATTATCTCAGCAATCACTGGGCATTTATTCTGTGTGAATTTTAGAGTCTCATGAAAAATCCCATTGAGATTTAGGGGAGTTAGATTCATACAGGAACATGATTTATTTCTCTATTCAGGTTTTCCTTTATATTCTTCTGTACTGTTTCCTCCATAAATGTCTTATAAGTTAAAACAAATAAGACTTATTCCCAGTTATTTTACAGTTTTGTCACTTTTATGGATAGAATAATTTTTCCTCTTATATTTCCAAATCCAGTAACTGCTAATATTTAGGAAAAGTAGATTTTTTTGTATTTACTTTGTAAACTATGGCTTCACTAGTAGTTTGCCAGTTGATTTTCTTTGGTTTTCTAGAGAGACAGTATTTACAAGTAATGACAGTTCTCACTCTTTTCAAAACTTTAAAACTCATTTTTCCTTCTTGTTTTATTGTTTGGCTAGAAGCTCCAGTATACTGTTGAAAATAGCACCCCTTTCTTGTCTCTGACTTTAAAAGTGTCTGTTTTACCACTAGGTATATTTATGTAATTTTCTGGTATATAAACTTAATAAAGTTAAGAAAGTTTTTCATCTATTCCTAATTGCCAAGAGTTTTCAACATACTGGGTGTTGTACTTGATCAAGTCCTTTTTTCGTATCAAATGAGGCGAGAGATTAATTACACTGATAGATTTTCTAATGCTGGACCATTCTCACATTCCTGGGATAAAACCTAGTTGGTCAATGTATTACTATTTTACTACACTACTGGAGTCGATCTGCTGTTATTTTATTTAGGATTTTGCATCTATTTTATAACCGAAATTGGCTCACAGTTTTCTTGCAGTCTTTGCCTGGTTTTGGTATTAGACTGATGTTACCTTCACAAATGAATTGGGTAACTTAAAACAGTACTACTCTAAGTAGTACTTTTACGTGGTGAAAAATTTTAATTAAACTTTCTCCTTGGGAAAAGAAACTAACATTCCATAAGATATCAAATATTTAGAATTAATAAGAGACAGCCTTTTAACTAGTCTCGCTGTCTCCATTTATGTCTCCTGCCCAACCCATCATCTATACTAGCATCCTGATTATTCTAAAGCTCTTCAATGACTTCCCATTGCCTAAAACAGCGATACTCAATTACACAAGTAGGTAGATGTGTATCATAATGCTCAGTTTCCCAGAACTTTATAATCTCGGTGTGTTTGCAATTGTTTCATGCAAATCAGACTTTCGATACCCCTTCTCTAATTCTGACATGCCTAAAATAAGTTTATGGACAGGAGAAGTTTTGTGTTTAAAAATAGCTCCCTCTATTACCCTGAACTAAAGGATAGGGGTGCAATTCCCTAGCCAGGCATACAAGGCCCTCCCATAATTTTGTTCCTGTGATCTCTCTAGTCACCTCTTTCCCTGCTCCCTACCCTTATACTTTATACTCGAGCTACTTATAACTTCCAAAACATACTTCACTGTTACACTCTTCACTGCCTTTGTACTCATCTCTCCTTGAAATGCCTCTCTACTAATCTAATTTCTATTCAGTCTTTACAGCCCAGATGTCCCTTCTCTTATGAAACTTTCTTTAATCTCCCCCCTCAACCATCATCAGAGTTAATAATTCCCTCCTCTGTTACTTTTGTATCTTGTACATAGATGCTATAAATTCATCTAACAACTGAGTGCTTTTTTTAAAAAAATATTTATTTGGCTGTGTCAGGTCTTAGTTGTGGCATGCTGGCTCCAGAGTGCGTGGGCTTAGTTGCCCTGTGGCATGTGGGATCTTAGTTCCCTGACCAGGGATCTAACCTGCATCCCCTGCATTGGAAGGCGGATTCTTAACCACTGGACCACCAGGGCAGTCCTGACAACTGAGTGCTTGAGTCAAGCACTTTATCAAGAACCTCATATCTTTTGTTCAGTCTCATAACCACTCTATTAACTAGGTAGTATTATATCCATTTTACAAATTAAGAAACTAAAGCATGATAGATTAAGTTGTGTTGAGATTCAAATCCCAGTCTGAGATAAAAGCTTCTTAAAATTTTTGCTGTATTATCTATATATATATATGTTATCTCCATTTTTCCTATTTTCCCCATTAGACTTAAAACATCATATAAAAACAAGAGGGGCTTCCCTGGTGGCACAGTGGTTGGGAGTCCGCCTGCCAATGCAGGGGACACGGGTTCGTGCCCCAGTCCGGGAGGATCCCGCGTGCCGCGGAGCGGCTGGGCCTGTGGGCCATGGCCGCTGGGCCTGCGCGTCCGGAGCCTGTTGCTCCGCAACGGGAGAGGCCACAGCAGTGAGAGGCCCGTGTACCGCAAAAAAAAACCAACAAGAAGATACATTTAATTCTCCAATGTATCTATAACACCTAGCATAATGCCTGGCACAAAGTAGTGGTTTAAGTATTTGCTGATTGGCTGATGTTATTAAAGAGTGAACTCTCATTTCTCTGTCCTTAGTAACCCAGCACAAAACCTGAAATACAGAATACATTCATAAATATTTGCTAACATGAACTGAATTAACTGGGAAAAGAAACAGGAGTCAGCAGATACTACAGATCCAATTCTTGGCGTCAATCAGTTCATACTTGGTTGGTCCCAGGTCCTTCAGAGGTACCAAAACTGAAAAGGACTGAAGGCTGACTTTCACTACTTTTTAAGTGTTTACTATTGATACTATAGTTGCTAAATTAGGAACAGGCACATGTTGCTGTTACTTGTTCACTCAAAAAACATTCCTTGAGTATACAATATGTTCCCAGAATAAATAAACTCTGGTTTTGCCTCCAAAAAAACTCACAATCTAGTTGAGCGATGTAAATGACTAAAGCCAAGCTACTAAGGACTTGAAATGTGGCTAGTCCAAACTGAGATGTGTTATAAGTATAAAATACACACTGGATTTCAAAGACAGTATAAAAAATAATGTGAAATATCTCAACAGTAATTTTTATATTGATTATCTGTTGAAATTATAATATTTGGGGTACAATGGGTAAAATAAAATATATATTAAAAATTATTTCACATGTTTCTTTTTATCTATTTAATGTCCCTACTAGGAAATTTAAAATTACATGTGTGGCTCACATTATATTTCTACCGGATAACACAGGTCTAGAGACATGAAAGAGTCTAGCACTTACAGGCAAATCATACAGCTACATTCCACAGTAAGAGAAAGGAAGTAGCAAACAAGACAAGGGCCAAATCATTCAGTAATTTAATAATGGTTAAGTAAGTGCCTATGTGTCAAGAACTGTTTCAGGAATTTCGGAAACAAAAGAAGTAAGACATTATCCCTGTTCTCAAGGAATTCATGGTCTAATAGAAGACATGAGAAGGCACCTTTATACTTAATTCCAATAATCCTGCTGCCAGGAATGAAATGATATATTCAGGGCCCTCCTCAACTCCACAGCTATCTGGCTCCAGGTATATAGTGCTGCATTCTCACTTGCTCCCACTTTCTGTCCTTCAGACTCACTAGTGGTAAGTAGAAGACATATGTATATCTGCTTGATACACACAAGAAGAGATGACAATTTCATTTTAGATAGGAATGTTGCCAGCATCTTCTTCAACAGTATCTCCCCTTATATATGGGCTACCCTACCCCAGAATCAAGAATATTGGGAAGATCTACAACTGGCAGTACTCACATAGACACATATTCCGTACTCTAGACCAGGGTATCATCAACCAAATATTACTTCCTAGTAGCTCACTAGTACCATTAAAATATAAACATTATTTAAAAAAGAAGGAACACTTTCCAAATATATATGGGGCATTTCCATGTGTTAAGTACTATAGTAGGCTCTATTAGGGAGACAAAGGACAGACATTATCTCTACCGAAGCACCCAAAAAGACTGTCTGCTTATCCATTACTTAAATCACTGAGACACAGTTCCCAACTTTGGAGAATTCCATCCCCCTCATCCCAGTGCAATATATATAGAACATTTTATAAACTGAAGAATTCATGTGCTAAAGCTCACTCCAGTTAAAATCCTCTAGTTTAAAGAACACATGATTTTGGCCTATGATGATAAATGTTTGAAATCGACTTACATCCCTAACCATCTTATATGAAGCTAAGTGAATGAACACAGAAGAAAGTTAGGCTAGTCAAATTCATCCCCAAGTAAATAATGATTGTGCTAACTAACATTAACTTCCACTATCAACTGCTTACTTACCGTGAACACAGCCCAAGAAAGGGCAGAGTGGCCTCCTCCATGCAGAAGAAGTAGGACTGGACCCTCTGAGCCACTCTTGTAAACTCGAAAAGTGTATGAATAGTTAAAGATAACATATCTAAGCTTTTGCTCACTGAAGTTTTTGATTACTTAGTCATAATGACTGGATCAGAAAACTCAGTCAGGACCAAGCTATAAGCAAAGCTGCAGACTTCCAAACCTAAGAGGCACTTAAGTAGAAGTTTCTGAGACACCAAACCTGTTTTTGAGGCATGGAGCCAGTATGACCACGTTCTTTTTCCCACTTTTTTTTTTAATTATTATTTTTTATTTTGACTGTACCACACGGCTTGTGGGATCTTAGTTCCCTGACCAGGGACTGAACCCAGGCCCTCTGCAGTCAAAAGGCTGAGTCCTAACCACTGGACTGCCAGGGAATGCCCATCACCACTTTTTCAATGGGAAAAAAACTATTCCCTTTGCCCTAATGAGGACACAGTCCCTGGTTTCTAGACGCTAGACCAGTTCAACTCACTTGACTCATGAAACCTTCCCCTCAAAACCTGGGCCCTCAAAAGATATATCAGTTTCAAGAATTTAATTCTTAATCCCTTCCCCATGCATGAGACAATTATAGCCAAATAAGATATTGGCACAGTCTTACAAGAAATATTCCATGTTGTACAAGGAACAGGTAGAGAATGAAAATGAAATAAACAGCAAGAATAAAGAACATTTTAGAAACTACACAAATCTTCTTAGACAATGTTATAAGCCTATTAAAGAATAAGCTATTTTACAAAGGATATATCCTTGCCAGTTTCATTCTCTACTTCTACATCTTCCATGGATTCAAAGTACTGACTCCACGGAACAGGAGAAAAGTCCCGCTTTCTTCCAGGGCTAAGGGAAAAAAAAGAGAGAGATTTCAAGTAAAAATTAGTTATGCATGAAAAGGTAAAATCTTCATCAACAAATATTAAATGTAAATCTGAAATGAAAATAGCAAGATATTTTCTCGTAAAGATATGAAGAGTTTTCATACACAAAGTATTACATTAAACTGTTTTTAAAAGCTCATATATGTATAAAATTTTAGGATTTTAGGAAATTCATTAGTATGTTTTTTTTCATTAGTATGTTTTAATCACAAATATATTGTGTGTATATACACACAACAAAACCTGCTAGTTCTCTCACCTTGTTCTTGGCTATAGGCTCATTCCTATCCTCTCAATCCACTTTAATATTGTTCCTGCTACATTAATTTTTGGTCACTATTGCTTCTTCATACCTTTAATCCTTCACATTTTTTCATGCTTCTTTGTCATCTCCCAACCAATCAATATACAAGCTTCATAGAAGGCAGACTGTCCGTATCAATACCTTGAATTTCTGGGCATTTATCTGAAGAGAAGCTCACACAGAAGTGAAATGACTTATCTATTCAATGTAGCATTGCTTGTAATAGAGAAAAATTGGAAATAACCTAAATATCAACAGGTAACTAAAATAAATTTTGGTACACAGAGAAATAATATTTTGTTGTAAAAAGAAGGAAGCGATTATATATTGATAAAATTCCTTATTTATGGATAAGATACACTGTTAAGTAAACAAAGAAACAAACATGATGCACATACTACCATTTGGGTAAAAATGAGAAATATGCATAAATGTAATTGCTTATATATATTTAGAATATCTCTGAACGAATACTGATATAACACTGATGGTAACCTGGGAGGGGAACTATGACTGGGAGGTGAGAGGGACAATTTTCATTGTACATCCCTTTCTATGTTTTGATCTTTGAACCATGTATTATTTTAAATTATTATATTAAACTATTTTGAAACAAAACAAAAATAATTGATAAATATCTGTTTACAACCTAAGGCTTCAACCTTGGATGGAACACAAGAAAGAAACCCTGAGTCTTCCTCTATTTCCACACAGATTCTTTCCAGTAATGTAGGAAATTTAGCATTCCATCAGCAGCAAAACATTAACTCCTGCCTGACAACTTCTTGTATATGCTATGGGACCGAATTGAGAATATGTACAAAGCATAATACAAAGCTACTTTTAAAAACTTAAGTTAATACAAAAGCACTCTAGGTTGACTATAATACTGGAAAGAATTACAGTGGGGCAGCTGGGCAGTAAGGAATGTATTCTCTCAACAGTCAAGTATTTATCGAATATCTACCTTCTACTAGGCATTGAAACAGGTCAGTAGGTCTCAATCCATGTAACAATAAAATCACCTGGGGAGCTTTTAAAAATACTGATGTTTGGATCTCACCTCTAGAAATTGATTTAAATGGTCTGGGATGTGGCCTAGGTACTGATAATTTTTAAAGTTCCCCAAGTTGAGAGAGAGATGCTAGAAATACAAAGGTAGAATATATGATTTGGAGTGAGAGAGGAGTTCAAATTCCTCACAGTTCATACCATTTCCCTATAATTCCTAACACTTGCAGTATGGACTTGGGCAAATTCAAATTATCTAAATTCTGCCTTGGATTATAATGACTAAGTAAAATAAGATATCCTTTAAAATAATCTAATACATCTGGCATTTGGTAGTTGCTCAGTAAATGGGTAAACCTATCTTCTGATAGAAAAAGTCCCTCTGTGGAAGTAAACTACAACTTTAGCCTAGACCTATTTTTTGGTTTACTGGTTGCACTTGAATTCCTACTGCAAAACTAAAAGCAGACCTATTTTTTTTTCAGTCAGTTATTTATTTATTTTTATTGAAGTATAGTTGATTTACAATATTATATTAGTTTCAGGTGTACAGCATAATGATTCAGAATTTTTGCAGATTATACTTCATTATAAGTTATTACAAAATAATGGCCATAATTCCCTGTGCTATACAATATATCCTTGTTGCTTACCTATTTTATACACAGTAGTTTGTATCTGTTAATCCCATATGCCTAATTTGTCCCTCCCCCTTCCTGCTCCCCTTTGGTAACCACTAGTTTGTTTTCTATATCTGTGAGTCTGTTTCTATTTTGCATATACATTCATTTGTATTATTTTTTAGATTCCATATATAAGTGATACCATACAGTATTTGTCTTTGTCTGACATTTCACTAAGCATAATATTCTCTAGGTTCATCCACATTGCTACAAATGGCAGAATTTCATTCTAAAAGCAGAACTCTTAATTCTACTTATCAGTCACTCACAAACTCATCTATGCATATACTAAAATTTGAGTACATATAACAATCATAACATAGCATGCCAAACCTATTATAATAGATTCTAAGGATCCATGCATGAAATTTTGATGTCTAGAGCTAGGATATCGTAGTAATAGTACCTAACATTTACTGTACGCAACAGTGAGTCACTGTGCCAATTTACAGGCATGATTCTATTTAATTCTGACAAAACTTTGAGTTGTTTTTATCCCCATTTCTCAGATTAAAAAACAGATTTAGAGATACAAAGCAACTTGCCAAAGGTTCTACAACTACTAAGTAGCAGTGACAGGACGCAAATCCAGTTCCATCACTCTTCAAAGTCTCTGTTCTTTACTCGAATGCTACATTAATTCTCAGATTTTTTTTTGTCTCTCACTCTCTCATTTATACTTCTGAAAAGTAATAAGGCTTTATGTAGGGCATATTATCAGAGGTTTCCTTTTCAGAGTCTAAATATGACTGATTTTGCCAAGGCCACAGAAACTTTCCAAGTTGGCCAGGCACTAGTTAAAGAAAAATTACTTCCTACCATCAGAAATCATTCCTAGGAAAACAGCCTCCGCTTCTAATCTTCATTTAAAAAATAAATTTTCAGGGACTACCCAACTTATACAACATATGAGTAATTCCCATTTAGTTAAAAAGCCAATAATCTATACCTCAAAATGTTGCTCCTACTCCCACAGAGATCTTTCTGGCATACTCCTAACATCTGCATTTGAACACATAATTGTTTATATACTCCATGACTTCAGGAAATTTTGCACAAGGTTAGATAAGAAGTAGAATATGAATCTTTATATTCTAGTCAGAAAGAATACTCTGTATTTTAGAGTTGAAGTTTTGGTTCTTTTAAAAAATAGTTTCTTATTCTTTTATGCCTAGCTACTTTATGGTCATTACAGCCTGTGTAGGCTCTTTTTAATTATAATTTTTTATTTTATTATTTACTTATTTATTTAGCCACGCCACGTGGCTTGCAGGATCTTAGTTCCCAACAAGGGGTTGAACCCAGGCCAAGGCAGGGAAAGCGTTGAGTCCTAACCACTGGACCGCCAGGGAATTCCCTACTTATAATTGTTTTAAATGAATTAATTACTGACTTTTTTCTCCATGGGCTCATAATGAAAGAATTCTGAAATAAGAACTTTCAAAAGCATAACAAGGTTAAGTTATACTTTAAAAATAAGGATTTATTCACCAAGAACCTATTATATGTATCAGGCTTGTGACTGAGGTGGGGTGGTAGGAGATGCTGGGATTACCATAAAACTAGTGAGACAATGCCTCTGCTCTCAAGAAGCTAATATCAAATACCTAAATATCTAACATAATGTACAGATAAATACTTTAAATAGCCTAAGAGGTACAGCTAAAGTGCTGTGAATGTTCAGAGGGAATAAAGATTACTTTCAGCTTGGGAAATAGAGACTTCAAAGAAAAAATAATATTTAAGCTATGCCTTAAAGGACAAACAGAATTTGGACTGATGATGGAAGCAGAGAAATAGGGAGGGGTAAGGCAGACATTTCAGGGAGAGAGAAGGGCACAAATAAGTACCCGGTATGATGCCTGTCATGGGGGTACTATTAAAAAACAAAGTAAAAAAATAAATGCAATAAGGTGGGAATAAGTACAGCAGTTTTGAAAACTAAGAGCTGATACAAGTAAAAGCAGATAGTGGAGAAAGAATAATAATAAAGTACAAAATATATGATCTTTTTCTGTTATTTGTGTGTTAGGGTCCCAAAAGCCAAATAGGGTTTGAATGGTATTGTAGAAAATGAGCAGCCAATAAAATGCACAGATTAAAGTATTTCAGAAAGATCAATGTGGTGAGAGGTACAAGATGGACTTGGTTCTGGAAAACAATATGTTGCAATAACCTGGGTAGGAAAAGATGGGAGTATAGACTGACAATGAAATTTAAAAGGAGGAAAACACAGAAAGAACTTTCAAAAAGGCAATCAACAAATCTCAGGAATGTTCAAGATATGGAAGATGACTGACAGTAGAATCAAAGTCATTCTAAAGTTCTGAACTAATAGATGAATTACTAAGTCCAACAATTTATAAATAAAAATCTACTTTGGGGGACTTTGCTGGTGACACAGTGGTTAAAACTCAGTGCTCCCAATGCAGGGGGCCCAGGTTCAATCCCTGGTCAGGGAACTAGACCCCACATGCATGCTGCAACTAAGAGTTCACGTGCCACAACTAAGGAGCCTGTGTGCCGCAACTAACAAGCCTGCCGGCTGCAACTTAAGACCCAGCACAACCAAATAAATAAATAAAAATAAGAAAAAAAATTATTAAAAAAGTAATAAAAATCTACTTTGGGAGGTAAATGTATACAAAATTTTTGATGTCAGAAAAAAGTTTATTTCAAACCTAACAAAATAAATGTATCATTTCCTCCCATCTCCTGCTACCAGAGGAAGGAGTTCGGCAGCCAAGGAACAAAGTAGTACTATAAGAGACACACAGGAAATATGGCTTCTACCTAACCCATGTGAATCAAGTGTGTTTATGGACCCTTTGCTATTCTCATAGACCCTGTTCAGAATCTGATGAGTGATGAGCCCTCACTCTAGAAAAAAATTCATACACATATATTTCGTATACAATTTCCTGGCTTCAAGAAACCCATCTATGAATCTCAAATTAAGAACCCTTGGCCTAACATGAAAAGATGCTCATCATTGCTAATTATTAGAGAAAAGCAAATTAAAACTACAATGAGGTACCACCTCACACCAATCAGAATAGCCATCATTAAAAAGTCTACAAATAATAAATGCTGGAGAGGGTGTGGAGAAAGGGAACCCTCTTACACTGCTGCTGGGAATGTAAATTGGGACAGTCATTATGTAAAACAGTATGGAAATTACTCAGAAAAGTAAAAATAGAGGCGCCATATGATCCAGCAATCCCACTCCTGGGCATATACCCAGACAAAACTATAATATGAAAAGATACAAGCACCCCTATGCTCACAGCAGCACTATTTACAATAGTTAAGACATGGAAACAACCTAAATGTCCCTTGACAGATGAATGGATAAAGAAGATGTGGTACATATATACAATGGAATATTACTCGGCCATAAAAAGGAATGAAATAATGCCATTTGCAGCAACATGGATGGACCTAGAGATTATCATACTAAGCAAAGTAAGTCAGAAAGAGAAAGACAAATACCATATTGTATCACTTATATGTGGAATCTAAAATACAACACAAATGAACATATCTATGAAACAGAAACAGACTCACAGACAGAGAACAGACTTGTGGTTGTCAAGGGTGGGGGCCTGGGGGAGAAAAGGATTTTGAGTTTGGGATTAGCAGATGCAAACTAGTATATATAGGACGGATAAACAACAAGGTCCTACTGTATAGCACAGGGAACTATATTCAATATCCCATGATAAACTATAATGGAAAAGAATATGAAAAAATATATATATATTTATAATTGAGTGACTGCTGTACAGCAGAAATTAACACAACACTGTAAATCAACTATACTTCAAGAAAATTTTTAAAAAAAGAACCCTTGGCCTATATATGAACCTTAACAATCTATTTCCAGCAGAAAGAGGAAAATTTTTAAAGAGGAAGAAGAGAATGAGGGGCTACTCCACCCTTAAAACTTTCTAAATATAAATTAATTTTCCATTTACTAGAGACTAAAGATTTGTTTTCATATCCCATTTCTCCCTTTATTAACTGTGTGACCTTGGGCAAGTCACTTAACTTCTCCAGGCCTGAGTTTCTTCATGTCAGATAGGGTTATAGCATCAGTTTTACACGCTTTGTTATGAGGATTAAAGTAGTCTTCTTATGCTTTGGTTACCCTCAAATTAGCCTGTTCTATTTTTGTCATACAACTAGTCATTGCCTAAAATTAGTGTGTTCCTGTATTTGTTATTATCTTTCACTCACTCCACCTAATTTGCTACTGTTTGAGATCCATGAGAGCAAGAATGTTCTCCATTTGTTCACCAGTGTACTCTCAAAGCCTGACACACTGATGATTATCTGTTGACAGTATGAAATAAACTAATGTGCATAAAGTACTTAGCTTGGTGTCTTATTATTATTACTATTACTATTATTATTATGCTTTGAGGTTAATAAACAGAATCCTCCTTACTGAATCCTGATAAGGCTTCCAATGAAAGGAAATGGGACATTACAAAGCTACACTAATCAAGACTGTAGTATAAGCATGAGAGTAGACATACAGATTAACTGAACAGAATTCAAAGTCCAGAAATAAACTCTAACCTTTACATCAATAGTGGTTCAACAAAGGAGCCAAGACAATTCACTGGGGAAAGAACAGTCCTTCCAACAAATGAAGTCAGGACAACTGCAAAAGTATTCATGCAGAAGTATGAGAATCTAGACCCTTTTCCTCTTACTATATACATAATTAAATCAAAGTGGATCACAAACCTAAATGTAAGAGCTAAAACTATAAAACTCTAAGAAGAAAACACAGGGGTAAATATTGTGATCTTGGGTTAAGCAACAATTTCTTAGATACAACACCAAAAGCAGAAATGATAAAAGAGAAGATTTAGGAGTTGGATTTCACCAAAATTAAAACTATTTATTAAAACTATAAGGACTGGGCTCCACTGGTGGCGCAGTGGTTAAGAATCCGCCTGCCAAAGCAGGGAATAAGGGTTTGAGCCCTGGTCTGGGAAGATCCCACGTGCCACGGAGCAACAAAGCCCGTATACCACAACTACTGAGCCTGCACTCTAGAGCCCGCGAGCCACAGCTACTGAGCCCTCGTGCCACAACTACTGAAGCCCGCATGCCTACAGCCCATGCTCTGCAACAAGAGAAGCCACTGCAATGGGAAGCCTGCGTACCACGATGAAGAGTAGCCCCCACTCGCCGCAACTAAACAAAGCCCATGCAGCAACAAAGACCCAATGCAGCCAAAGAAAAAAACACCACAAACTATAGAGACTTCCCTGGTGGTGCAGTGGTTAAGAATCTGCCTGCCAATGCAGGGGACATGGGTTCGAGCCCTGATCCGGGAAGATCCCACATGCCGCAGAGCAACTAAGCCCGTGTGCCACAACTACTGAGCCTGTGCTCCAGAGCCCACAAGCCACAATACTAAGCCCACATGCCACAACTACTGAAGCCCGCGCGCCTAGAGCCAGTGCTCTGCAACAAGAGAAGCCACTGCAAGGAGAAGCCCGTGCACCGCAACAAAGAGTAGCCCCCGCTCGCCAGAACTAGAGAAAGCCCACATGCAGCAACGAAGACCCAACGCAGCCAAAAATAAATAAATAAATTTAATTAATTAAAAAAACACTATATATATTTTTACAGTATGGCTATGTACAGATTACCTCAGGTTAAATTTTATTTCCAATAATTATAAGCTTTGTGACCATTATTAGCAAGTTATTTCTGCCTTAATTTCCTCAACTGTAAGCTCTGAAATGTGATTTACAAGCAGGCACATAAGTACTTCATAAAGTGTTAGTTATTACAGAAACACTGTTCATAGCTAAGCCACACAGTATACTGATATTTTCTTTCTTGTAAAACTTTTGTCCAGAATAACTGTCTTTTATTTTGTTTACTGAGGTTTCTATTAAACTATCACTAATTGCTTCCCCAAACCTTTTAATAGACAAAAGACATTAATAGGCATTTCACAAAAGAGGAAACACAAATAGCCTATAGACACATTAAAAGGTTCCCAATTTCATTCATAGTCGAGACATAATTTTTTTAAAAACAGGAGAAAATCAAACTTTAACAACATGTATATAGGGGAGAGACCAGGAAAATTGACTCACTCCAAAAGACATAAAATGTTAAATCACAGTAAGGTATAATTTCACACCCAGCATGTTGACAAGATATAAGAAGCCAAACATTACCACATTCTGGGGAGGATACGGATCAGATGGAACTGTCATCCACTGCTGGTGGGAGTGTAAATGGGGAAAACTGTTTGGAAAACAGTGAGGCATCACCTGGTAAAACTGAACAGGTGTCCTTCAATCTAGCAGTTTCAGTTTACAGAGAAACGCCTGTACTTAAGTACTAAGATACACATAAAAGGATGTTCACAGAAGCATTTCCATAAAAGCAAAGAATAACAAGCAAGCTAAATGTTCACTATCAGTAGAATATACAAATTGTGATATATTCAGACAGTTGAATATGGCACTGATGTGAAAATGGATGTGCTAGAATTACATGCAATAACATGGATGAATCTCAAAAGTATATTTGGAAAAAGATATAAGCACAGAAGAATAAATGCACTATGATTCCATTAGTAATAAAGTTCAAAAACAGGCAAACCTAAGTAATATGTTTTTATGAATAGGTGGTAAAAATATAAAGAAAAGCAAGGGAATGATAAGCATGCAATTCAAGGCTGTGGAGAGTGGAAATGCTCTTGTGGAGAGGCAATGAGCTTCTAAAGTGCTGACAAACTAACACAACATTGTAAAGCAATTATACTCCAATAAAGATGTTAAAAAATTTTTTTTTAATTAAAAAAAAGGTTCTATGTCATAAGCTAGGTGGTGAATACATGGGAATTTATTTTATTCTTCTTTAAACTGTACATATTTTTTAAACTTTTCTTTATATTTCATAATTAAACATTTTTAAGAGAAATTTATAAATCTATAAAATTTATATAAATTTATAATTTGAGAAATCTATAAAACTTCTCTTAATATGGTCAACCACATTAAATGATCTATCAGGTTCATTTTTTTCTTTGGAAACTCCCTTCTCTGGCACCGTCTACTCATCTGCTCCAAATGAGACTGCTTGCTCTCTGGAAAGAATGAATTCCTGTCATTTCATCATCATCCTGGAATTGAATTCCCCTTGCCTTTCTTCTGCGTTGAATCCCTGATTCCCATATCCCACATTTTTCTTGATGCACTCTTTTTCTTTTTAATTCTATTTTTAGCTGTGTTGGGCCTTTGTTGCTGCGTGCAGGCTTTCTCTAGTTGTGGCGAGCAGGGGCTACTCTTCGTTGTGGTGCACGGGCTTCTCACTGCAGTGGCTTCTCTTGTTGCGGAGCACGGGCTCTAGGCATGCAAGCTTCAGTAGTTGTGGTACGCAGGCTCAGTAGTTGTGGTGCGCAGGCTCAGTAGTTGTGGCACACGGGCTTAATTCCTCCACGGCATGTGGAATCTTCCTGGACCAGGGCTCAAACCCGTGTCCCCTGCATTGGCAGGCGGATTCTTAACCACTGTGCCACGAGGGAAGCCTGATACACTCTCTCATTTGATGGAACACATCCTCCATTAGCTTTCTGAGAAAGAGGGATTAATTTTGAAACTCTGCATGTCAGGAAATGCTGTTACCCATTTTTACACTTGACTGACAGCTTTTTCTGGTATAGAAATTTTGTCAGGGGCTGTTTCCATCATCGATAACTAGGCGCCTTGGTAGATCCAACTTGGGAAATGTTGGCTAAAATTATATGTATGTGTGTATAAAAATATATGAATATATAAAAATAGCTATATATAAGATATTTATATAATTATACTGATTATATTTTTTAAATATACATAAGGAATTCCCTGGCGGTCCAGTGGTTAGGACTTGGCACTTTCACTGTCGTAGCCCAGGTTCAATCCCTGGTCAGGGAACTAAGATCCCACAAGCTGTGCAGCCAAAAGAAAATAAATAAATAAATGGTCTTATATTCATTCCTTCTTTTTAAATGAGGCTGGCAAGAAAGTAAGGAATATGGAATACTGAGGCCAAAAGTTAAGTGAAGATGGGAACTCAGAGAGGCATTCAGTCCATTAAAGCTGGCTTTTATCTTAATGGCATTTGCCGACCAGCTGAACCTGAGGTTTTGGGGGTTTCCTGGGGCACACAGAACAAGACACAAAGCACAAGGTGGGAATCCTTGGTGGAAAGGCCAGTAGAAGTTATTTTTCCCATAAAGCTGAGATCTCAAAGGATCATATCGTCAGTGAAAGGGTAAAATAGTAATGCTCTGCTCTCTACTCTAATCTCAGGGCTAAAAGAAAAAAAAAATACATGTCTTGAAACTTGGCATTGTATGAATGGGAGAAGAGAGAAAAAAAATAAAAAGTCTTTCTCTGATGAAACTGTAACCACAGACAACTCTTAAACTGATTTTAGCTAAATTCATACACTTAAATATTCGAGTAAGTTTCAAGTTGAGAATTTAAAGTGAACCCAGACCAGCAGTGACCTCAGGAACCCAACAGAAACAAAGGCAAACCCTCTCTGAAGGAATCAACCTTCATTCCAGGACCAAGAACTCACACAGATAAAGTTCCAAAGCACATGACCATCTCACAGTCAAAAACCATAAAACATGTGAGGAAACAGATGTATAAAGGCTTCATATATTGAAATTATATGGTAGAATATAAAATAACTGTTTCATGTGTTTAAAAAATAATAGAAACCTGAAACAAATACAACTTCTAAGATGAAAAGAATAGAATTAAAAAGAAAATGATCAGTTTAACAGCTAAGGAGAAAGGTAAACTAATACATCTGTTCAGATATATCTGGATACATCTAGAATGCAACATAAAAACAAAAGATGAAAAATATGGAAGAAGTTAAGAGATATGCAGGAAACAGAAATACGTTTTACATATGTCAAATCAGAGTTATAACAGGAAATTAGAGAACGGATAAAGGTTTGAAGAGTAGTAGCTGAAGTTTTCATAACTGAAACTACCAATCACAGATTCCTGAAGGTCAACAAAACACAAGATTTTAAGAGAATTACCATATTATGGTAAAAGTACACAACATTAAAGACAATTATGTTAAAATCAGTCCCTACTCCCCAAAATGCAAAATGATGTACACATTAATTTGTTCATTTCAGTACTATTTGAAATAGAAAATGATAAAAAGAACCCAACATCCATCAATAGGGAAACTGGTTGAATAAACTCTGTTATATTCACACAATAGAGTTCTATGCAGCTGCAGAAAATAAAAAAGAATAAGAAATCTTTATATACTGTTAAGGAGTGATCAGGATATATTAAATTTTAAAAAGTAATATGCAGGGACTTCCCTGGTGGCATAGTGGTTAAGAATCCACCTGCCAATGCAGGGGACACGGGTTCAAGCCCTGGTTCAGGAAGATCCCACATGCCGCAGAGCAACTAAGCCCGTACGCCACAACTATTGAGCCTGCACTCTAGAGTCCACAATCCACAACTACTGAAGCCCGCGCACCTAGAGCCCATGCCCTGCAACAAGAGAAACTACTGCAATGAGAAGCCCATGCACCGCAGTGAAGAGTAGCCCCCGCTCACCTCAACTAGAGAAAGCCCGCACACAGCAACAAAGACCTAATGCAGCCAAAAATAAATAAATAAATTAAAAAAAAAAAGTAAAGCAGAATGGTATATATGTTATCTTTTATCTAAGAAAGAAGGGGATATAAATATATAAACTTTTTTTAAGTGGAAGGATTAAACAAAAAATAATGAAAATAGTTAATCTGTAGGGTACCAGAGGGAAAAAGGACAGATGCTATACTTTTCTGAATACACTATTATAGTTCCAATTTTGGAGTCATGTAAATAATTTTACTTTTGTTTTACAAATATGTTTAAAAGTTTGTAAAAACCAATCACCACCACCAACAAAAAAGGGAACAAATTAACCTAATGGTATACTAACAATTATTCCAAGTGACTTTAAAACATAATTATTTGACTATGTATCTCTGGTGGGATATACTTTAAGGGAAAAAAACAACTGAATAAGTCTTAAATAGTATTCAGTAATCACATTGTTACTAGCTTTTTTAAAAATTAAATTAAATTATTTATTTGGTTGTGCCAAGTCTTAGTTGCCACCGGCGGGCTCCTTAGTTGCGGCTCGCTGGCTCCTTGGTTGTGGCATGCATGTGGGATCTAGTTCCCTGACCAGGGACCGAACCCGGGCCCCCTGAATTGGGAGCGAGGAGTCTTAACCACTGAGCCACCAGGGAAGTCCCTGTTAGTAGCTTTTATTGGTGGTATAATTGGTTATTTTGAACATCACATAAGTGCATATTTATATACATATATAAAGCAAGTAGGTAGTTAGGTTAATATCATGAGGAACCAAAATTCCCACTGTAAGAGAAAAGAGATGATATGAAGTCAAAGAATTTTAAAACCCCGTAATTTTTTTTTTTTTGGCCATGCCATGCGATTTGCAGGATCTTAGCTCCCTGACCAGGGATTGAACCCGCACCCTCAGCAGTGAAAGCACAGAGTTCTAACCACTGGACCACCAGGAAATTCCCAAAAACCCTGTAATCTTAATTTTGAATTGGAAATATCAACATGAACTCATGATTCCCTTTGTGTTAAAAAAAAAATATGCGGGCTTCCCTGGTGGCGCAGTGGTTGAGAGTCCGCCTGCCAATGCAGGGGACACGGGTTCGTGCCCCAGTCCGGGAAGATCCCACATGCCGCGGAGCGGCTGGGCCCATGAGCCTTGGCCGCTAAGCCTGCGCGTCCGGAGCCTGTGCCCGCCAAAAGAGGGGGCAAAAAAAGGGAGAGCCCCCCGAACCCAAAAAAAAAAAAAAAAAAAAAAAGCCACCTCTGTCACTGTAAAGGCCTATAGCAATAATCAACCTAGTAGCAATGAGTTCCTCTAGTGCCTAAACTGAGATATTTAAATACCATTTCCAGCTTCTAGAAGCTGCCTGTATTACCTGGCTCACAGGTTCTTCCTCCATTTTCAAAGCCAGCAAGCAATGTGGCATCTTCAAATTTCTCTCAGATTTTGGCCTACTCTTCTGCCTCCCTCTTCTTTAAAGGACACTCATGATTACATGGGACCCACTCAAATAATCCAGGATAATCTCTTTATTTTAAAGTCAGCTGATTAGCAACCTTAATTCCATCTGCAACCTTAATTCTCCTCTGCCATGTAAAATAATCCAGTCACAGGTTCCAGTGATAGGACTCGAGCATCTCTGGGATATCATTGTTTTGTCTGCTACAGATTTCTAAAGTCTTTGTATTATTTCAGAAGAATGGCAGAAATATTGATTCAACTTGCACTTTTAAAAATTTATTTATTTATTTATTTTTGGCTGCATTGGGTCTTCATTGCTGTGCGCAGGCTTTCTCTAGTTGTGGCGAGCGGGGGTTACTCTTCATTGCGGTGAGCTGGCCTCTCATTGCAGTGGCTTCCCTTATTGCGCAGCATGGGCTCTAGGCTCACGGGCTTCAGTAGTTGTGGCACACGTGCACAGTAGTTGTGTCTTGCGGGCTGTAGAGCACAGGCTCAGTAGTTGTGGCACATGGGCTTAGCTGCTCCACGGCATGTGGGATCTTCCTGGACCAGTGATTGAACCCGTGTCCCCTGCATTGGCAGGTGGATTCTTCTTCTTTTTTTTTAATTGGAGTAAAATTGCTTTACAACGTTGTGTTAGTTTCTGTTGTACAATGAAGTGAATCTATATCTTTACCTATATCCCCTCCCTCTTGGACCTCCCTCCCACCCCCCCATTCCAGTCATCACAGAGCACCGAGCTGACCTCCTGTGCTATACAGCAGGTTGCCACTATCTATTTTACACATGGTAGTATATTTATGTCAAACCTAATGTCCCCATTGGTGCCACCCTCCCCTTCCCCCGTGTCCACATGTCCGTTCTCTACATCTACATCTCTATTCCTGCCCTACAAATAGGTTCATCTGTACGATTTTTCTAGATTCCACATATATGCATTAATATATGATATTTGTTTTTCTCTTTCTGGCTTACTTCATTCTGTATGACAGACTCTAGGTCCATCCACATCTCTACAAATGACCCAATTTCGTTTCTTTTTATGGCTAATATTCCATTCTATATATGTACCATATCTTCTTTATCCATTCATCTATCATTGGACATTTAGGTTGTTTTCATGTCCTGGCTACTGTAAATAGTGCTGCAATGAACACTGGGGTACAAGTGTCCTTTTGAATTATGGTTTTCTCAGGGTATATGCCCAGTAGTGGGATTGCTGGATCATATGGTAATTCTATTTTTAGTTTTTTAAGGAACCTCCATACTGTTCTCCATAGTGGTTGTATCAATTTACATTCCCACCAACACTGCAAAAGGGTTCCCTTTTCTCCACACCCTCTCCAGCATTTATTGTTTGAAGATTTTTTTGATGATGGCCATTCTGACTGGTGTGAGGTGATACCTCATTGTAGTTTTGATTTGCATTTCTCCAATAATTAGTGATGCTGAGCAACTTTTCATGTGACAAGCAGATTCTTAACCACTGCGCCACCAGGGAAGTCCCTAACTTGCACTTTTATATATTAAGTATGCATGTTAAAATGTCTAAGGCAAAAATCTTACGTTATCCATTAAAAAACTGTAAGAACTAGTACATAATTTCAGTAAAGTTGCAGAATACAAGATCAATATACAAAAATCAATGGTATTTCTATACACTTGAAATAATCCAAAAATGAAATTAAGAAAACAATTCCATTTATAATAGCACTGATATAACATTGCTGAAATTTAAAAAGATATACATAAATAGAAAGGCATCCCATATTCATGGATTAGAAGATTTATTATTACTAAAATGGCAATATTCCCCAAACTGATTCACAGATTCAAAGTAATAACTAACAAAATTGTATCTAACTTCCTTGCAGAAATTGACAAGCTAATCCTAAAATTAACATGGAAATTCAAGGGACACAGAAGAGTCAAAACAAATTTTAACGAAAGACATGGTTGTAAGACTCATACTTCCTGATTTCAAAACTTGCTACAAAGCTATAGTAATAAATACAGTGTGATCCCGGTATATAGGCAAATATATAAATCAATGGTATAAAATTGAGAGTTAAAAAATAAACCCATACATTTATGGTCAATTGATTTTTGACCAGCGTGCCAAGATAATGCAAGGAGGAAAGAGGAGTCCTTTCATTAAATGGTGTTGGGACAATGGATATCCACATGCAAAAGAACAAAGCTGATCCCATTCCTCACATCGTATATAAAAATTAACTTAAGGGTTTCCCTGGTGGCGCAGTGGTTCAGAGTCCGCCTGCCGACACAGGGGACACGGCTTCATGCCCCGGTCCGGGAAGATCCCACATGCCACGGAGCGGCTGAGCCCATGAGCCATGGCCACTGAGCCTGTGCGTCCGGAGCCTGTGCTCCGCAACGGGAGAGGCCACAACAGTGAGAGGCCCGCGTACTGCAACAAAACAAAACTTAAAATGGATCATAGACCTCTATGTAAGAGGTAAAACTATAAAACTCTAAGAAGAAAACATAGGCATAAATCTTCATGACCCTAGGTTAGGCAAAGGCTTCTTAGATATGATACTAAAAGCATGAGAAAAAAAATAAATTGAACTTTATCAAACTTAAAAATGTTTGGTTCAAAGGACACCATTAAAGGGAATTCCCTGGCAGTCCAGTAGTTAGGACTTGGCGCTTTCATTGCCCAAGCCGGGGTTCAATCCATGGTTGGGGAACTGCGATCCCACAAGCCTTGTGGCACAGCCGAAATAAAAACAAAAACAAAGGACACCATTAAAAACATGAAAGATAACTCACAGAATGGGAGAAAATACCCACAAATTATAGATCTGATAAGGAACTTGTATCTAGAATATATAAAGAACTCATAACTCAATACAAAGACAACCCATTTTTTTAATGAGCAAAGGATTTGAATAGACATTCCTCCAGAGAAGGTATACAAATGGTCAATAAGGACAAGAAAAGATATTCAGCATCATTAGTTATTAGGGAAATGCAAATCAAAACCACACAAAGAACCACTTCACACCACTAAGATGGCTATAAACAAAAAGACTGGCAATGACAAGTGTTGGCAAGAATGTAGAGAATTAGAACCCACATACATTGCTGATGATAATATAAAATGGTACAGCTGCTTTGGAAAACAGTTTGACAGTTCCTCAAAAGGTTAAACAGAGAGATGCCATATGATCTAGCAATTCTACTCCTAGGTATACCCAAAAGACATGAAAACATATTTCTACATAAAAACTTGTATAAGAATGTTCATATCGGCATTGTTCATAATAGTTAAAAAGTAGGAGCAACTCAAATGTCCATCAATTGTTGAATGGATAAATAAGATGGACTATTATTCGGCAATAAAAGGAATGAAATATTAAACATGCCACAATATAGATGAACCTTGAAAATATTATGGTAAGTAAAAAAGGTCAGTCACAAAAGAGCACATATATTGTTTAATTCCATTTATTGTAAATGTCCAGATTAGGTGTATCTATAGAGACAGAAAGTAGATTGGTTGGTTTGGGGGAAAGTGAGGGCTAACTGCTCATGGCTATAAAGTTTCTTTTTGGGGTGCTGAACATGTTCTAAATTGTGGTAATGGCTGCAGAACTCTGGGAATATACTTAAAAAAAGACACTGTACACTCTAAATGACTCAGTTGTATGGTATGTGAATTCTATCTCAATAAAGTTGTTACCCAAAATGATGGGGAACATTCAAAGAATAGATTATATCATTAGTACACTAAAAGAGAAAAAAAAATGGAAAGAGAAAAAGGAACACAGGTCAGATGAAACAAAATACAAAATAAGGGGCTTCCCTGGTGGTGCAGTGGGTGAGAGTCTGCCTGCTGATGCAGGGGACACGGGTTCGTGCCCCGATCTGGGAAGATCCCACATGCCGCGGAGAGGCTGGGCCTGTGAGCCATGGCCGCTGAGCCTGCGTGTCCAGAGCCTGCGCGTCCGGAGCCTGTGCTCTGCAACGGGAGAGGCCACAACACTGAGAGGCCCGCGTACCGCAAAAAAAAAAAAACGAACAAAAAAAACCAAAAAAAGATTGCAGAAATAAATCCAAATATATCAAGGGTAGACTAAATACTCTAGGTCTGAAATACCCTCAGATGAGATTTTTTTTTAAATTCTAGCTACATACTACTTAAAAAGAGACAAAAAGTTCCAAAATTTAAAAAATGGACAAAGACATAGTAGGCAAATATTAGCCAAAACCATTTTAGGTTAGATGTTCTTTCTCAAACCTTAAGGCATTCTTCTATCAACTTCTAATTGAGGTACTGCTGTGGAGATTTTTTTTTTTAATTTATAGGGGTTTTTTTTGTCATCTCTTACCACTTTAAAAAAATTTTTATTTTATATTGGAGTATAGCTGTTGAGATTTCTTTTTAAGAACCTTTTTATCCCTCATATTTCTAAATTTTAATCTTAATGTAGAACAAGCTTCTTCCTAGGAGATTCCTTAAACTTTCTCTTATATTTAATTTATATCTACTATACATGTTTTCATTCCCAACATTTACATTTTGTTCTCTGAAACAAGGTTCCTTTTTTTGTAAAAGAGCATCCTGTTCTTGTTTCACAGATGCCATACTGTCTCTTGTCTCTGACGAGAGATATTAGGTTTTTTAGTATTTTCTTTTGTTCTATGCATTATTGTTTCCTTTTCCCGTTTTGTTTTTGCCTGTCTTTTGTGTTAGAGGATTTCCCTGGATGGCTGGTGATTCTATGGAAAAGCAGGGTTTGTTGACTATTGAATATCACTGTACAGTTATCAAGTAGAGACCCAGCCTTTTAAATGGGGGACTCTTCCACCAAATATCAATATCTGCATGTCTTTTCTCTTAGGCCAGTCATTGCTCCAGAGAGGAATCCTCCAATCTCCTGCCTGGGGACATAAGACTAGCTGTGAGCCTTCGGGAAAAGAAACTGAATAGTCTCATTTGTTCATTCACTCAACAGATATTCACTGAGCACCTATGAGATACTATTTTAGGCACTGGGAATACTGAAGTGAACAAAAGACAAAACCCGCTACTCTTGTGTTAACACTCAGTAGAAGGAGACATAGCAAAAATTTTCAAGGTAGCAATAAGTGCCACGTAAAGCCAGGAAGGGGGACAATGAATATCAGGTTGGGAAGGCATGTAATTTTAAATCAGTGATCAGGAAAGGCATCTTTAAGCAAAGACGTGAGGGAGGTAAAGGAGAAAGCCATGAACATATTTAGAAGACACAACATGTACCTTCACTTAATACCTGTTTCATCCAGTTGCTTTATCTTTGCCCGCATAAGCCTACTGAGTCCAGAGCCATCCGGTTCAATTCCTCCAAAAGTTAACCTGTCTCCCATTATTGAGAAATTTATTTTCAATAAATTGAGGGAGAGGAAAAGATCTGGGAGTCTAATAGAGTCAATCAATCCTCCTGTTTTTAGAGCCCTTTCAGAGGTACCTAGCACCTATAATTCCTGAGCATTTATGGGGTTGTGATATGGATTAGTCTGCACTTTCTCCTTCTGTGGGTAGTTTTCAGTTTGCTCTTCTCTGTTAGTGAGTTAACATTCTTCAACTTGCTACCTTCCTAAATCTTGGTATCTTATCTTCCCTCCTCTCCTTTGTCCTTTGATCATATTCCTTTTTCCAAATTACTTTAATTTCATGGGGTCTGGGGAGAAAATGGAGATGAATTAATGAATTAATTTCAACAACAACTCTCTAGGGTAGCTACTATTATTCCTCTTTTGCAAATGAGAAAAGTAAAGCCAAGGGAGGTTAAATATCAATAACTCATCCAACAGCATAGAAAGCAGATCAGCTAGAATCTTATTCTTAGGATCACTTCCTTATCAGTTTTCAATACTACCCTCAAAATAATACTAGGTTCTCTCTTCATTCTTTAAATCATCAAAGCTAAGAATGAGCACCCAGAAATCCCCAGGAAGAGGTGAAAGAGGATTGGTTCCTGCTGTAGGGAAAATGATTGCTTGAGGACCCTTACAGCAAGTCGAAGTACCATGGAGACTAAGAAGAAAGTCAAGGTTTACAACTATAATGAAAATGATGGGAGAAAACAGAAGGGCGGAGTGGAAAGGAAGAATCAAAGACAATTCTCAAGTTTTTCTGATGTCATTCACAAAGAAAGAACAGAGGAGACCTTTTAAAAGAGTTCCAACTTACTATATACTGATTTACCATGTGCTTAAAAATCCTACATCCTATCCCTAATACTTTTCTCTGTTGGCCATTGATGAGAGTGTTAATGTTAATTGGGCATCATGGAATCCAAAAATGGAAACAGTGGCATTTCACACAGTCCTGCATTAGACATTGGCCCAACATACAATGTAGTTTCAAGCAAATGAATGAAACCTAACCTCACGTACAACCATTTTCAGATAAGATACTTAGTTTATGGGAACTTCGAACCTGCTGAGTCAGATCACACAAAAACATACTTTGTTTTATTTTTTTATTTTTATTTTTCTTGGAATTTTATTTTATTCAAGATAATACAAGAGAAGAAGGGTGAACAGAAGTGAGCATTGGCAGAGATTGGGAGGATGGTGAGTGTTAAGCCATCATTATTTTGGAGTTAGGTTTAATCTTAGTATCTCTCAAACTTTTCCCTCAAAATAACATCCATGACAAAGGAGCATGTTTAAATATCTAGGTGTGTGGTTACCAAATTTTTAAAATCTGTAGTGGACACCATGTTCTCTATGCTTTTACTTTATTGTTGGCCTCTCCCCATGAGAATATCAGCTCCATAAGAGGCACGTGATTGTTTTATTACTATATCCCCATGCTTTGTTTTAAATGGATATGGACAGACTGCTGCAGCACAAGAACAACTGTAATCTTATACCTCTGATAATAAAGAATTCTGCTTTACTCAAGTTAGAAAATTTTCTAAATTTTATTTCTACCATTCACCTAACATCAGAACAGCATAATTAGTAACTTCTTTTTCCAAAACTCTAAAAGTAAATAGAAAAAAGGATATGACAATTCTACTAAAATGATCTGGCCTCAAACAAAAATACAACCAGTGAGACATCAGGAATGAGAGCAAAAAAGCAGACAGAATACAAGGCTTTTTGATATTTTGCAAGGACCAAATGGAGCTGTTCACTCTCTTAATATGTGTGGCGATATTCAGTCATCAGAATGCATGTAAGTTACTATACTGCTTAGACATATCACAATAGGAAGAAAGCGAGCAGGTTTGAGGTCAGAGTTTAAAAGCCAATAAAATCCATACAGAAAATCCTAATGAAGTATATTTCAGAACCAATGGCCACATAACACCTTCCCCAGACTCACCTGAATGCCATAATGATCCAGGAAAAAAGACAAAAAGCAAATATCTTTAGGGCAATTATTTGAGAGATTCTTTCCAGTCACAACTTGCTTATATATAAACAGGTAACTTAATTCCAATTAAACAGACATTTGACTATGCCCTGTATTGTAGGCCCTGATATACTTGCTAGACACTAGGGAAATCAGCAGGCCCGAAATTCCCTCAAAGAGCTCATGTCTGGAGGGAAATAGGAAGTAAACAGTCACTGTATACTATAGCTATGACAGAAATAAGCCTAGCGTACCATGAGAGCTAACAGATGGGACATTCAATCTTGCTCAGGACACTTATTGGGAGGGAACCAGGTCAGAGAAAGATTCACAAAGATTATGTCTGGTATGAAGATTTTATTAAACCAAATGCTATAAAAATTTGAAGTGCTATTTTTATTAAACAATGACCTGGATAGGGAAGAGGCAAAAGTACAAATCCTCTAATTACCAGTAAAGAATACAATTTCCCAATATTCAGTGAAAAAAAAAAAGCATATTCTCCAACTTAAAAATGGGTTTATATTCCAAAGGTTTGTAAAGTATGTTGTTGGAAAAACTGAAGTACATTTCCCCTGATTAACAGTATAATGAAATATTGGTAGATTCTCTGGAAAGCTCCATTCCCAAGTCTATTTAGCCATAATACACTAAAATGCTATTTGTGATGAAATTCAGCTAATAATAATGATGTAGTTCAGGTGATTAACACAGAAAACTGAATTGAAAGTGATATTGGGCTTCCCTAGTGGCACAGTGGTTAAGAATCCGCCTGCCAATGCAGGGGACACGGGTTTGAGCCCTGGTCCAGGAAGATCCCACATGTTGCGGAGCAACTAAACCCATGTGCCACGACTACTGAGCCTGTGCTCTGGAGCCCGTGAGCCACAACTACTGAAGCCTGCGCGCCTAGAGCCTGTGCTCCACAACGAGAAGCCACGCCCATGAGAAGCCGGCACACCACAACGAAGAGTAGCCACCGCTCGCCATAACTAAAGAGAGACTGCGTGCAGCAATGAAGGCCCAATGCGGCCAAAAATAAATAAATTTATTTATTTAAAAAATAATAAAATAAAGTGATATTAATTTATCCTGAACCATGGTTCTTATGCTTAAGGAAAAGCTGGTTTAATTAAAAGGATGAGAAGAATTAAATGAAACAAACCAGACACACATGTATTTATGCTGGGCACTTTACAAGCATTATCTAAATTTAATCCTCACAACAACCTGGGCTATATTTTCTTAGTAGGATAAAGATAGAGGGATATAAATATGGAATCATACAAGGATAGAAATATACTGTTAGTAATCACAGTTTTAAAATTTCACTTCTGGGGACTTCCCTGGTGGCACAGTGGTTAAGAATCCGCCTGCCAATGCAGGGGACACAGGTTCGAGTCCTGGTATGGGAAGATCCCACATGCTGCGGAGCAACTAAGCCTGTGCGCCACAACTACTGAGCCTGCGCTCTAGAGCCCGTGCTCCGCAATAAAAGAAGCCACCGCAATGAGAAGCCCGCGCACTGCAACGAAGAGTAGCCCCCGCTCACCGCAACTAGAGAAAGCCCGCGCGCAGCAACGAAGACCCAATGCAGCCAAAAGTAAATAAATTTTTAAAAAAGAATATATATATTTATTATGTATAACTGAATCACTTTGCTGTACAGCAGAAATTAACACATTGTAAATCAACTGTACTTCAATAACTAAAAAAACAAAACTAAACTAAACACCAGCTCACATGCTGACTTTACCATTATGTAGAAAGACCTATCTTACTTTTGACTCTCACTTTAGGAATATTGCTTAACTCATCTGATTGAACACCCGCCCCACCTCACAGCCATTCAGCTCTTAGTGACTAAAAGAGTGCTCCACTTTTGTCTTCCAAGCTGCCAACACCTATTTAGTAAGTTTTGATACTGGTCTTGGTGTTCACTCATGTACAGGCAATGAGAACCAAGTTACAGCTTACCTGACCAAGAGCAATTATTAAGAAACTATCATTTCAAATATGAAAAGAAATGTATCTTAGAATTTATGAAATACAGTAAATAAGTTTCCACTACATAGCTTTACTATTTAAATAATAATTCCACATATGTATATCTTTCTCCTCAAAAACAAAACTGTGAAGTTAGTATTACCCACATTTTAATAATAGTCAAGCTTATAAGCAGTATGTAGTAAAGCCTGGAAGAGAATTCTAGTTTGCTGATTTAAAACCTACATTCTTTCTACTACAAGACAACAGAAGTACAGAGCTAATCATACTGACATGGGGTTGGCAAACTATGGCAACTATGGGGTTGGCCTGTGTGCAAATCCAGCCACCCACACCCCCTGTTTTTGTGTGGCTCATGAGCTGCAAATGGTCTTTATATTTTTAAAGGTTGTGGAGGGGAAAAACAAAGAGAGGAGTATTTAAAGACATGAGAAAATTACATAAAATTCAAATTTCAGTGACACCAAAAAAAATGTAGTTGGAACACAATTACATTCATTTACATATTGTCTATGGCTGCTTTCACCTTACAACAGCAGAACTGAGTAGTTGCCACAAAAACTATGGCCTGCAAAGCATAAAATACTTACAGAAAAAATTTGCCAAGCCCTGGTATAAATGATAGGTGCTACAAAAGGACAGAAAATGGAAAGATCAGTTCAGGCTGGATAATCAGGAAAAGCTTCAGGATCTCATTTTATATGAATGTTGTGTGCCACATGTCTATTAAATCAAACCTTATGAGAACATTTTTTAAACTGTGCTACTGTAGAATACGCAAAGAAATAAAAACAAAGGCTCCTGTACTCTGGGACCTCCAATTTTATTGAGGAAACTAAAAAAAACCAAAAACACAGAAACAAAATAAAAACATGAAATATAAATTATGATAATGTTTATGGTAATCACCCATTTAAATTACCATAAAATTACCATAATAAATTTGACATAGCAATTAAAAAACACAATACCAAGTAGTAACGCACAACAATTGGCAAATAAGAAGAAATGACAGAAAGTGCTACAGATGCTCAGAGGAGGGACAGAGCAAATGAATGAGCTAGAATAGTCTGAAAGAGCTTCAAGGATTTGAGGATGGGAAGGACTTGAAAAAGTGATATGGGAGGCCTCGAAAGTAAAATAAGCCTGGCAGTTGGTTAAGTACAAGAAACATTTAGAAAACTGACATTGCCTGGGACATGACTATGGAGAACTTTTAATGCTACTTTTAACAGTAGACTTCTTGCTCTCATCCCTACACTTGTTAGAGTCACCAGTGTGTAGATACAGCCTCATTGGAAAATAGGCTTCTCTCTTAGAGAGTAAGAAAGAAATTGAGTAAGGGCAGAAAAACCCAATCCTATAAAATGCAGCTGGGCTGAAAATAATTACTAATTGACATTTGCTCTCTTATAGTAATGGACTTGCTTTCAGGTTTGGGGAACGAGAGAGAAGATACGGATTGTCAAATTTTAATAAAGTAAAACTAAGCAACAGGCATGAATCTTCACATACAAGAGACTAAATCCAAGTGTGAGTTTCAACCATATGAATATTTTAAAACTCAAATTGGACAATGTATTTGTAAACACTCACAACACATTCTACCTAAGTGTTGATGTTGAAATAAAGTATGAATTGTATTATTTTATGAAGTGAAAAACAGCTTTCAGAAGAAAGGGAGTATAGCTTTAGTTACGCCATCTTAATGGAACTGGTAAGGAAGTAAGATTTTCCTTACAGAATGAGGCTAAATAGGTCTAGGATTTGCTCGTTCAGTTAGCACTTAAGTAGTCAGCATGTTAGACACCACGGAAACTAAGACACTATTCCTACCCTTAAGAAGCTCACAGTCTTGAGGAGTAGACAGTCAACCAATAATTATAGTTAGAGGGATAAGTGTTATATCTACAGAAGGTTATGGGGGCATAGAGGATGTACTCATTGACTACTATGTGATGATGCCTACTAGGCGATAATAACCAAAACCAACAAAATTATATGACTGCTATATATCAACTGCTAAGGAAATAAGGGAGGGGAAGGATGAAAGGAGGGAAGAAAAATTTTCTCTGCCTACTTAGAGAACAAAGAATAGGAAAATATAAGTTGTATGTTTTTAAGTGAATGCCTCAAATCCAAAGACATAATATACTTCAACATCTACTAAGCTGCTTACGTCTGATAGGAGAGTTATTAATGAGTCATGGGCTGCACAGTAGCAGTCCTAGTCACTGATGTCACAAATTCTCCAGTTTAGGAGTCTTGTAGTGGAGACAAAATAATGAAGTTTAATTGCAGCCAGCTATTTAAATCAAGGCACCACTGATTAAAAACAAAAAAGTCCTCATTAGCAACACTGAAGAGGATGGAAAGAATGGAAAGAAGGCAACCAAATGGCTATCTGAGGTCATGATAGTTTGGTATGTTCATTACTGTTGATAAGGGCATCTTATTAAAGCAGCAGACTTAGATTCTAAAACTACATACTGGATCATGCTATTAGAGATCATCTAACCCAAATCTTACTTTATGGAAGGGAATAATTAACTGTCTATTATGTATCAAGTAGGATTTCGAATTCTGCAAGAAAAATATTCTCTTTAAAAATGAGAAATACAGGCTCAGAAACATAAGATACATTGCCCAGAGCCACTTCCCATAGCACTGGAGCTTGGATTTAAACTCAAGCATGTCTGGTGCCAAAGAGTTCTTTCTACTACACCTCAGAGTTCTTTCTGAGGCCCAGGAAGAGGAAAACTTGACCAAGCCACATGGCTTATTAGTGGCAGATAGGATTCCCACTTACACCTGGAAAAAGTCCATGGCAAAGGACACACACAGAGGCATGGTGGAAAAGGACTGATGGTAAACAACTTCAGCCTTCTGCTATGGTTTGGAATGACCAGAATTTTCAACTTAATCTCTTATTCAATCTTCAAAATATAGAGTTGACCCTTGAACAACATGGGAGGAGGAGTAGAGTGTGTGTATGTGAGACCCTCTGAACAATTGAAAATCTGTGTATAACTTACAGTTGGCCCTCCATATCCGTGGGCCCTCTGTATTCAAGATTTCAAACACATGAATTCAACCAATCGTCAATTGTAGTAGTGTAGTACACTTGACCCTTCAACAACACAGTATGAACTGCATGGGTCCATTTATACAAGGATTTTTTTCAATAGTAAATACCACACAATTGTAATGGTAAATACAGCACAATTGGACGTTGGTTGAATCCACAGACATTGAACCATGGTATATGGAGGGTCAACTGTAACTTATACCTGGATTTTCCACTGTGGGGAGAGTGGGCACCCCTAACTCCCTGTTGTTCAAGCGTCAACTATATTGGTAGTATGTGCTTGGGACTGGTTGTCAATACTGTATTTGAAGTACTAAGTGTGGTATATAAGTGGACCATCCTCTTAATAGTGCTATTACTTAAAACTTTCTTCTCTACAAGAAACTATTTCACATCATGAAGGAAAAAGTTTTTCCTAACTAACCAGAGGCGTTTCCTCAAATCTGACATCAAGTAACATGACAAGAAAGGCTCATTAGGTTAAAAAAAATTCCAATTACCCAATTTTGGAGAAAAAGATTTGCTGGCAGTAAGTCTAGCAAAATGGAAGAACGGACATTCACTCAGAAGTGCTCAGGTCAAGAGGCTCAAACCTGGCATAAAGAGGAAATGGTGGGGGGAAGGAAAGAAAGAAATCACTTCCTATACCTGTGCAGCAATGAAAACAGTAGGGAATTTGAAGTCAGATTAGTCTCCCCCACTTGTTAATGTCAGGACTCCGAACAGATGCTGTTTACTCTCTACTCCAGACACTCCTTTCCCACTTCCCACCACTCTGTATTCCCTAACAGAATTCCAAATTGTTTCGGTAGCTAGTAGAGATCATTTGTTATCTTTCCTCCAGCCCAAAGGAATAAATCAGAATTGGTCTAAACCAGTCATAGTAATCCCATTCCCTACTGGCAGTGATTGGTTTTAGGATGTACATGTGAACCAGTTCTGGACCAAGAGATTTAAGGGAAAAACCTGCTGCGGAGTTTCCCATTCTAGGAAAAAAAAAAAAACAGGGACAAGCTAAGTTAGGAAAAGGTCTTTGCCCTTGTTCCTTCCTTTTTATCTAGAAAGACAGAATAAAGGTAAGGTGCAAGTGGAGTTGCAGCAGCCATCCTGCAACCATAAGGTGACAAGCAAGAGGAGGAAAAGCCAACATTTCTAAGGATGGAAAAAGAAAGGATACAAAAAGCCTGGGTCATGATTAATACAGATGAATAACTGAATCAACTCTGAACTTCTTATTTATAAAAAATATTACTTATTTCAATAAATAATATTTCCGTTTAAATCACAAGCTATTAACAGAAAATTAGATTATTTCACATTAATGTAATATTGTTAATCTGAATTTGAGGAATTTTGTAGGTTTAGTTGTATTTAAATAGTAAACCTATTGAGTTTTATAATTATATAAGAGTAATATGGAATTTACTATTATACACAGGAATTTATCCCTAGTTTTATTTTGTACATATTTAAGTAACATTAAATACAATGTTAAACATTATGTTTACATTACATAATATAATGTAGAACAATAAATATAACACGTTAGTACTTGGGATCTGAAATAGTTTTCCTTCAAAAGGGATTTATACAAATTGAAAAACATATTTCTTCAGGGAAGACTCAACATCATAAAAATGTTTATTCTAAGTTAATTTACATATTTAATATAATGCCAAAAAAAACACTATTAGGCACTAGTCTAGTTGATTAGAAAGTTTATCTGTAAGAATAAACAAGTAAGAGGAGCCAGGAAAACCCTGAAAAAGAATGAAGGGGAAGCTACCTCTACCATTTACTAAAACATAATAATGCCTCTCCAATTTAAAGCATAGTGATGGCACATAAATAAATAGGCCGAGGGAAAAGGAAAGAAAATTCATAAACAGACCCAAATCTATGTAGAAATTCGGTGTATGATAAAAATGTCATTTTAACTAGTGGGGAAAAGGACTAATTTTTATAGACGAGAAATTCACATAATGGGAAAAGGACTTTTTAATAAATTGTGTTACAACAACTGGATAGCATATGGATAAAGATAAAATTAGATCTGTTCCTCACTTTGAACATCAAGATAAACAAGATGGATGCAAGAAAAGAAAGCATACAGGTCCTAGGGAAAAAAATATATGAATCGTTTTACAAGCTGGGAGAAGGAAATGTCTTTCTGCAATCCAAAATCCAGAAGCAATGGATTTTGCTAGATAGATCTGAGTACATTAAAATTTAAAAACAACTTTTTTACATAGCAAAAAATATCATAAGCAAAGTAAAAAGGCAACTTGGAAAAATATTTTTAACACTTATAAGGAAAAAAATATCCCTGATACATAAAAAGCTTCAAAGAGCCACTCCAGAAAACAATTTGGCAGTTTCTTAAAAAGTTAAACATAATTTACCATATGGCCCAGCAATTCCTTTCTTAGGTAATTATCCAAGGAAATGGAAACATTATTTCCACATAGAGCTCTGCACGTGAACATTCACAGCAGCATTATTCATAAGAGAAAAACACTGGAAACAACCCAAGTGTCCAGCAACTGATAAATGATTAAACTGTGGTATACCTATACAATGGAATTCAGCCAAAAAAAGAAAAAAAAATGAATGAAGTACTTATATATGCTAAAACATAGATGAAACTTGAAAACATTATGCTAAGTGAAAGAAGCCAGTCACAAAAGGCCACATACTATATGGTTTTATTTACATATCTCCAGAATAGGCAAATCCATGGAGACAGAAAATAGATTAATGGCTGCCAGGGGCTGGGGGAAGGGGGAGTAACTGCTAACAGGTAAGTAGTTTCCTTACAGGATGATGAAAATGTTCTGGAATTAGTGCTGATGATTGTACAACCTTGAACATACTAGAAATCACTGAACTGTATACTCTGAAAGGGTGAATTCTATGGTATGTGAATTATAACTTAATTTTTGTGTGTGTGTGTGTGTGTGTGTGTGTGTTACGCGGGCCTCTCACTGTTGTGGCCTCTCCCGTTGCAGAGCACAGGTTCCGGACACACAGGCTCAGCGGCCAGGGCTCACGGGCCCAGCCACTCCACAGCATGTGGGATCTTCCCAGACCGGGGCACGAACCTGTGTCCCCTGCATCGGCAGACGGACTCTCAACCACTGCACCACCAGGGAAGCCCTATAACTTAATTTTTTTGAAATTGATAATCAACGTAAACAGATACACGAAGATTTCATTCTTTTAGTAACTTAATATGTGACCTTGAGCAAATCACTCCACTTTGCCCTTTATTTCTCCATCTGTGTGAACAGCCCCTTAAAGCCTTCCTAAGAGGCCTGATATCCGTAATAAACTTAAGAAGTTGAATGAAAAACTATCTGATCAGATATGAATAAATACACAGCTTGAGGGGAAAGAGTTGACATTATAAGATACTGAAAGGAGTGCTTCTACTTCATAAAGAATGAGCCTTTCTCATTGTTCTCAACATATAATAATTTACTAGTTATCATTCCTTAAGAGCTTATGTGTCAGGAGGCATAACTGCTTTTCACATATTATCTCATTCTCACAGCCCTCTAAGGTAAGCAGAAGTATCCCAGTTTTAGAGATAAGAAACAGACTATGAGAGGTTAAATGACTTAACTAAAATAAATACTCAAGCTAACCTTCAAACTCAGATCATTATCACTTCAAACACCAGTCTCTTTGCACCAAGGAATAACAAGAACAACGGACTACAAATCTAAAGTCTGGGTTTCTGAAGTCCTGTTTCTGCCACTTCATGATTCTGTGATCCTACGCAAGTCAATGAACATTTGAGTTTCCTCATTAAAAGAAAATATTAACCCTTGCCCTAACTTACCTCATGGAATAATACAAAAAAGCACTAATATATGTCAGTTAAAGCACTATAAAAATGTAAGAGATAATTATAGAAACAGAGTACTATTCATGAACCAAAAACATGTTGAAAAATGGTCAAATGATTTAAATAACTTATAGTCTCTCAAATGGTAATGGAATGTACTAAAGTAGTGATTTTAAAAACACCCTCAACAAAAATATACAAATGGGACCTAATCAAACTTCAAAGCTTTTGCATAGCAAAGGAAACCATAAACAAGAGGAAAAGACAACCCACAGAATGGGAGAAAATATTTGCAAACGAGTCAATGGACAAAGGATTAATCTCCAAAATATATAAACAGCTCATGCAGCTCAATATTAAAGAAACAAACAACCCAATCCAAAACCGGGCAGAAGACCTAAATAGACATTTCTCCAAAGAAGACATACAGATGGCCAAGAAGCACATGAAAAGCTGCTCAACAACTAATTATTAGAGAAATGCAAATCAAAACTACAACGAGGTATCACCTCACACCAGTTAGAATGGGCATCATCAGAAAATCTACAAACAACAAATGCTGGAGAGGGTGTGGAGAAAAGGGAACCCTCTTGCACTGTTGGTGGGAATGTAAATTGATACAGCCACTATGGAGAACAGTATGGAGGTTCCTTAAAAAGCTAAAAGCAGAATTACCATATGATCCAGCAATCCCACTACTGGGCATATACCCAGAGAAAACCATAATTCAAAAAGACACATGCACCCCAATGTTCACTGCAGCACTATTTACCATAGCCAGGTCATGGAAGCAACCTAAATGCCCATCAGCAGACGAATGGATAAAGAAGATGTGTACATATATACAATGGAATATTACTCAGCCATAAAAAGGAACGAAATTGGGCCATTTGCTGAGACGTGGATGGATCTAGAGACTGTCATACAGAGTGAAGTAAGTCAGAAAGAGAAAAACAAATATCGTATATTAACGCATTTATGTGGAACCTAGAAAAATGGTACAGATGAACCGGTTTGCAGGGCAGAAGTTGAGACACAGATGTAGAGAACAAACGTATGGAAATCAAGGAGGGAAAGCCAGAGGCGGGTGGGGATAGTGGTATGATGAATTGGGCGATTAGGATTGACATGTATACACTGATGTTTATAAAATTGATGACTAATAAGAACCTGTTGTATAAAAAAATAAATTAAATTAAATTAAAAAATATATATATAAATAAAATAAAAACACCCTCAAGCATACCAGGTGTTATAGACTGAAATTCTGTGCCCCCCAAAATTCACTTTAAATCCTAATCTCCAATAACCTCTACAGTATTTGAAGGTGGAGCCTTTGGGAGGTGATAAGGTCATGAGGGTGTAGCCTTCATAAATATGATTAGTAGCCTTATAAAAGAGACCCCACAGAGCTCTCTTCTTCCTTCCCACATGTAAGGACACAGTGAGAAGACTGCCATCTATGAACTAAGAAGTGGTCCTCACCAGACACGGAATCTGCTGGTGCCTTGATCTTGGTCAGCCTCTAGAACTCTTAAGAAAAAAAATATGGTATTTTTGTTATGGCAACCCTAACAGACTAATACCAGTTGCAAGTAGGGCTCTAAAATCAGAGCTCCAAAATCTTTAATTAAAAAGTTCAAAACCACTGTTTTGGGTATCATCTACTGGCATCTATCAAGGAACAATAAAACCAGGATTTCAGGCCTTACCTGAGAAATAACATACATAAAGCTACTATCACAATGCCTGGCACATAGTACTCACTTAAAAAAAAAAAAAAAGAAAAAAAAGTAATTGTTATTATTGCTTTATCCAGCAATACTCTGGAATTACTAAATCCATTTGGAAAAACAAAACTATGGAAACTCAGGAAAAACCAAAAACTCAAAACCACCCTGAATATGCAAACATCTAAATAAGGTTTACTGAAACTGAAGGCAAGAGAATATGAAAAATAGGTGAAAGAGTAAGTCATATAAGGAACAGGTCCAACCTGAGAGTAAGAGATGGACTGGGGAGTGGAAAAGATGGAAAGAAAAAAAAAAAAAGCAAGTGAGAAGAAGTTAGAAATAAAGAAGGATGATTTGAAATTGGTAGACGTGAGACTTCATAAACCAGGACTGACTGAGGAAAAAGGAAGACTGAATCCTAGAGTATTTGCAAAGGAATAAGACACACAACTCAAATTAAGTATTGCCAATGATAACAACTATGAATCCAAAAAACACAATAGGTCTCAGAGACTCTCTTCCAGCTTTATGATTCTAGAAGAGGAGACAGTCTACATTATTATTAATATTAGGCTTACATGAGGCATGCCTATGTTCCGATAAGGAAGTAGGAAATAAAAATACAGGAAAATAAGCTACTTGAGGACCACATAAGATTCACCAATATATGCTCCTCTCTTCACAGTACTATAAAGAAGCATTTTTCTAAAGAACTTTATTTTCCAGGATAAGTAGTTAACCTAAATTAGGAGGACCAAAGCATCCATTTAAAGAGGTTAAGTTACTAATAATCTAATCAGTTGATTTTACTTTTTCTTAGTATTTTTCTTCAGTTCTTCATCTTCAGAGAACTTTTGATAAAGTGAGAAGCTAAGCTCTAACTTATCTGAAGGATATATGGTTATTAAAAAGCTAGTATTTTATATATATTTTAGAGAAGAGTGCTGGAATACTGAAAGATCAAAGTTTAGTTTAAGAAAGGTAGCAACTAAGATACATATCAACAATAAACGTTACATTAATTTTATAGTCCAGGTTAATTTTCCCAAATAATCTCCTATGGATCAGCTTCCAGATCCTCCTTAATCATGTTACAGTCCTACCTTTGTCTTCCAAAGCCAAAACGATCTTCATTTTACCCTCCATGTAGGCTTCTACCACCTCTTTATATTGTGCATCCATCGACCTATCTTCACTTGTCAAGGTTTTCTCAGTTTTCTACTGTGTCTCATAGTCAGGTTTCCACTTCAATTCTTAGTTTCCCTCCCCAGTTTTTCCAACCATTCTCACCACCTCTCTACTCCACTGTTTTAATTTACAGGATTCTCCTTTCTCTTCATTCCTAGGACATGCTTTCACAGTATTGCATCTCCCATCTAAATCTCCTTTTCGATCAGTTTTTGTACATATTAATCTTCAGAGCCTAAGGTTTTTCTTCTCTAGTCCTTATTCCAAGAATGTCTACCAACCCATCTCTAGAATCCCAAACACACACTCCTGACTACCACATACCTAAGTACTTTTCCTACCCCTTTTCTCTTTTCAGTCACTAGTCTCCAGAATCCTATCTGATACTACAAATACCCCTCAAAACCAACTGCCTGTTCAATTACCTCTGCCTTCTACTTCTTCCAGGTTCAGCTCATTACACTCTCTCTCCTACACCTTAGTATCCCCCAACCTGGCCCAAGCCATTCAGCAACCTAAATTCCAAAAGCCAACACAGCTCCTCCCATTCCAGTAAACGATGGTTTCCCTCAAAACATTTTAAGTGGCTCCTCTCAGTTTCATTAATTGAATCTTATCAGATCAGTACATAGCTTCTGCCAGACCTATTTGCCCAGCAAAAATCAATTTCCCAAATCTTCGTCTTTAAGCTTCCCAGACCTTACCTCTGCAGCACGCCATTCACTAGACCCTATTCCTAGTCATTTCTCAATCTCCGGAGCCCATGGTTACTCTCTAAGCCCCTCAGCCCTCTCCCTCCGCACTCCTCCCCTTATTACCTAGCCTCACTTCTCAGCACATTCTTATCACCCCTAACTGTCTTCTTGGCTGTGTTCTCCATCTTTCCTTAGGCCTGTTCTCCACACTTTCTCAGTACCCCTTAAGAGACTTAATCTCTAAGTCACTCCCTCACTCCCAGAATCTGCCTCTTACACCCCTAGGAACTCTCTCTAGAACCTTCTGCGCCCTGGTTGTCTTTTCCGCTCCAACCCTGCCTCAGGTGTTCTCTGTTTCCCCCAGCTGTTTTCTATTATCTAGTTCTCTGAGAAACTAGATAAAGATTTTCTCCTCCCAAATCTTTTCCAAGTTCTTCTCCTAATTCCCCTCAACTTTTCTTTCCATCGTTTCCCATTTCCCTCAACCATCCCTGGCAGATTTCCCCTCCACCTTTGTCACCGCTCTTCTCCCTTTTCTCAAACCTCCTCCACCCCTTCTTCTGGAGGTGCCTCCTACATGTCTTAAACTATCCTCTCAGCTTCCTCAATCTTTGCCTCATTCCCTTCTCCCTCCAATACTATTTATCCTCCAATTTCCATTGACTTGGCGCCTCCCCTAGTCCCCAGATCTGCCTTCTACTTCATCTAAACGTCTCCAGGCCGCCGCCAACATTCTCTCCTATTCTTAGGCTCCATTGACGTGCCGTTCTAAACGCCCAGAGACACCATTCTCCAATGGCCGGGGCCTGGCCTCTAGGGAGAAGGGGTACGGGTTACGTACCCCATTCGCATCTTGGCTCCGCTCTGACTGCTCCCGCTGCCGGGTAGAGGAGGGCGAGGGGGCAGGCGGCCGAGGTGCATGCTCTTCTCGAGGGCCGACATGAAGGGGAGGCCGCAGGCAGTCGAACAGTAGCCGAAGCTTCGTCCCACGCTAAGTGCGGCCCAACCGGTCACACAGCTCGCTCCCCTAGCGACGCCCCGTCGCCTTTGGATATCACCCAGCTACCAGCAGCACCGCCCACCGGCTCCGTAAACTCCACCCCCTCGCCCCAGCGCTTCCACCGGAAGTGCGCACCAGCCTCCACAAAGGGAGCTGGGTAACGGAGTCTCTGATCCCCCAGACCCCAAGCGGAGAACTAGACGACCCTCGCCGGAAAGAGAAGCGTTACTGAAGGCAATGCACCCTGGGCAATGGAGTCCGCTAAGGGCTTATCGCTTTGCGCTTGCGCAGCTGGAGGCGACAGCGTCCAACCCCGCAGAGGTAGTGTAGCAAAGCAACCTGGGTGTTGTAGTCTATTGGCGGGAAGGAGTCTTGGCGCCTTCCTTTCTCATGGCTTCCTAGAGGCTGTTAAAGGAAGAGCCGCTTTCTTCCTGCCTCCCAAGCTGCCCAGCGGCGCCGGTTGCCGGGGAACGCCAGCGCCGTGGGAGGGGATGGCTGGAGGGTACGGCTTAGGTGCTGGGGCCGGAGTTGAGTTGGTGAAGAAGAGCTGGGGCTCGTCATGAAACAACGGAAAGCTCCGGGGCCTGGGGGCGGCGGTAGCCGCAAGAAGAGAGGTAATATGAGCGACCAAAGGTTGAGGAAAGCGTAGTTGGGCGGAGTTGGGGGAGCAGGCCGCGAAGCATTCTAGGGAGACCTCCCACAGCAGCCTGTTAAAAGAAAAAAAAAAAAAAAAGGGATTGAGGAGGGAGAGTAACCAGGGAATCAGAAGGTTAAAAGGGCAATTGGCCCTCCCGCGAATGGAAAGGATATAGGGGCTGGAGTAGGGGGCAAAGCGGGTGAATAAATGGGACGAAGTGAAGGCTAAAAGGGGACCCTTACAGAGGAAGGGAACAAAAAACTTGTAGGAATGTTTTGTTTGTTTTTACTTTTTAAAAATTGAGGTATAATTGACATATAACATTATGTTAGTTTCAGGTGTACAACATAATGTGTGTATATATTTCGAAATGATTACCACGTAAAATTAGCATCCATCACCATACATAGTTACAAACATTTTTTTATTCTTGTGAAAAGAACTTTTAAGATCTACTCTTCAGCAACTTTCAAATATACAGTACACTATCATTAACTATAGTCACTGTGCTGTACTTTAAATCCCTATGACTTAGGGGTGTTTTTGATAAAAGTTAAATGTGTGGGGACGGGAGGGGAGAGGTATAGCTTTGCAGGTTCACATAGAACTGGAAGAAAAATAAGTTGGAGAGTATGTCAATAATCCTAATAGGCAAGGATCACGTTTTACACATTACTGAATCCCCAAGGACTAACACGAAGCAGGATTTAGTAAATGTTAATTGAATGACTGAAGCGTGAGACAGTCATAAATCATGAAGGGCTACAGGTGGGAGTAGGGAAAAGATAGTTGTGGAGGAGAGAGGAAGAAAGACTGGGGAGTGACAGTGTGGTAGGGTTGAAGTAGGGGGGGGGTTTACTGTGAAGGATTTGAGATGATGGAAGAATGTGTAGCAAGAGGACCTCATCAGGTTAGTCTGCTCAAAAAGAAGCAAGCTTATGAAGAGACCAGGGAAATGTGAGCTGCAGCAAGAACAGTCACCCTGGGAACCCAGGGCAGATCATGAAATGAAATGGAATCTCTACAGGGCTGCCTCAAAACAAAACAAAAAAACTGGGTGACTGCATTTTATAGTATAGGCAAAGAGGTATTAGGAATAGTGATAGTGCATTAGGCCATTGGATTGAGGACTAAAGTTGCAGTCTGGGAATAAACCTTATCCAAACTGTTTAAAGATAACTAAGGCAGTTTTGAGGCAATGCCTTTCCTTCCAGGAATGAAGGGAGGATATGAAACAGAAGTGTGGAAGTGTTCAGTGCTGGTTCTGCCTATGTCAAACCAGTCAAGCATATTTGGTTGATAGGAGGAAAATCAAAATAGAAATAACGTAAGAATGTCCTCATTATACCACATGCATATACAGTAATACTCATGTACACACCTGTGTATAATTTTTATATTGAAACTAGTTATCCATAAAGATTATGGTGGGTCTTTTCTTCACTAAAGAAAGCAGAGAGGCTGTTCACTTTAGAAATCCAAAGAATTAGTTATATAAATTCCTGATCTGATAGACTCCAGTATATTTTTTTCTTGTGAGGCATGACCACTCCCCAGGGAAAAGTGAGAGGAATAGAAAGGTGTGTGTAATATTGGAATGGCTTCTTAAATCTCCTCTAAGTCATGGTTAGAAGATACCGTGAATAGAAGACAATCAGGGTCATTAAAGGAAAGCTTTATAGAAAGCCATGATGAATTGCCTCATTTACATTTTATTATCTGTCTAAAAGCCAAAAATATTATGAACCCAGCACTGTGTTAAAAGATAATGGCATAATCTGAAGATGATAGTTTCTGTCCTCATTGTGTGATATCGGCAGGAAGAAAAGACAGTTTAAGGTGGTCTTTCTTGAAGTGCTGAGTTGTAAAGTGTAGACTTCATTTGAGAACTGATTGACAGTTGTTGCTGTTTTATGTTTAGTGATGGTTTTAAAGTAAGAGAATTAGGTAAAGATAACATATGTTAAAAACTGTGGACATTGAAATAATCAGAACAACGGTACTTGGAAGAAAAATTTCAACTACTTCATAGATTTTTTTAAACCTGTATACTGTTATCATTGTATTTGTATTTTTCATTTAATATCTTTCAGTTAAAGAGGAGTTTGTATTAGCATGTCTTAAGTTGGTATGTTCTTTACTTAAAATAACCTGAATCAAATCCTGAATACTAACTAGTTGTCAGGGTGGCTTAAGTGACCAGATAGGTTATTCTATGGTCTGGTTTGCTAGTTACTTCTCATGTATTAGAATAAATAGAGGGCTTCCCTGGTGGCGCAGTGGTTGAGGGTCTGCCTGCCAATGCAGGGGATGCGGGTTCGTGCCCCGGTCTGGGAAGATCCCACATGCCATGGAGCAACTAAGCCCGTGTGCCACAACTACTGAGCCTGCATGTCCGGAGCCTGTGCTCTGCAACGGGAGAGGCCACAACAGTGAGAGGCCCGCATACTGCAAAAAAATAGAATAAATAGAATAAGCCTTCTCTCTGTAGAGATGAAAATGTTTGTGTGTTTTCATTCAAAAAGCAGATTATGTGTTTTCTGTATTTAGACTAAATTTTGACTTAGTATTCTTGGATTCCTCCACAGGTTTAAGTGACATTTCTCCATCTACAAGCCTACCACCCCTGGTTGAAGGCCAGCTACGCTGCTTTCTGAAACTTACTGTTAATAAAGTCATATGGAAGATTACAAAGCCTCCTGCTTGTGTACTTGTTCGAGTGAGATGGTGGGGAGAAACATCAGAAGGAACAGTCTTTTGTCCCAGGGATGCATTGCAGATGGAACCAAAAGCTGTGAGAACAACTACACGTTATGCTATTCGCTGTGGTCCAAAGCAGTTTACCTCTTATCTAACAGGTATGTTTTTGTCTTATCATTTCACCTGTAGGCCTAATAAGAAGCATGTGATTATGTTGTTAACAATAGGTATTATCGTGTACTTAGTATCTATGGCATTGTTAATTATTGAGGCGTCAAAGAGGTTTTATAATAGCCACCATTATTGAGAGTATACTATGTGCTACCAGTTGATACATATTATTTCTAATCCTTAATAACCTTGCAAGATAGATATTTTCTCTGTTTTATAGACAATGAAACTGAGGTTCAGAGAAATAAAATGAATCCTCTATAAGGTTACATAGTTGACAAATGGCCAAACTAGGATTTGAACCCACTTCTCTCTGACACCAAAACTCATGCACTTGTCACCACACCATGCTTCTTTAAGGAATAACTGTAGTCTCTACTCTGGGACTTACATTATGCTCAAGGAAAGATGGTATAGATACAAAATTTATATAATACAAGATAATACATGCTAAATGCCAATGAGTGATTTAGTGAGTTAATAGTACAGGTTTTCAGAGAAGGGAGGATCCCTCTACTGGAACCAGGAGCTAAAATTTCTTCATTTCTGTTAAAGGGAAGCATTCTAAATGTACTGTGTTATTTCTCTATTCAGGTCAAGTTTTCATATAAACACATTTTGGATGGTAGACTTATCAAATCAATTCATTTCAAGTCAGTAAAAATTAAGCATTTATCATGTAAATATTATTGGGCTAAGAATACCAGAGAGCCAGAGGTGAATTAAAGATTAACTTGTCCTTAAGTTTGCATTCCTTCAAGAAGAAAATTTTGAAGACATCAAAATATAAAGAAAAAAAATTCAGTTATTCAAAAAATATGTATTGAACACTTAGCTTGTGCTAGACGTTGTGCTAGACACTGTGGAGATTACAAAAATGAATCAAAAAATTTAATCAGAATGGTGTCTAATTCTAACTAAATGCACAAAGAAGTTTAGTTACAATAGTAGGTAGAAAGTGATAAGAACTTTTAAAAGATACACATAGATATTTCATTAAGAAAATAAATGAGGGCTTCCCTGGTGGCACAGTGGTTGAGAGTCCGCCTGCTGATGCAGGGGACACGGGTTCATGCCCCGGTCCGGGAAGATCCCACATGCCACGGAGTGGCTAGGCCCGTGAGCCATGGCCGCTGAGCCTGCGTGTCCGGAGCCTGTGCTCCGCAACGGGAGAGGCCACAACACTGAGAGGCCCGCGTACCGCCCCCCCAAAAAAAAAGAAAGAAAAGAAAAGAAATGAGACATGGGTGAGCCTGGCTGTTAGTAAATACCCAACAAATGTTGGTACATTTCCCTTATTCTATATATGCACGTTATTTTATAGTCTGCAAAGTACTTTTATACCTATTAGCTCATAGAATTTTCAGAGAACTTGCATGATTAGGTAAGACAGGGACGGTGATATGTTAAGTAAGTTGCCTAAAGTCATATAACAAGCATTAAGCAGCTGCCATATAAGAGGATACTGTGCTATGTGTTTTACTTGCAATACTCCCATTCCTCACACAGCCATGATATAGGTATTATGATGCCTATTTTATAGACAGCTGTGGCTTACACAGAAGTAGCTTGTGAATGTTGGAGCCACAACACAATCACAAATCTTCTAATTGTAAATCCAATACTCTTTTCACTACAGCATTGAACAAAGGGTGAAAATGAACCACTTTCTCAACTTTGGTAAGAAAATGTTCAGAAGTTACACTGTCCTGAAATAATCTCAGATTGCATATGCATGCATTTTATTTCTCCTGCTGTAAATTAGGACCATGAAGGTGTTAAGTCTAAGCAACCAATTGACGAATACAGTTAAGGAGTTTATTTCCATTCCCTTTAGTTCTAAGTGCTCTCAGCCTTTCAGTGTTCCAGATATTATTGAGAAATAAGCAGTAAAATACTCCTGAGAGGCAGGAACCAACCCATGCATCTATACAAGAGAAGCCCTTTGTGCAGTTCAAAACTAGAAATGGTGAGAATTTAAAAACTGAGAATTTTTTTATTGTTGCTTTTTTATTTCAAAACTAAGGTCTGAGTCCTTGCCAAATATGTTAAAAATATATATATACTCTCTCAAAGGTATTTTCCTTATCAAATACTTGATATTCTAAATATTTTTATGTAATTTTTTCTCCATTCGAGGTATTTGTCATTGCTCTTCTCTAAAACTTTGTTGTTCTTTTGATCTTGAGTTCACTCTTCCCCACCCCCTGAATGATATGGTAAGTGTATCGTTTATTTGAAAATAAAATAACTTTTTTAAGTAAAAAAATTTTGTAATGTATATTCCTCTTCCCACTTCCAAAAAAACGTACATGAAAAATGTCTGCCTATGTTGTAATTGTTTCTGATTAGATATGGCTGTGCTGGTGCTGGAAGTAATCACCAAACTTGAACATCTTCCGGTTGGTAGAGTTCAGATCAGTGGACTAGCCCAGCTTTCTCCAACCCATCACATCAGTGGATTTTTTACCATTGTTTCACCAACATCTAAGAAACTTGGAGAACTCCAGGTAAAAATAGTATAATTCTCTGCTACATAGAATAAAACTTTGGGGGCACAAATAGTTGAGTCTGTTTGTAGAATGGGTAGGTACGTGACTCCCACATACCATGCAAATTCCCACTTCATGCTTTTGTTCATGTTTTTACCCAGACTGTCATGTACTTATTTCCCACTTATCCATATCCTCTTAGTTCTTTGCTGCCCATCTCAAGTTCCAAGAGACCTTCGCAGCTCCTACTGCACTCATTCTTCTCTTTATTTATTAATAAATGTACTCTTTATTAAATTTAGAATAACATGAATTACATAATCATTGTTCAGTTATAATCCTACATAGTCTCCAAAATTTTGTATTTGTAGTTTCCCTTTAATTTCCCTTCCTTTTAGTTTCTAGATTCCCTGGGAGAGAGGACAGTGTTTTCTACTTACTTTGTCTTTCCCACAGCTCCTAACATAGTGCCAAGCAGTAATGGCTTGTTTGACTCACTTAAGTGGTATCTTAAATGAGTCAACAAACTACGATTTTAATATTGTTGAATAAACTGTTTTCATTTTTTCAGTATTAGAAGTGCATAACCGGTTGTTGATTGTTCACTCATTGATTCAGCCTACATTTTTTTGATATGCTGTTATGTGCCACTAACTTAAGATACAAAGATAAGAGATGGGCCTTTCAGTTAGTTTTCCAAAGTCAGGTGGGAGGAAATAGAAGAGAGTAACAAGTAGAACGCAGTGTGATATTGATACACATATACCATAGATATGTACAGGATGGTGGGAAAGAACATAGAAGGGTCTCTTTCTGAGGGAGACTCTGGGAGTTCTTCCTAGAGAATTCTGAATATTCAAATCCTTGAGAAATTTATACCTTGTCAAATGTATTCTAAAATATGTATAGAAATTTAAGCAGGTATTTAAGAAAACAGTTCAAAAAAGATGAAAGAACATATAACATTACCAGATGTAAGAACCTATTATAAAACCACAAGCACATAATTATCAAAGGAAGAGAATAAAGTTCAGAAATAGATTTAACTAAGTAAAAGAACTGAACATTTTCTATATTCTATTCATCATATTTTTATTTATAATATATTGAAAGATAGTGACACCTTATGGTGGTAACTTCATGGTAAAATGGGACTGGTTTACTCCTCCTGCAAAAACAGTTTGGCATTATGTTTCAGAGCCATAATAATTATCATATATCATTTACCTCAATAATTCTACCCCTGGGGTCTTATATTAAGGAAATACCATAAAAAGAGAGGAAAGTTATATGCTTTGGACTGGTTATGGAAATGCACTTTTAATACTGAAAAAATGAAAACAGTTTATTCAATGATATTTAAATCATCTATTAGTGGAATATTTTGTTTCCATAAAAGATAAAATTATATAGTTATGATTGTGTAGCAACATGGAAAATTATTTTGGATTGATGACAAAAGAGAATTAAAATTATACCCACATATATGCATATGATTAATGACTGGGGAAGAAAAAACAAGGGAAAATAGAAACAGTTGGAGTGTAGAATTCTAGGTAGGTTTTTTCCCTATATAAAAAAATGAGATATAATTCATATGCCATAAAATTCACCCTTTTAAAGTATACAGTTCAGTAGTTTTTAGTGTATTCACAAGATTGTACAACCATCACGATTATCTAATTCCAGAGCATTTTATCACCCCAAGAAGAAACACTATACCCATTAGTAGTCATTCCCCTTTTTACCTTTCCCCAACCCCTGGCAACCACTAATCTACCTTCTGTCTCTATATATTGCCTATTCTGGACATTTCAAATAAATGATGTAATATAATATGTGACCTTTTGTATCTGGCTTCTTTCACTTGGCATAATGTTTTCAAAGTTCATCCATGTAGCATGAACCAGTACTTTATTCCTTATTATAGCTAAATAATATTCCATTGTATGGATATATTATAGCACATGTTGTTTATCCATTCTTTAGTTGATGGACATTTGGATTGTTTCCACTTTCTGACTTTTATGAATAATGCTGCTATGAACATTTGCATACAAGTTTTTTGTAGGCGTAGAATTGTGGTCATATGGTAAGTATGTTTAACCTTGAGGAACTAGTGGACTGTTTTCTAAGGTGGTGCATCTTTTTTCCTCCCTTACTTAAATGTCAGTTGATAAAATAATACTTGTATGTTTTTTATTTAAATGTCATTGGGTTCTTTAGAGAATTGTTTTAATAGAGCCTTGGAGACAGAGGTAAGATTTTGAAAGATTATGGAATAAGTAAATAAGTAGTAATTACAGTGAAGAAGTAGAAATAACAGTTAGAGATTTCTCTCTGTTTCCCACATAAATGGCAGCAAAGAAAGGGAGATGTAGTGTGACCTAATGGAAATAGCACAAGACTTGGACATGGAAAAACTGGTTATGAAAACATTTCTGGTGTTCATTTGTACTCTCTGAGCTTCAGTATCCTATTTTATAAAATGAAGACAATAACTTTTACCGTACGGCATTGTTGTAGGGGTTAAATGATATGAAAAATATATGGAAGCACTTAACATGGCACTTAGGCACATGACAGGGACATGCCAAATTTACTTGAATTGGAGAGGAAAGTATTGATAGTGGGCAGCAGAATTGAGAAGTTTGTTGCTACTTTAGAAGAGGAGTTGGCTAACTTTGCCCAGTGGACTAAATCTGGCCTTCTAACTAAAAATGGTTTTTATATGTTTAAAGGGTCATTTTAAAAAAGAAGAATGTGCAATAAAGCCTAAATTATTTATCCTCTGCCCCTTTATAGAATGAGTTTGCTGAGCCGTTTTTAGAGTATAGGAGACCTGATTTGTTTTGTAGGCCAAGAGAAAAGCAAGTGAAGAAAGATATTGAAAATAAAAGAGGATAATTGAGCAAGTAAGGTCTTGGAGAGAATTAGATGGGAATGAATTTCTATTAAGAACACAACTGATAGTGGTAAACTTTGGAATGGAGGAATTATAACAAGGAGGGAAAGAGGAGAAACATTTTGAGATGGATAACATTGAAGGAATTCACGCTGATAACTTTTTTAGGAACATTTATTTTTTTGGCCACACCACATTGCTTGTGGGATCTTAGTTCCCCGACCAGGGATTGAACCCCAGGCCCTTGGCAGTGAGAGCACAGAGTCCTAACCACTCGACTGCCAGGGAATTCCCATTAGCAACACTTATATGCATGCCTACCACATGTTAGGCACTACATGTTTTATTTCATTTAATTTTTTTGTTTTTATTAAATAGAGATAGATATGCAAAAGAATATCTTAGATGTATAAGATATAAAAATAACCATACAGTGAACACCCATTGGCTCGTCAACTAGGTTAAGAAATGTTAATAGGAAAAAAAAGAAATATTAATAGAATAACGGAAAGAAGCCAGGTTTAGAGATTCATCCGTATTACTTTGTGTATCAATAATTCCCTTTTGCAGAGTTGTGTTCTGTTACACAGTTTTCACAATTTTCATCCATTTGCCTTGGATGAAACCAGGCAGATATCCTTGCCTTGTTCTTTTTCTTGGGAGGAAAGCATTTGGTCTTTTCACTGTTAAATATGGTATTAGATGCAGGTTTTTCATAGATGCCCTTTATCATTGAGAAAGTTCAAGTTTTCTGAGAGATTTGATCATAAATGAGTATTGAATTTTATCAAATTCAACTGTTGCTAGAGGTTAGAGGTGAGAAGAGGGCATGACTACAAAGGGAGTTTTTGGGGGGTGATGGAAGTGTTCCATATCTTAATTATGGTGGTGGTTACATGGATCTAAACATAGATTACAATTCATAGAAGTGTATATTTACAAAAATGTCCATTTTACTGTGTTAAATAATTTTTTTTTTTAATGTAGCAGATCAAATGTGATGATAAACAGAAGTTGTCCCTCTACCTCTTGTTGGGACATGGCTGGGGACTTTGCAAACTGGAGCACATACCCTGACTAAAGCCACTAGTCTACTCCAGCTAATTTTTGCCACAATGGGATGGAAACCCAGCATTGCTGGATCTTCTGATTTTTCAAGAGAAGCCAGAAATTCAAATTTTTACATAAAATCTGTTTTCTTAATCACTGTTAAATAATTTTGAAATCTTTTAAAATGCTATATTGACTAGCATAAGTCTGAAAAATAGACATACTAATATGTTCTCTCCAATATCAGATGTTATAAATGCAGTAGATAATCCCAGAACTCCCCATTTTATATTAAAATTGCTTCTTTTTAAATTCCCCTAAAAGATACTCTGATCCTTTGGGTCAGGTTCCATGTTTTATTCATCTCTTTGCCCCAGGCAGGTAGCACAGAGCCTGGCACTGAACCAGTATCAACAAATATTTGTTAATTGAACACAGGAGTTAGGCCAGCACCTATATTTTGATTGTAAGGTGGGTGTGGCGGGTAACTGGACTTTCTTTTTCTTTCTCACTGGTAGTAAAGGCCTTTGAGTTGTTTTGAGACTAGTTCAGATTTGCTTAGGGATAAAGCAAAACTCTGGCCGGCCAGCCAGCAGGTTATTGTTAAGGCCAGGGACGCAGCCTTTATTCTCAGTGTCTCCTTTGTTTCTAGAATAAAGTGGCAGTCTTTTGGCAAGTGATGAATGGCAAGGAATGATTTTCTGACACTTATATTTGGGCAGCCAGGATTTTATGTGATCCTCTTATAGCAGTGGCTGCACAAAGTATTTATCCCACTGCATTCTGGTCATTTGTCTTTGTAGAAAATCTTAATGATGAATAGATTTAAAGGACTTTATGCTACCTAGTTCATGAACAAAATTCTCCTCATCAAGACTCAAGTGTGTTTATTGAGTCTATGCCTTGGCAGTTTCTCCACATAAATTATTCCATTGACCTTCCCAGAGACTTCTTAAAATATTTAACTGCAATCTTTCATTTTTGTCTTAGGCCATTCATCATTATGTGACTCTCTTTGGCTACTTGAACAATTCCTTCTGCTGTCTGTGTCATTGTAACTGAACTTTCCACACTGCTCTTCTTTTCTTTTGGAGTACATTCTTCAATTTCTTCTCTAAAGTTTGCTTTAGGCTTTGTTTTATTTTTTATTCCTACATTAGGCTTTTCTCCATTGGGCTTTTCAGAGACCTGGAAAGCATTTTAGTAGAGTGCCTGAATTCAGAGGAGTTGGACAATAAAGGAAACTTCAAGTAATTACTTTTCATCTTAATGTTCCTCCCTCTTCACCCTGCCTCATCCCCAGCATAGAACTAGGGCCTTATTTTTCTCAAATAGCTAGCAATAAGAATGCAACAGGTGCTATGTCATTCTTTTATTTTTCAGACCGTTAGTCATTATTATGCATACTTGTACACTAAGCGTATACTTACACTGATTAGTCTACAGAAAAATGAATAAGACAGTTTATACCTTCAAGGAATTCATAATCTGATCAGGATAACAAATAAACTGGAAGTACAAATACCTCCTTTAAGCCTCTGCTTTTTTTTTTAATCTTCAAATTAGGATAATATACTTTCCTGACAGTTATATCATCACATCAGCTTCTCTGTGTGAGGAACATAGCACACTTTCTGGCCTATTGTGAAGTGTTCAATAAATAGTGGTTATATTAATGGATAGATACAAAGTAAGTAGAAACATGAAAAATGGAGTGGCCATAACATCTCTGCCTGGACACGAAGAAGTTTTCACAGAGGAAGTAATGCTGGAGGAAATTTGCACGTGAAGGCATAAGAGAATGAAATATAAGGTACATTTAGAAAACTCTAAGTAATTGGTATATCCAGGAGAGAGAGATGGAGGAGAGGAACACAGTGAGAGATGAGGCTTCTGAGGTAGGCAAGAATTTGAACTAGATCCTATAAGGAACGGGGCCATTAATTTATATTAGAGAGTCTTAAAATTAATCAATGCTATTAAAAAAAAAAGACTTCTGATACATTACATGTCCCTTTCAGGTCTCACTTGCCCTGGAGCCTTTGTCAGAAACTTATGACAGCTACAGTCCTCTTCCTACCACTGACGTGACAGAAAATGTGCTTTTATCTGAACAAGGATTCAGAGAATATACTGAAGCAGGCAATACTCAATTTCTGGTTCCATCAAGGCCTCAGAGGATCCCTACCACCAAAATTGATGGAAAAGAGTTAGCAGCCAATAGCAGTAGGTCAACCACTCCAAGGTAATTACCACACCTAATACCAGTCAGACTGTCTGCTAACTCCCAGTGTACTCATAATTTCGGTCTTTCATTTGTGGTTGTGTAGAAGGTTAAAGGTAGTCATTCATTCAGCAAATAAGTATTAAGTACTCACTATGTTTCTGGTCCAGTACCAGGTGCTAGGCATAGAAATTGATAAGACACAATTCCTATTTTTGAGCATTGCTCACAATCTAGTGAGGAGGCCAATATACAGATAAATAAGTATGTCTAAGTCACATAGAGATGCCATGATAGGTGTACATGAAGGGAAAGAGGGAAAAGGCAGTGTTTTGTGAAATGGAATGAAGTAAGAGAAACAGATTTTGATTTTAAATAATTATCAGACGTTTGCTTTGTGTCAGGCTCAGCACTGAGCTCTTTATTTCATTCTCACTTTAGCCAAACCATACAATGATAGGTAAAACATCTATTATTTATTTAATTTGGGAAATGAAAAACATATTTACAAAGCCTGAGCTACACTGCTATACACCACTGATCCACTTTCTTTCTCTGACAAAGTGGAATGTTACCATAATGGATAATATACTGCTGAAGTTCTCCTTTATTTTAAAACAGGGGAAAGGACCACTTGTACTTTGCAGAGAACTCTGATACAATAAAGGACTCTTTCTTTGGACTACAGCACCATCTTAATTCAGGACAGGGTTTAGAGTCTATGACTCTGAAAGGCAAAGCCCCACAGAAGCAGATGTCCCTTCTCAACAGTTCTGAATTGCGGCCTCAAATGAGGACAGTTGCCAAGAGTCACAGTGACTCATGCCTTCTTTCTTCAAACAACCCTCCTACCAAGGACCTTCTTTTAGGTATGTATATATTTGTGAACTGAGACTAAGCTATATTTATTGGGATTACTCTGCTCATTAGGCAACCTACAAAGAGAACCAAGACTTCTGTTTGAACTAAATAGCCAAATACAAGTGAATATCTTACTAGAGTCCAGAATTTCTAACCATTTAAGGGCAGCTCTATTAAACCACTGAGTTTCTTCTAAATAATTACTGGGCACTTATAATTTTAAGTTTAGGGAAGGAACCATTTAAAGTGAACCTGGGTATGGGAGGAAAGCCTTTATCATAGAAAAATGTTAGTCCTGATTTTTTTCAAGATAATTCAAAGCAAATAAGATTTTTGTCTCATCATCAGAATTTACTTATACCATTGTGCAGAGACTAGTACTAAACTTGTTTCATATTCTGAAAACTGTTGTTTTCAGTGGGAACATTCAGTGCACAGAAACTGCTGATCTTACGCCTGGGTATTAAATATGACTGACAGCCAAACAGAAGTAGAAAGGAGTTGGTTTACCTGTGTAAGGGCTTACACTGAAATTTAAAAAGGAAATAGGAAAGAGGTTGTATTACCTCATTTTAGGTAGTGGTATTATATGAAAAGCAATTTTGGTACCTTATGTTACACTGTAACGGTCAACCATATATCTCTGTGACATCAAGAGCATGACATAAATTTGTCTCCATCCTCACAAGTAAAATTTCCAAAGTAGAATATCTGCAGCGTTAGTAGAAAAGTCTTTTAAATTAAAACTACTTGGACCTCTGTGGGGTCATGATCCATAGACTAAGCAAGTCTTGCCTTATCTGTGGAGCTGGACAGGGGTAATGGCGACCATTGTTTGATGTCCATACTTCGTTTCCTCCAGGATGTTTCCTTCCTCAGATTGTGTTACTCTGAACCATTTTATTTTTTATTTACCAAAGTACTGTACTTGGCTATTTGCAGTGTTTTCAAAACCAAATGTTTCTTTTTGTGTGTTTTTAATCTTCAATACTTGGTGCAATAGAAGCTGCAAAGATGTGCCACTTTATCTATGAAATGGAGTTTTGTATACCAATAAATTCTAGTTTAAAGACAAAAAAAAAAACTACGTGGATACAAAATTTACATTAGTAAGGATTTTTTTTAATGAAGAAAGACATTGTGTTAATATTTTTTCAACTAAAATGTCTATGATCCCCTAGTTTAAAAAATATACTCTGATTATGGTATGTTAATTTTATTTTTTTTATTTATTTTTTTACTTTTTTGTTTTTGCATGCATTGGGTCTTCGCTGTTGCGCGTGGGCTTTCTCTAGTGGTGAGCGGGGGCTGCTCTTCATTGTGATGTGCAGTCTTCTCATTGCAGTGGCTTCTCTTGTTGCGGAGCACGGGCTCTAGGCGCATGGGCTTCAGTAGTTGTGGCTGGCATGCTCTAGAGTGCAGGCTCAGTAGTTGTGGTGCACAGGTTTAGTTGCTCCGCAGCATGTGGGATCTTCCCGGACCAGGAGTCAAACCCGTGTCCCCTGCATTGTCAGGCAGATTCTTAACCACTGCACCACCAGAAAAGTCCCTATATTAATTTTAGACTTTAATGCAACCCTAGGCTACATTAACAAGAAAGAAAATTGCCTGACTATACTCAGCGCTTGTCATTCTCACACCTGGAGTATTTTGTGTAGACCTGGTCAGCAGACTTTGATAAAATATTTGTTCACTCATTAAGCAGTTATTTATTCAGCACTTACTAAATGTCTGGCAGTCTTCGAGGTGTTAAGAATATAGCAATTTAAATTTATTTTTTAAAAAGGCACAAAATCCTCCCCTACGGATCTTATATTCTAGTAGGAATACCAATGATAAATTAGATAAGTAAGTATGTAGTGTTAGATAGTAATAATGGCAATGGGAAAAAAATGAAGCAAGGAAGGAGAGAGGATAGAATGCTGTTTCATGTATGTTGGCAAAGGAAGGCTTCTTTCTTTTTTAATTTTTTTTATTTTTATAAGTTTTTTTTATTTTTTTGCTTTTGACTTAGAGTTCTTTTTTTTTTTAAATCTTTATTGGAGTATAATTGCTTTACAGTGGTGTGTTAGTTTCTGCTTTATAACAAAATGAATCAGTTATACATATACATATGTCCCCATATCTCTTCCCTCTTGCGTCTCCCTCCCTCCCACCCTCCCTATCCCACCCCTCTAGGTGGTCACAAAGCACCAAGCTGATCTCCCTGTGCTATGCAGCTGCTTCCCACTAGCTATCTATTTTACGTTTGGTAGTGTATATATGTCCATGCCACTCTCTCACTTTGTGCCAGCTTACCCTTCCCCCTCCCCGTGTCCTCAAGTCCATTATCTAGTAGGTCTGTGTCTTTATTCCCGTCTTGCCCCTAGGTTCTTCATGACCTTTTTTTTTTTTTAGATTCCATATATATGTGTTAGCATATAGTATTTGTTTTTCTCTTTCTGACTTACTTCACTCTGTATGACAGACTCTAGGTCCATCCACCTCACTACAAGTAACTCAATTTTGTTTCTTTTTATGGCTGAGTAATATTCCATTGTATATATGTGCCACATCTTCTTTATCCATTAATCTGTCGATGGACACTAAGTTGATTCCATGTCCTGGCTATTGTAAATAGAGCTGCAGTGAACATTGTGGTACATGACTCTTTTTGAATTATGGTTTTCTCAGGGTATATGCCCAGTAGTGGGACTGCTGGGTCGTATGGTAGTTCTATTACTAGTTTTTTAAGGAACCTCCATACTGTTCTCCATAGTCGCTGTATCAATTTACATTCCCACCAACAGTGCAAGAGGGTTCCCTTTTCTCCACACCCTCTCCAACATTTATTGTTTGTAGATTTTTTTGATGATGGCCATTCTGACTGGTATGAGATGATATCTCATTGTAGTTTTGATTTGCATTTCTCTAATGATTAATGATGTTGAGCATGCTTTCATGTGTTTGTTGGCAATCTGTATATCTTCTTTGGAGAAATGTCTGTTTAGGTCTTCTGCCCATTTTTGGATTGGGTTGTTTGTTTTTTTGATACTAAACTGCATGAGCTTCTTGTAAATTTTGGAGATTAATTCTTTGTCAATTTCTTCATTTGCAAATATTTTCTCCCATTCTGAGGGTAGTCTTTTCATCTTGTTTATTATTTCCTTTGCTGTGCAAAAGCTTTTAAGTTTCATTAGGTCCCATTTGTTTATTTTTGTTTTTATTTCCATTTCTCTAGGAGGTGGGTCAAAAAGGATCTTGCTGTGATTTATGTCAAAGAGTGTTCTGCCTATGTTTTTCTCTATGAGTTTTATAGTGTCTGGCCTTACATTTAGGTCTTTAATCCATTTTGAGTTTATTTTTGTGTATGGTGTTAGGGAGTGTTCTAATTTCATTCTTTTACATGTAGCTGTCCAGTTTTCCCAGCACCACTTATTGAAGAGGCAGTCTTTTCTCCACTGTATATTCTTGCCTTCTTTATCAAAGATAAGGTGACCATATGTGCATGGGTTTATCTCTGGGCTTTCTGTCCTGTTCCATTGATCTATTTTTTGTGTGTGTGCCAGTACCATACTGTCGTGATGACTGTAGCTTTGTGGTATAGTCTGAAGTCAGGGAGCCTGATTCCTCCAGCTCCGTTTTTCTTTCTCAAGATTGCTTTGGCTATTTGGGGTCTTTTGTGTTTCCATACAAATTGTGAAATTTTTTGTTCTAGTTCTGTGAAAAATGCCAGTGGTAGTTTGATAGGGATTGCATTGAATCTGTAGATTGCTTTTGGTAATATAGTCATTTTCACAATGTTGATTCTTCCAGTCCAAGAACACGGTATATCTCTCCATCTATTTGTGTCATCTTTAATCTCTTTCATCAGTGTCTTATAATTTTCTGCATACAGGCCTTTTGTCTCCTCAGGTAGGTTTATTCCTAGATATTTTATTCTTTTTGTTGCAATGGTAAATGGGAGGTTTTAATTTTTTTTAACTTTTTTTGTTGTTGTTGTTTTTGCTGCATTGGGTCTTCGTTGCTGTGTGTCGGCTTTCTCCAGTTGCGGCGAGCGGGGGACTACTCTTTGTTGTGGTGCGTGGGCTTCTCATTGCATTGGCTTCTGTTGTTTCAGAGCACAGGCTCTAGGTGCACAGGCTTCAGTAGTTGTGGCACATGGACCCAGTAGTTGTGCCTCACGGGATCTAGAGCACAGGCTCAGTAGTTGCAGCGCACAGGCTTAGTTGCCCCGCGGTATATGGGATCTTCCCAGACCAGGGCTTGATCCTGTGTCCCCTGCATTGGCAGGCATATTCTTAACCACTGTGTCACCAGGGAAGTCCCAAAGGAAGTCTTCTTTAAGAAGTTAATATTAAAGATCTATAGAAGATGAGTTCCTTCTAAGGAGAGTACCTAGACTGGGGAAGGGACTACCAAGAGATATTTAGCCTCAAGAAAACAGCTACCATTTACTTACCGTTCATTATGTGCTACCTACTATGCCAAGTGCCTTATACACAAAAACCAAGTGAGGTTGGGATTGTTATCCCCATTTTAAAATGAAGACACAGGCTCACAGTTAGGGGGCTTCTGCCCTATCAAACGGGATAGCGGCTTCTCAGCTCCAGTTCATCATTATCTTAAACTGTACAGCAAAGTCCTTTGCTTCATCCTACTGTAGGTTCCTTGTTTACCTAGGCCTGCTTTTTTTAAAAATCAAGACTATGCTGGCCAACTGTTCAAGCCAAATAAAATATGCCAGGTGCAACCCATGGGCTGCCAATGTGCAAATTTCTTCCATAAGATGTACTAGGATCATTGGGTTTAAAGATAAAACAAGACAGATTGTGACTCAGTCTGGGTTAATAGTTCTTCCTTGCAAAAGTGGGAAGGGATAGCTTCAAGAGATAGTGAATTCTGTATCACTGGGAATCCTCGAGTATGGGCTGGATAACCTTGTCATGGGACTCTTACAGATGGAATTAAATCATCAAGTAGACAGATATGATCTTTAAAGATCCCTTCTAACCACAAGACCGTGGAGCACTAAGATTAAGTGGGTCATTTTAGTAAGCAGGTCTAAAGCTAGTCATGGAGGTTTATAACAAATACATAAACCTAATTATCTTCCTGGTCTTTATTATACTGACATCATACCAGTAAGGGGGGGACAGAGCTGAATTAGTCATCGAGCTAGAATTTATGAAACACTAACTACACATCCTGCTTATAAGAGTTGGCAGTTTTCTTGTTTTTTGTTTTTTAACTTTTTATTTTATATTACAGTATAGCCGATTAACAATGTTGTGATAGTTCCGGGTGCACAGCAAAGGAACTCAGCCATACATATACATGTATCCATTCTCCCCCAAACTCCCCTCCCATCCAGGCTGCCACATAACATTGAGCAGAGTTCCCTGTGCTATACAGTAGGTCCTTGTTGGTTATCCATTTTAAATATAGCAGTGTGTACATTTCAATCCCAAACTCCCTAACTCTCCCTTCTCCCTAACCTTCCCCCACTGATAACCATAAGTTTGTTAAGAGTTGGGGTTTAGAATAGATAACAAGGAGTAGGAACAAAAACCAAAAGCTGTGTACCTCCCTGTTTAGCAGGGGCTGTGCCCATGGCATGTAGGAAATAAACAAGGGAAACATTTGTCATGAACTCAGCTAAGTGCCCTTCCCTTGTGTTAAAAAAATAATTATTGAGTTGAGGTGCAGGAAGATGCCATGACAGCTCTTTTAGTGTGGAACCAGCTTCCTCTTAAGAAGGGGAGTTAAGGTGGTGTTGTTGCCATGCCTTAGACTTTAGAGAAACTATTCTAAGAATGGCTGTTTCAAGGAAGAAACCACTTGGAGGCCAATGAATAGACCACCCTTGCTCAGATTTGTCCTACTTGTTGTCTGCAATGTTTATTTCTTTTTTAAAACCTGCTATTGTAAAGTATCTTAAGTACCTATTCCTATTCAAATGACTAATTAAGTCACTCTTAAAATATTACTATTCCCAGGGAAATTTTATTTAGCAGGGATGAAAACTTTAAGCTCAGTTCAATTCAGCAGATATCTTTTGAGTGCCTATTTTGTGTCAGCCATTGTTTTGAGTATTGGGGTTACAGTGATAAATAAGATAGTCCCTGACTTAATGAATGCACTGTAGTAAAGGAAACAGACTCTAAAGCAGATACAGTACAATTTTGTATGATATATGCAACAGTGGAAGTATTTATTGAAACATTTAATCAAATTCCTGATATATACTACGTACTGAGCATACAAAGACCAACAAAAGCCAATCTCTCGTCTCAAAGTTGTTTGGGTGAGATAGACAATTTTAATACTGCATGGTAATTCTTTGATGGAATCAGATACGCAGAACTTTGAGAGCACAAAGGAAGTATTGTGTTTAAGGAATTAAATATAATTGTGTATGGTTAGATTATAAAGTACCAAGTACCAAATATCTCTAGGGACATTTTGGGTATCAGTAGAAAAACTATTTTTCTACATGGCCCTGAAATCAAATGAAATTTATTATTGACACTGCTTGTCATTACCTACTTTATTCATAAAGCATTTATTGAGTGTGCCCACCTCATTAAAGAACTTTAAACCATATCAAATTAAGCCGGGTATTAACTAGAAACTAAAAGGAGGAGGGCTTCCTGTCACATAGCAAGCTTCCTTAACCAAATTTTCAATGCTAGCAGACCATGTTTTCCTCACCCTTTCTCACTGAATAAACAGGACAGCCATTTTCTGACTGAATCCCAAAGAGATTTTTTTTTTAAATAAGTAAAAACAAAAATACATACTTATATAGCCATTATTTACATAGAAAAAGTTAATGCATATTATTAAGTGAAAAAGCAGTTATAAAACAGTATACATAATTGGGTCATTTGTAGAGATATGGATGGACCTAGAGACTGTCATACAGAGTGAGGTAAGTCAGAAAGAGAAAAACAAATATTGTATATTAATGCACATACGTGGAATCTAGAAAAATGGTACAGATGAACTGGTTTGCAAGGCAGAAGTAGAGAGACAGATGTAGAGAACAAGTGTATGGACACCAGGGGGGGAAGTGGGGGTGGTGGTGTGATGAATTGGGTGATTGGAATTGACATGTATACACTAATATGTATAAAATAGATAACTAATAAAGAACCTGCTGTATAAAAAAAAATAAAAATTCAAAAAAAACTGTATACATAATATACCACTTTTGCAAAAGAAAAAATTTATATATATACACACACACATACATATATAGATGTATGTATGCGTAGATTAAAAACTATCCGGGGGACTTCCCTGGTGGCGCAGTGGTTAAGAATCTGCCTGCCAATGCAGGGGACACAGGTCCGAGCCCTGGTCCGGGAAGATCCCACATGCCGCGGAGCAGTTAAGCCTGTTCGCCACAACCACTGAGCCTGCGCTCTAGAGCCTGCGAGCCACAGCTACTGAAGCCCGCACACCTAGAGCCTGTGTTCCACACAGAGAAGCCACCACAATTAGAAGCCCGTGCACCACAACGAAGAGTAGCCCCCGCTCGCCGCAACTAGAGAAAGCCCGTGCACAGCAACGAAGACCCAACGTAGCCACACACACACACACAAAAACTATCCAGAATATATCAAAATGTTAATCAGTATTTGTGGGTAGTGGCATTAATGAGAATATTAGTTTTCTATTGCTGCATAACAAGTAACCACAAACTTAATGGCTTAAAAGAATACCCATTTATTAGTCACAGTTTTGTGGATCTGAAGTCCAGCAAGGTATGGTTGGGTTTTCTGCTTAGGATATCATAGGCTACAATCAAGGTGTCAGCCAAGCTAAATTCTCATCTGGAAGCTCTGAGGGAAAATTCACTTTCAAGTTCATTCTTGTTGACAGAATCCAGTTCCTTGCAGTAGTAGGACTGCGGTCCCATTTCCTTGCTGGCGGTCAGCCAGGGTCCACTCTCAGCTCCTAAAGGCCGTAAGGCCACATGCATTTCTTGCCACGTGGTCCTCTCCATCTTCAAGACAGCAATGAAACATTACATCCTTCTCATGCTTTAAATCTCTGAGTTCATATCCTGCAAACAGCCAGAAAAAACTCTGCTTTATAAAGGTTTGGGACCACCAAGGTAATCTCCCAGTCTTGAGGTAGACTGATTTGGAACCATAATTACATCTGTAAAATCCCTTTATGGCAATACCTAGATGACTGAATCACTGGGAGAAGGTATTTGTATACCAGTGGCCGGAAATTTGGGGGGGAACTATCTTAGAATTCTACCTACATCACTTTTTGGCCTTTTGGCTAAGATCAAGTGTAGAATTCTGCCTGCCACAGATGGTGATCTTTATTTTTCTTTTACTTATACTTTCACATAACACATTGAACATACAATATTTCAGGGTTTTTCGGGTTTGGGGTTTTGAGTTTTTAAGCTATATTTTGAACTCTTTATGCTAACAAATGTTGAATGTTTATGGATCTGTTTGGCTTATTATTTTCTTGGCCTGACTGCCATGTCTTCTTTATTTTTAGAAGCTATAAAACTCTAGACCAAGATGGACAGGCATTTGGTATCTAGTCTTACCTGCGTCCTAAGCAACTGTGGAACCTCAAGAAAATAATAATTCTTCCCAGTGTTCCTTGAAATAATACCACTGGTCCTAAGCTTTTAAAAAGAAGTCTAAGAAAAAGTGGGCTCATATATGTATAGTGGTTAAATCATAGGATGTAGAGTCATCCTGGTTATACTGCATGCATAACTTGGGCAAGTTACATATCCTCTGTGCCTCAGCTTTGTCATCTGGAAAATGAAGGAAATTATAGTACCTATTTCAGAGGATTGTTGGGAGGATTAAATGAGTTCCTATACATAACATACTTAGAGTAGTGCCCAGGAAGTGGTAAGGGTTCAATAAATGTTATCCTCTGTAATTGTTGTTGTTGCTTAGGGATGGGAGAAATTTTACCTATCAGAAAGTTTAAAGACTTTATCCTGACTTTTCTGTTAACCTGATGTATGATCTTAGACAAGTCATAGAAATGTTTTGGTATTCTTTTCTTCATCCATAAAAGTATACATTTGGACTAGATTATCACTATGACTCCTAACAGTTTTAGCTGATATAGTTGTTAGTGTTCCTTAAATAATAATGATATTAAAACAAATAAGAGAATTCAGTAAGATATTCAGTAAGATTCAGTAAGATAGCTAGATACAAAAATAATATATTATGTAGCTATTACTAAATTTGTTATGTGCAAACACCAGTTGGAAGAGTCAATGCATGTATATAATGACTCCAGTAAAGGCGGTCAGTCTCTACATAATGGAGACTTCATTCACTGCTGTAATGCCAACATCTAAAACGGTCCACATGATAGAAGCTCAGTAAACATTTGTTGTAAGGTGAATGTCCGCAAGGGATTCTCAAGCTAGTGGGGAAGGCAGACAAGTAAGCAATTATAGTACACTATGGTAAGTCCTGTGAGAGAAGGAAAGGTGCTAAATGTTTCAAGTGTTTCTGTTGGATTTTAGATTTTCTGTGTTCTGTTTTGCCCTCTTCAGCTCTGTTAGAACAAGGCAATAAACTGCGTAATGCCATGGTGATTTCTACAATGAAATCAAGCCCAGATACTAGCATGTTGTTGGAAGAAGTTCATCCTTCTATGAAGGAAGATTTTCTTAGAGCATCTACACAGTAAGTTACTGGATAAACGTGAACCCCAATAGTTAATTTCTTGGTAGTTGTTAACATGTGTTTTTTGTCAAGATATGGACTGAATAATCTTGGAAATGTTCGCAAGTAATTCTTAATGTGGTAGAAAAGAAGCCTAAACTAGGAGCTAAGATACCCAAAATCTAGACCTAGTGCTGACATTTGCTAAATATGTAAATGGCTAAATTCTTAACTCCTTCTGAACCAGCATGCTCATATAAAAAATGGGTATATTCTCTTCTCCCTCTCTTACATAAATGAAATGAGATTCTAATATAGGAAAGGGCTTTGTAAATTGTGAAGTTTTATGTATATTTAAGGTGAAGGCTGAAGTATGTTAAATATTCCATGTTCAATTAATTCTGATTTAGATTTTTCCCATATGTTAGCCACTGAAAAAGTATTTATTTTCATTCCTTAGAATCAAAGCCTTGTCTAGGAATCAATTTAAAGACCACATTGAAGATCACCTCCTCCCTCCAACTGAGAATACATTTTGGAAACATGACACAAAAGCTGATACCAGAGCCATACAGCTGCTATTGGGCAGGTAAGAGCTCTTAACTAGCTTTCTTTCCTTTTAAATTATTCCTCCAATTCATTGTGTACATTGTTAACAGATTTATCTTCTTAAAGCAACACTTCCTTAGAATAACCAAGTCATTCCCTTGGTTATTCACTACCTACTAAATAAAAATCCAATCTTTAGCCTTTTATTCTTAGCTTCACTTACAGAATGGTCTCCAATCTACCTTTCCATTCTTATTTTTCATCTCTCTCCCCAACACCAAGGTTAGCTAGCAGGTTATAATGAAAAGAACATGGATTTTAAACAGACACAAGTTGAAATTTGAGGTCTGTCTCTTACTACCTATGTGGCCTGAACAATTAGGCAGGAAAAAAATATATAAGGGTTCCAAATTGGAAAGGAAGAAGTAAAACTCTTTATTCACAGATGACATGATCTAGTATGTAAAAAAATCCTAGGGCTTCCCTGGTGGCGCAGTGGTTGAGGGTCCGCCTGCCAATGCAGGGGACGCGGGTTCATGCCCTGGTCTGGGAGGATCCCACATGCTGCAGAGCGGCTAGGCCCGTGAGCCATGGAGCTGGGCCTGTGCGTCTGGAGCCTGTGCTCCACAACGGGAGGGGCCACAACAGTGAGAGGCCTGTGTACCGCAAAAAAAAACAATCCTAAAGAATCCTCTAAGAAACTATTAGAAATAATAAACAAATTCAGACAGATTGCAGGATACACGATCGTTATATAGAAGTCAATTGTACTTTTATATACTTGCAATGAACAATTGAAAAGTAAAATTAAGGGAATTCCCTGGTGGTCCAGTGTAGGACTCTGTGCTTTCACTGCTGGGGCCCGGGTTCGATCCCTGGTCAAGGAACTAAGATCCCGCAAGCCACACAGCGTGGCCAGAAAACCAATAATAAATAAATAAATAAAATTAAGAAAAAATTCCATTTATAATAGCATTGATAAGAATAAAATACTTAGGGATAAATTTAACTAAAGGAGTGTAAAACAACTCTGGAAACTACAAAACATTGTTGGAAGAAACTAAAGAAGATCTAAATAAATGGAAAAAACCCCATGTTCATGATTCAATGCAGTCCCTGTCAGAATCATGGCTGGCTTCTTTGTAGAAATTGAAAAGCTGATTATAAAATTACTGTGAAATTACAAGGGACCCAGAATAACCAAAAGAATCTTGAAAAAGAAAAAAATAGGATTCACACTTTGCTATTTTAAAACTTACTATAAAGCAAGAGTAATCAAGTCAGTTTAGTACTGGCATAAGGATAGACATATAAATAAATGGAATAGAATTGATAGTCTAGAAATAAACCCATGTGTTTATGGTCAGCTGATTTTCAACAAGAGTGTCAAGACCATTAAATGGGGAAAGAATTGTCTTTTCAACAAATGATACTGGGACAGCTGGCTAGCCACATGGAAAAAATGAAATTGGACCCTTACCTCAAACCATATGAAAAAATTAACTCATGGATCAGATAGCTAAATGGAAGAACTAAAACTATAAAATTCTTAGAAAACACAGAGGTAAATCTTTGTAACCTTGGATTTGGGAAAGGATTCTTAGATATGCATCAAAAACACAACCAACAACAATAAAAAATAGATAAGTAGATAAATTAGGTTCAGTCAAAATTTAAAATGTGCTTCAAAGGATACTATTAAGAAAGTGAAAAGATCACAGAATGGAAGAAAATATTTACAAATTATATATCTGATAAAAGATTTATATCTAGACTATATAAGGAACTCAACAACTTAATAATTATGGCACAAATAGCCCAATTTAAAAGATGGGCAAAGTATCTACATAGAGATTTGTCCAAAGAAGATAGTCAGATGGCTAATATGCACATAAAAGATGTCAACACCATTAGTTATCAGGAAAATGCAAATCAAAACTATAAAAAACTTCATACTCACTAGGATGGTTAGAATCAAAAAGTCAGATTAAGTGTTGGTGAGGATGTGGAAAATTTGGAACGCTCATACACTGTTAATAGCAGTGTACAATGATGCAGCCGCTTTGGAAGATAGTCTGTCAGTTCCTTAAATTGCTACACATCAAGTTACCATATGACCCAGCAATTCAACTCCCTAAGTATATACCCAAGGAAAATGAACATATAAGTCCACACAAAAACATGTACATGAATTTACATAGTCATAATAGTCAAAAATGTCCATCAGCTGATTAGTGGATTGTTTTAAAGTGGTATATCCACACAATGGAGTATTATTTGGCCATAAAAAGGAATAAAGTACAGGTAACATGCTGCAGCATGAATGAACCTTGAAAACATCATGCTAAATGAAAGAGGCCAGTCACAAAAGAGTATATATTTTATGATTACATTTATATGAAAAGTACAAAATAGGCAAATCTCTAGCGCCATAAAGATTAGTGGTTCTTTAGGGCTGCGTGTGATGGATGGGGCATAAGTGATGATAGGTCTTGAATACAGAGTTTCTTTTTGAGGTGGCATAAGTGTTCTGAAGTTGACTGTGGTGATGATTGTTCATATTTGTAAACATACTAAGAACTATTGAATTGCTCACCTTAAATGGGTGAATTGTATGTTATGTGAATTATGTCTAAATAAAGCTGTTTAAAAAAAAAAAATAGGAATCAAGAATCCAGCACAGTGAATGAAAAAAAACTACACCAAGATATGCAATCATGAATTTTCAGAATAGTATAAATAGACAATCTTAAAAATGTCCAAAAAGAAAAAAAAAGCTTATGTATACAATATCAGGAATTGGAATAACATCACTTATTCCATAGAGTTGACCAAAATGGAGACATAGGAGGCTTCTGAGCTCACGTCCTCCCACAGATGCACCAAATGTACAGCTGCACACAGAGCAGTTCCCTCTGAAAGAGATCGAGAAAGTAACTGACCAACTCCTACACATCAGAGGAATGGGAAAATATCATCAAATGAGTAGGAAAGTCTGAGAAACACTCTCACCATAAACCCCACCCCCAACACAGCACCATACAATCAGAAGGGAATCCCCAACTCCTAGCTTCTCCTTGAGGAGCAAAGGACTTGAACCCCACATCTAGCATTCCCAACTTTTAAGATTCTCACCAGAGAGATGAGCCCCCAAAACATAATGGGTGCAGGAGCACCCTCACCCTGACAGCTGTACACCTAGACCTAGCACAGAGGAAGCAGGCAAAAACACCCATCTCCCAGTTTCTCCCTGGAAGGTGCTGCTAGTGAGGGTCCAGCTTCTAATCAGCGTACATCTAGATGTTGGCTGTGATCCTCCCCTTTGGGACACTAATGGGTCTTAACACACCCTCCACTACTGGGAGCCACTAAGAACAAAGAAGAAGGCTTAGAAAGTCACAAAAGCTTATGAGGCAACTAAGATCTTGGACTGGGCTGATCAATGAGGTTCATCCCTTACACAAGACCATTCTATCAAGACTGAGACGGGTGACGGTTTTATCTAATAAGCAGAAACCAACACAGAAAGGCAAGGAAAATAAACAGAGGAATATGTTCCAAAGAAAAGGACAGGATAAACATCCAAAAACAGATCTTAATGAAGCAAAGATAAGTAATTAACCTGATAGAGGGTTAAAAATAATGGTCATAAAGGTGTGCTTACTGAGGTCAGGAGACCAATGCATGAACCAAGTGAGAATTTCAACAAAGAGATAGAAAAACTTTTTAAGTACCAAACAAATCACAGAGCTGAAGAATACAATAACTGAAATGAAATATTCAGGAGGGGTTCAACAGCAGACTAGATCAATGGGAAGAAAGGATCAGCAGACTCAAAGACAGGGCAGTAGAATGCAATCAAAGGAGCAAAAAGGAAAAAGTTTTAAATGAAGCAGTTAGATAGCTTAAGGGATGTTGGGGAACCAACAAACAGACCAATATACACATTATAAAGGTGCCAGAAGAAGAAGAGATAGAGAAAGGGGCAAAAAGCTTATTCATAGAAATAATGGGGACTTCCCTGGTGGTTCAGTGGCTAAGATTCCATGCTCCCAATGCAGGATGCCCAGGTTCAATCCCTGGTCAGGAAACTAGATCCCACATGCCGCAACTAAGAGTTGACATTCCACAACTAAGAGTTCGCAGGCTGCAACTAAGAGTTCACATGCTGCAACTAAAGATCCCGCATGCCGCAATGAAGGTTCCACATGCCACAACAAAGAAGATACCACGTGCCACAGCTAAGACCCGGTGTAGCCAAAAAAATAAATATTTTTTTTAAAAAAAGAAATATACAAAGAAATAGTGGCTGAAAACTTCCCTAACCTGGGAAACAGTCATTCACATCCAGGAAGCCCAGAGAGTTTCAAGTAAGACAACTCAAAGGAGACCCACACCAAGACATGTTATAATTAAATTGTCAAGTTACAAGGAAAGCATCTTAAAAACAGCAAGAGAAAAACAACTTGTTATGGACAAGGGAACCTCCATAAGATTTTCAGCAGATTTTTCAGCAGAAATCTTGCATGCTAAAGGGGAGTGCGATGTTATATTCAAAGTGCTGAAAAAAAAGAATGGCCAAACAAGAATACTGTACCTGCCAAAGTTGTCCTTCAGAATTGGAGGAGAGAAAGAGTATTTTCCAAGCAAAAACTGAAGGAGTTCATCACCATTAGACCAACCTTCCATGAAATATTAAAGGGAGTTCTTCAAACTGAAACCAGAGGACACTAATTAGTAGCAAGAAAACATGAAAGTATAAAACTCATTGATAAAGTTAAGTATACAGTTAAATTCAGAATACTCTATTACTCTAATGATGGTAGAGAAATCACTTACAAATCTAGTATGAAGGTTAAAAGACAAAAGTTATAAAAATAAATATGACTACAATAAGTTGTTAATGGACATACAGTGTAAAGCGATGCAAATTGTGACATCAAAAACTTAAAATATGGGGGGGAGGAGCTTTGGTATGTGTTCAACGTTAAGTTATCACCTTAAAATAGACTATTATAAATGTAAGTTGTTTTATGTAAGCCTCATGGTAACCACAGGGCAAAAGCCTATAGTGGATACACAAAGGAGAAAGAGAAAGGAAGCAAAACATACCACTACAGAAAGTCATCAAATCCTAAAGGAAGAGAGCAAGAAAGGAACAAAAAAATTACAAATCAACCAGGAAGCAATTACCAAAATGGTAGTAATAAGTTCACTCCTATCATTAATTACTTTAAATGTAGATGGACTCAATTCTCCAATCATAAGATAGAGAGTAGCTGAATGGATAAAAAAAACAAGACCCAACTATCTGCTGCCTTACAGGAGACTCACTTCAGCTTTAAGGACACACACACGGGATATGAAAGATGTTTCATGCGAGTGGAAACCAAAAGAGAGTGGGGGAGTTACCTATTCTTATATCAGAAAAAAATAGACTTTAAGCCAAAGACTATAACAAGATAAAGTCATTATATAATTATAGTTGGTCAATTCATCACAAGGATACAACAACTGTAAATATTTAGGTACCCACCCTAGGTGTACTTAAATATATAAAACAAATGTTAGTAAATCTGTAAGGTGAAATAAACAGCAATACAGAGGACTTCACTTTTAACAATGAATAGATCATCAAAACAAAATCAGTAAGGAAACATCGGGACTCAAATGGCACATTAAGTCAGATGTCCGTAACAGACACATACAGAACATTCCCTCTAACAGCAACAGGATACATACACTTCTCAAGCACACATGGAACATTCTCCAGGAGAGATTATATGTTAGGCCACAAAAGAAGTCAATATATTTAAGAAGATTGAAATATGAAGCATCCTTTCTGATTACAATGGTATAAAATTAAAAGTCAATATCCAAAACTAGAAAATTGAAAAATATGTACAGATTAAACAACAGGCTCCTTAGCAACCAGTGTGTCAAAGAAGAAATCAAATAAGAAATGTAAAAATATCATTTAAGACAAGGGGAAAAAAAACACAACATACCAAAACCTATGGAATGCAGCAAAAGCATATCTAAGAGGGAATTTTATAGCAGTAAACATGTACATTTAAGTGTATAACTGAATCACTTTGCTGTACACCCAAAAGTAACAACCTTGTTAAATCAACTATGGTCCAATATAAAATAAAAATTTAAAAAAAAGAAACATGTAAGGTTTTGTAAGACATAACATGTAAGATTAAAAAATACATGCATTAAGAAACAAAGAGCTCAACTAAAAAACTAAATTTACACCTCAAGGGACTAGAAAAAAACAACAAACTAAGCCTAAAGTTAGCAGAAGGGAGGAAATAACAAAAATCAGAGCAGAAATAACAAAGATCAGAGCAGAAATAAATGAAATAGAGACTAACAAGACAACAGAAAAGATCGATGAAACTAATAGCTGGTATTTTGAAAAGATGAAGTAGACAAACCATTAGCTGGACTTACTAAGACGAAAAGAGAGAGGACTTCAATGGAATTATAAATGAAATAGGAGATATTATAACTGACATCACAGAAATACAAGGAATTGTAAGAAACTACTATGAAAAATTATACACCAACAAATTGCAAAACCTAAAAGAAATGGATAACTTTATATCCAATCTACCAAAACTGAATCATAAAGAAACAGAAAAATCTGAACAGACTGATTACTAGCAAGGAGACTGAATCATAATTAAAAACCTCCCAACAAAATAATTTCAGGGCTTCCCTAGTGGTGCAGTGGTCAAGAATCTGCCTGCCAATGCAGGGGACGTGGGTTCGAGCCCTGGTCCAGGAAGATCCCACATGCCACAGAGCAACAAAGCCCGTGCGCCACAACTACTGAGCCTGTGCTCTGGAGGCCGCGAACCACAAATACTTAGCCCTTGAGCCACAACTACTGAAGCCTGCACACCTAGAGCCTGTGCTCCACAACAAGAGAAGCCCGTGCACCGCAATGAAGAGTAGCCCCTGCTCACCGCAACTAGAGAAAGCCCGTGCACAGCAACGAAGATCCAACACAGCCAAAAGATAAATTAAATAAAATAAAATTAAAACAAAATTTGAGGTCTTGAAAACTCCAGTAGTGAATTCCACCAAACATTTAAAGAACTAATACAATCTTTCTCAAACTCTCCCAAAACACATAAGAGGAGGGAATGCTTCCAGATTCACTTTATGAGGCCAGCATTACTCTGACACTAAAGCCAGACAAAGACACTGTAAGGAAAAGAAAATCATAGGCCAATATCTCTTATGAACATAAATGGCAAAAATCCTCGACAAAATATTACCAAATCACATTCAACAATACATTAGAAGGATCATATGCCATCATCAAGTGAAATTTGTTCCAGGGATGCAAGGATGGTTTGACATTTGCAAATCAATAAATATCATACACCGTATTAACAAAAAGAAGGATAAAAATCATGTGATCATCTTAATAGATACGGAAAAGCATTTGACACAATTCAACACCATTCATGATAAAATCTCTCAACAAACTGGGTATAGAGGAAATGTACCTCAACATAACAAAGGCAACATGTGTGACAAGCCCACAACTAACATCATACTCAATGATGAAACATTGAAAGCTTTTCCTTTAAGATCAGGAATAAAAGAAAGATGCTTACTGTCACCACTTTTAATCAACACAGTACTGGAAGTCCCAGCTAGAGCAATTAGGCAAGAAAAAGAAATAAAAAGCATTCAGATTGGAAAAGAAGAAGTGAAACTGCCACTGTTTGTAGATGACATTAAACACTAAAGTCTCTATCGAAAAACTAGTTAGAATAAATGAATTCAGTAAAGTTGCAGGATACAAAATCAGTATATGAAAATCAGTTGAGTTTCTCTACACCAACAATGAACTATCAGAAAGAGAAAGTAAGAAGACAGATCATTTACAATAGCATCAAAAAGAATCATACCTAGGTATAAGTTAAATCAAGGACATGAAAGACCTGTTTACTGAAAACTATAAGACATTGATGAAAGAAAATTGAAGAGAACACAAATAAATGAAAAGATATTCCATGTTCATGGATTGAGTTAATATTGTTAAAATGTCCATACTGGGCGTCCCTGGTGGCACAGTGGTTGAGAGTCCGCCTGCCACTGCAGAGGACATGGGTTTGTGCCCTGGTCCAGTAGGATCCCACGTGCCGCGGAGCGGGTGGGCCCGTGAGCCATGGCCGCTGGGCCTGCACGTCCGGAGCCTGTGCCGGATTTGCAGCGGGAGAGGCCACAACAGTGAGAGGCCCGCATACCGCCAAAAAAAAAAAAAAAAAAATGTTCATACTACCCAAAGCAATCTTTAGATTCAGTGCAATGTCTATAAAATTCCAGTGGCATTTTTCACAGAAATAGAAAAAAATGATCCTAAAATTTGTATAGGACCACAAATAGCCAAAGCAATCTTAAAGAGCAAAGCTGGAGGAATCACACTTCCTGATTTCAAAGTATAATCCAAAGCTATAGTAATCAGAATAGTATAGCGTTGGCATAAAAACAGACACGTAGATCAATGGAACAGAATAGAGAGCCCAGAAATAAACCCATGCATATATGGTCAATTAGTTTTTAACAAAGAGGCCAAGAATACTTAATAGAGAAAGGATGTTCTCTTCAATAAATATGGTTGGAAATGATGGACAACCACATGTAAAAGAATGAAACTGCATGGGCAGTAAGTCCGGAGGAACCAAGATGGCGGAGTAGAAAGACATGCTCTCACTCCCTCTTGTGAGAACACCAGAATCATAACTAGCTGATGGACAATCATCGACAGAAAGACACTGGAACTCACCAAAAAAGATACCCCGCATCCAAAGACAAAGGAGAAGCCACAATGAGATGGTAGGAGGGGCGAAATCATAGTAAAATCACATCCCATAACTGCTGAGTGGGTGACTCACAGACTGGAGAACACTTACAACACAGAAGTCCACCCACTGGAGTGAAGGTTCAGAGCCCCACGTCAGGCTTCCCAATCTGGGGGTCCGGCAATGGGAGGAGGAATTCCTAGAGAATCAGACTTTGAAGCCTAGTGGGATTTGATTGCAGGACTTCGAAAGGACTGGGGGAAACAAAGACTCCACTCTTGGAGTAGCGTGCACATCGGGACCCAGGGGAAGGAGCAGTAACCGCAGGGAAGACTGAACCAGACCTACCTGCCAGTGTTGGAGGGTCTCCTGCAGAGGTGGGGGGTGGCTGAGGCTCACCGTGGGGACAAGGACACTGGCAGCAGAAGTTCTGGGAAGTACTCCTTGGCGTGAGCCCTCCCAGAGTCTGTCATTAGCCCCACCAAAGAGCCCAGGTAGGCTCCAGTGTTGGGTTGCCTCAGGCCAAACAACCAACAGGGAGGGAACCCAGCCCCACCTATCAGCAGTCAAGCGGATCAAAGTTTCCCTGAGCTCTGCCCACCAGAGCAACAGTCAGCTCTACCCACCACCAGTCCCTCCCATCAGGAAACTTACACAATCCTCTTAGATAGCCTCATCCACAAGAGGGCAGACAGCAGAAGCAAGAAGAACTACAATCCTGCAGCCTATGGAACAAAACCCACATTCACAGAAAGATAGACAATATGAAAACGCAGAGGGCTATGTACCAGATGAAGGAACAAGATAAAACCCCAGAAAAACAACTAAATGAAGTGGAGATAGGCAACCTTCCAAAAAAAGAATTCAGAATAATGATAGTGAAGATGATCCAGGACCTCGGAAAAAGAATGGAGGCAAAGATCAAGAAGATTTAAGAAACGTTTAACAAAGACCTAGAAGAATTAAAGAACAAACAAACAGAGATGAACAATACAATAACTGAAATGAAAACTACACTAGAAGGAATCAATAGCAGAATAACTGAGGCAGAAAAACACATAAGTGACCTGGAAGACAGAATGGTGGAATTCACTGCTGCAGAACAGAATAAAGAAAAAGAATGAAAAGAAATGAAGACAGCCTAAGAGACCTCTGGGACAACATTAAACGCAACAACATTTACATTATAGGGGTCCCAGAAGAAGAGAGAGAGAAAGGACACGAGAAAATATTTGAAGAGATTATAGTCAAAAACTTCCCTAACATGGGAAATGAAATAGCCACCCAAGTCCAGGAAGCACAGAGAGTCCCATACAGGATAAACCCACGGAGAAACACTCCGAGACACATAGTAATCAAATTAGAAAAAATTAAAGACAAAGAAAAATTATTGAAAGCAGCATGGAAAAACAACAAATAACATACAAGGGAACTCCCATAAGGTTAACAGCTGATTTCTCAGCAGAAACTCTACAAGCCAGAAGGGAGTGGCATGACATATTTAAAGTGATGAAAGGGAAGAACCTACAACCAAGATTACTCTACCCGGCAAGGATATCATTCAGATTTGATGGAGAAATCAAAAGCTTTACAGACAAGCAAAAGCTAAGAGAATTCAGCACCACCAAACCAACTCTACAACAAATGCTAAAGGAACTTCTCTAAGTGGGAGACACAAGAGAAGAAAAAGACCTACAAAAACAAACCCAAAACAATTAAGAAAATGGTCATAGGAACATAGTATCGATAATTACCTTAAACGTGAATGGATTAAATGCTCCAACCAAAAGACACAGGCTCGCTGAATGGATACAAAAACAAGACCCATCTATATGCTGTCTACAAAAGACCCACTTCAGACCTAGGGACACAAACAGACTGAAAGTGAGGGGATGGAAAAAGATATTCCATGCAAATGGAAATCAAAGCTAGAGTAGCAATACTCATAACAGATAAAATAGACTTTAAAGAGTGTTACAAGAGACACGGGAGGACACTACATAATGATCAAGGGATCAATCCAAGAAGAAGATATAACAATTATAAATATATGTGCACCCAACATAGGAGCACCTCAATACATAAGGCAACTGGTAACAGCTGTAAAAGAGGAAATCGACAGTAACACAATAATAGTGGGGGACTTTAACACCTCACTTACACCAATGGACAGGTCATCCAAACAGAAAATTAATAAGGAAACACAAGCTTTAAATGACACAATAGACCAGAGAGATTTAATTGATATTTGTAGGACATTCCATCCAACAGGGGCAGATTACACTTTCTTCTCAGGGGTGCACAGAACATTCTCCAGGATAGATCACATCTTGGGTCACAAATCAAGCCTCAGTAAATTTAAGAAAATTGAAATCATATCAAGCATCTTTTCTGACCACAACACTATGAGATTAGAAATCAATTACAGGGAACAAAACATAAAAAACACGAACACACGGAGGCTAAACAATGCGTTACTAAATAACCAAGAAATCAAAGAGGAAATCAAAAAATACCTAGAGACAAATGACAATGAAAACACAACAATCCAAAACCTATGGGATGCAGCAAAAGCAGTTATAAGAGGGAAGTTTATAGCTATACAAGCCTACCTCAAGAAACAAGAAAAATCTCAACTAAACAACCTAACCTTACACCTAAAGGAACTAGGGACAGAAGAACAAACAAAACCCAAAGTTAGCAGAAGGGAAGAAATCACAAAAATCAGAGCAGAAATAAATGAAATAGAAACAAAGAAAAAAATAGCAAAGATCAATAAAACTAAAAGCTGGTTCTTTGAGAAGATAAACAAAATTGATAAACCATTAGCCAGAATCAAGAAAAAGAGGGAGAGGACTCAAATCAATAAAATCAGAAATGAAAAAGGAGAAGTTACAACAGACATCGCAGAGATACAAAGCATCCTAAGAGACTACTACAACCAACTCTATGCCAATAAAATGGACAACCTGGAAGAAATGGACAAATTCTTAGAAAGGTATAACCTTCTAAGACTGAACCAGGAGGAAACAGAAAATATGAACAGACCAATCACAAGTAATGAAATTGAAACTGTGATTAAAAATCTTCCAACAAACAAAAGTCCAGGACCAGATAGCTTTACAGGTGAATTCTCTCAAACATTTAGAGAAGAGCTAACACCCATCCTTCTCAAACTCTTCCAAAAAATTGCAGAGGGAGGAACACTCCCAGACCCATTCTATGAGGCCACCATCACCCTGATACCAAAACCAGACACAGATACTAGAAAAAAAGAAAATTACAGACCAATATCACTGATGAATATAGATGCAAAAATCCTCAACAAAATACTAACAAACAGAATCCAACAACGCATTAAAAGTATCATACACCATGATCAAGTGGGATTTATCCCAGGGATGCAAGGATTCTTCAGTGTATGCCATTCAATCAATGTGATACACCATATTAATAAATTGAAGAATAAAAACCATATGATCAGGGCTTCCCTGGTGGCACAGTGGTTGAGAGTCCACCTGCTGATGCAGGGGACGCAGGTTCGTGCCCCGGTCCGGGAAGATCCCGCATCCCGCGGAGTGGCTGGGCCTGTGAGCCATGGCCGCTGAGCCTGCACGTCCGGAGCCTGTGCCGGATTCGCACCGGGAGAGGCCACAACAGTGAGAGGCCTGTGTACCGCAAAAAAAAATACAAAACCATATGATCATCTCAAAGGATGCAGAAAAAGCTTTTGACAAAATTCAACACCCATTTATGATAAAAAACTCCAGAAAGCGGGCATAGAGGGAACCTACCTCAACATAATAAAGGCCATATACGACAAACCATCAGCAAACATCATTCTCAATGGTGAAAAACTTAAAGCATTTTCTCTAAGATCAGGAACAAGACAACGATGTCCACTCTCACCACTGTTATTCAACATACTTTTGGAAGTCCTAGCCACGGCAATCAGAGAAGAAAAAAAATAAAAGGAATACAAATTGGAAAAGAAGAAGTAAAACTGTCACTGTTTGCAGATGACATGATACTATATAGAAAGAATCCTAAAAATGCCATCAGAAAACTACTAGAGCTAATCAATGAATTTGGTAAAGTTGCAGGATATGAAATTAATGCACAGAAATCTCTTGCATTACTATACACTAATGATGAAAAATCTGAAAGACAAATTAAGGAAACACTTCCATTTACCACTGCAACAAAAAGAATAAAATACCTAGGAATAAACCTACCTAGGGAGACAAAAGACCTGTATGCAGAAAACTATAAGACACTGATGAAAGAAATTAAAGATGAAACCATCAGATGGAGAGATATACCATATTCTTGGATTGGAAGAATCCAAATTTTGAAAATGATTATACTACCCAAAGCAATGTACAGATTTAATGCAATCCCTATCAGATTACCAATAGCATTTTTTTCGGAACTAGAACAAAAAATCTTAAAATTTGTATGGAGACACAAAAGACCCCAAATAGCCAAAGCAGTCTTGAGGGAAAAAAACGGAGCTGGAGGAATCAGACTCCCTGACTTCAGACTATACTACAAAGTCACAGTAATCAAGACAATATGGTACTGGCACGAAAACAGCGACATAGAACAATGGAACAAGATAGAAAGCCCAGAGATAAACCCACACACCTATGGTCAACTAATCTATGACAAAGGAGGCAAGGATATACAATGGAGAAAAGACAGTCTCTTCAATAAGTGATGCTGGGAAAACTGGACAGCTACATGTAAAAGAATGAAATTAGAACACTCCCTAACACCATACACAAAAATAAACTCAAAATGGATTTGAGACCTAAATGTAAGACCGGACACTATAAAACTCTTAGAGGAAAACATAGGAAGAACACTCTTTGACATAAATCACAGCAAGATCTTTTTTGATCCACCTCCTAGAGTAATGGAAGTAAAAACAAAAATAAACAAATGGGACCTAATGAAACTTCAAAGCTTTTGCACAGCAAAGGAAACCATAAACAAGATGAAAAGACAACCCTCAGAGTGGGAGAAAATATTTGCAAATGAATCAATTTACAAAGGATTAATCTCCAAAATATATAAACAGCTCGTGTAGCTCAATATTAAAGAAACAAACAACCCAATCCAAAACCGGGCAGAAGACCTAAATAGACATTTCTCCAAAGAAGACATACAGATGGCCAAGAAGCACATGATAAGCTGCTGAACATCACTAATTATTAGAGAAATGCAAATCAAAACTACGAGGTATCATCTCACACCAGTTAGAATGGGCATCATCAGAAAATCTACAAACAGCAAATGCTGGAGAGGGTGTGGAGAAAAGGGAACCCTCTTGCACTGTTGGTGGGAATGTAAATTGATATAGCCTCTATGGAGAACAGTATGGAGGTTCCTTAAGAAACTAAAAATAGAATTACCATATGATCCAGCAATCCCACTACTGGGCATATACCCAGAGAAAACCATAATTCAAAAAGACACATGCACCCCATTGTTCACTGCAGCACTATTTACCATAGCCAGGTCATGGAAGCAACCTAAATGCCCATCGACAGACGAATGGATAAAGAAGATGTGGTACGTATATACAATGGAATATTACTCAGCCATAAAAAGGCACAATATTCGGTCATTTGTTGAGACATGGATGGATCTAGAGGCTGTCATACAGAGTGAAGTAAGTCAGAAAGAGAAAAACAAATATCATATATTAACGCATGTATATGGAACCAAAAAAAATGGTACAGATGAACCAGTTTGCAGGCCAGTAATTGAGACACAGATGTAGAGAACAAACATATGGACACCAAGGGGAGAAAGCCGCAGGGGATGAGGATGCTGGTGTGATGAATTGGGCGATTGGGATTGACATGTATGCACTGATGTGTATAAAATGGATGACTAATAAGAATCTGCTGTTTAAAAAAATAAGTAAAATTAAATTAAAAAATTAAAAAAAACAAAAAAACGACTAGTACTAAACTTTCTTTGGGTTATTTGTATGGAAATATGTTAATATAAATGTTTCAGACATTACATGAAATTCCTAAAAATCTTATATGTTCTGGTATAATGTTATAAGTCATCATTCTAGTTATTATTTTAAAATGTATATCTCAGAAATAACTAAATTTCCTTGTCAATTGCATTATTATGAACTTTCGTGAAATCTTTAACTGTGGTCATTTTTAAGTCTTTTGTCATTTACAGACAGTTCTGGGTGTAGTCTCTTGCTTTTGCAAAAATGTTCCTATAAAAGGGTTCATCTTCAAGGAATTCATGGAAAAGACTGTGACAAGTACAGGTTTCTGGTAACCGACTATACTGCTGAACTGAATGAATAAGCATTTTCAGAACTCTAATGGAAAACTGATGAATTCATAAAAGTGCTAACAAAAGATCAAGATGAAACAAAAATTAATTACATGGGACTGAGTGAACTGATGAGGATGAGTATAATTTTTGTGACTTTCTGTTTGAATAAAAAAATTAAAAAATACAAAAAAAAAAAGAAACTGGACACTGTTTTACACTGTACACAGAAATCAACTCAAAATGGATTAAAGACTTGAGCATGGACCTGAAACCATAAAACTCCTGAAAGAAAACATAGCGGGGTAAGCTCCTTGACATTGGTCTTGTCAATAATTTTTTGGACTTGACACCCAAATCAAAGGGAACAAAAGCAAAAATAAGTAAGTGGGACCACATGAAACTAAAACACAGCAAAGAAAACCATCAACAAAATGCAAAGGCAGAAAATATTTGCAAACCACGTATCTGATATGGGGTTGATATCCAAAATATACAAGGAACTTATACAACTCTATAGTAAAAAAAACAACAAACAAATAGCCCAATTAAAAATTGGGCAAAAGACCTAAATAGACCTTTTTTCCAAAGAAGACATACAAATGGCCAAGAGGTACAAGAAAATGTACTCAACATCATTAATCATCAGGGAACTGCACATCAAAACCATAATGAGATATCACTTCACACCTATTAAAATGTCTGTTACAAAAAGAAAGGAGATAACAAATGCTGGTGAGAATTTGGAGAAAAAGAAAACCCTGTACACTGTTGTTGGGAATGTAAACTGGTATAGTCACTATGGAAAACAGTATGGAGGTTCCTCCAGAAATTAAGAATAGAGCTTCCATATGACCCAGCAATCCCAATTCTGGTTGTATATACAAAGGAAATGAAATCATTGTCTGTTTTTTTTTTGAAATTTAAAAAATTTATTTTATATTGGAGTATAGTTGATTTACAATGTTGTGTTTCAGGTGTACAGCAAAGTGGTTTTGTTATACATATACATATATCTATTCTTTTTTAGATTCTTTTCCCATATAGGTTATTACAGAGTATTGAGTAGAGTTCCCTGTGCTATACAGTAGATCCTTGTTGTTTATCTTTTTTTTTTTATTGGAGTATAGTTGCTTTACAATGTTGTGTTAGTTTCTGCTGTACAGCAAAGTGAATTAGTTATATATATACATATATCCACTGTTGTATAGATTTCCTTCTCATTTAGGTCACCACAGAGCATTGAGTAGAGCTCCCTGTGCTATACAGTATGTTCTCATTAATTATCTATTTTATATATAGCAGTGTATGTATGTCAATCCAGTTTCCCAGTTCATCCCACCCCCTCCATCCCCCCTTGGTAACCATAAGGTTATTTTCTATTCTGTAACTCTCTTTCTGATTTGCCAATAAGTTCATCTGAACCGTTTTTCTAGATTCCACATATAAGCAATATTATATGATGTTTGGCTTTCTCTTTCTGACTTACTTCACTCTGTATGACAATCTCTAGGTCCACCCATGTCACTGCAGATGGCATTATTCATTCCTTTTTATGGCTGAGTAATAGTCCATTGTATATATGTACCACATCTTTATCCATTCCTCTGTTGATGGACATTTAGTTTGCTTGAAATGATTATGTTGATGAGATATTTGTACTCTCATGTTCATTGCAGCATTATACATAATAGCCAAGGTGTGGAAACAACCTAAGTGTCTATCAGTGGATGAATGGATCAAGAAAATATGGAATGAATATTATTCAGCCTTAACAAAGAAGGAAATCCTGTCGTTTGTGACAACATGGATGAACCAGGAGAGCATTATGCTAAGCGAAATAAGCCAGACAGAGAAATACTACATGGTATCACTTATATGTGGAATCAAAAATAAAGTCCAATTTATTGAAACATTATCAAAAAGTGGTTTCTGGGGGTTGGAGAAAATAGGGAGGGGTTGGTAAAATGGTACACATTTTCAGTTATAAGAATAATAAAGTCTGAGGATCTAGTTATAATGTGACTATAGTTGATAACACTGTATTGCATAACTGAAATTTACTGAGAGAGTAGAACTTAAATGTTCTCACAAGAAAATAAAAAGGGAAGGAAAGAAGGAAGGAAGAAAGAAGGGAAAGGGAAATATGTGAGGTGATAGATGCATTAATTAACTCAATGAGAGGAATTCTTTCACAATGTATATCAAGTCATCAATTGTACACTTTTAATATGTTACAATTTTATTTGTCAATTATACCTCAATACAGCCGGAAATAAAAAAGAGTTTTCTTCCAGCTCCATGGAAGACAGTGGAGAATTGCTTTCAGGATTCTGAAAATTCTTTTTTTTTTTAATATTTATTTATTATTTTTGTTTGTTTGTTTAGGCTGCGCCAGGTCTTAGTTGCGGCATGTGGGATCTTTGTTGTGGTGTGCGGGATCTTCATTGCAGAATGTTTAGTTGTAGCATGTGGACTTCTTAGTTGTGGCATGCGAACTCTTAGTTGCAGCATGCATGTGGGATCTAGTTCCCCAACTAGGGATTGAACCCAGGCCCCCTGTACTGGGAGCATGGAGTCTTACCCACTGGACCACAAGGAAATTCCCAGGATTCTGAAAATTCTTGATTGTTGACCTCAAATTCCGTTTCCAATCAATCATGTGTGAGGGTAGAGTAAAAATATCTTCATACATGCAGGGACTCGAAAGATTGCCTCTCTTGCACTAGTTCTCAGGGAACCATAGGGTATTCTCTACAACAAAGAGAATATAGGAATAAAGAGCAAGGCATGGAGTCTAAGAAGTAGGGGATGTAACAGAGAAGAAAGAGAAGAGGAGCTTTATGGCCTGTGTCATATTTAGAGAGCGAACACTTCTTATGGAAGCAGGACAGGGCTTCAGTAGGGATATTTCTAAGGAGGGGAAAGGGTAGGTGGAAGCACATTTCTCCTGTGTTTGAGCAGAATGAGAAGAAATCTGTCCGTTCTCTTGGAGAGTTCAATAATGAAATGGTAATAGGCACGTAGAAAACTAAGTAAATGAAAGTTAAGACAGTTATTAAAACAAGGAAAACTAGAAGTTGTAAAGAAAGTATAGTAAATTATACTTGGCTCTGATATGATGTTAACCCTGAAGATTAACAACAAAAAATTGTAATATAAATTGAGAAGAGGGGGGAAAGGGAAATCTGTTTCCAAGGATAATGGTATAAGAGAGTGGATCCTTCATTTTTCATGCTAGAAAGTCCATAAATCGTTTAAAAAAGTGAAAAGTGAAAAATCAGGAAATAGCAGTACACATGTGTTACTTAGAAATATGAAGGTAAATACCAGAAGAAACATCTTAAGGAGTTGAAAGTGATTCTAAGGAGGCAGGCAGCTACTGATTTTCATTATGTCTTGGTAGTCCTATTTGACTTTTAAAATAGGTATGTGTAGGGACTTCCTGGTGGTCCAGTGGGTAAGACTTGGGGCTCCCAGTGCAGGGGGCCCGGGTTCAATCCCTGGTCGGGGAACTAGATCCCGTATGCATGCCGCAACAAAGAAGTCCGCATGCTGCAGACTAAGACCCGGCGTAGCCAAAATAAATAAATTTATTTTTAAATAGGTACATGTGTTCTTTGATTAAAACATGACTAAAAAGAAAAAGAAGGAAGTTCTGAGAATGGACTTGTCTTGTAGCCAAAGAATACAGGCAAATTCCAACCCTTCCCCCACCCTTTTTCTTTTACTTTTATATCTCCTGCGCTCCCAACAGGAACCCCAGGCCTCTGGCCTGTGCAAAATATTTCTGACCTCTCCCAGTTTCTGGTTATAAGTATGTCCTAAATATTGCATGGAGGGAAATGGCATGCCTTTTTCTGTGTCAAAGACAGAAGAATAAATTCAAAGAAATGTTAATTTTGGGGGGGGAAAAAGGGTAGAGGACTATATACTGAACAGAATTCATAAATTTAAAGGTGTGCAAAGAGGGGAGAAGAGCAACTGGTGGGGAGGGGGGCGCTGGGGAGGGAGTTCGGAAGGGGAACCGTAAGTGGCAAATGAGAATTGTGTAGAATACCAAGAAGTCGAGCTTCAAAAAGGAGCAGTGCTCACAAGCTGCAGAGAAGCTGTGTGGATTGGGAAGTTGTTAGTTGGATTTTGGCAGTTAGGAAGTTGTTCTTGACTTTTGAGAGAGAGATTACTATAGATCAGTGGTTCTCAACTGGAGGGCAGTTCTCCCCTACCCCCACCCCATGAGACATTTGGTAATGTCTGGAGATACTTTGGATTGTCACACCTGGAGGAGTGCTACTGGCTTCTGATGAGTAAGGTCCAGGGATCCAAAATGCACAGGGTAGCTCCCAGTGACAATGAATTATCTGACCCAACATGTCAGTAGTGCTAAGGTTGAGAAACTCTGCTATAAATTAAGGAAAGGTGAAGAAAGGAACATTTATTGAGCATCTATTTGTTTGAGCATTTCTTTGTTCCAAGAATTATAGGAACATGATCTAATTTGAAGGTAGTGATCACGTGTTATTGGGAAACTACAGAAGGGAAAAAAAGTATAGTAGCTAGCTTGAAAGGGAAGCAAAGTTGAAAGAATAATTGAAATGCTTAGCACAGTGTTTGGCACATATTAAGTACTTAATAAATATTGTTTTCATTATTAATAACATGTTCATTAAGAATCAGTAAGTTCATTTACAGATGTTCATTAAGTGCTAGTTACTATAGGAGAAACAAAAATCAATGAAACATACACGTATTCGTATGCTTATGTTTCTTATTAGTTTACAAACTCTTTATAAGTAGAGTATCTGTTTTACTTATTTCTCTATCCCACATAGAACTAATCTTGCCATAATTAACCTAAATACACATATTTTTGCTTAATAGAAGAAGGCATATTTATGAATTAGCCATTCTTCACAAAAACAGTATATAACATTTAACTCATTGAATTATAGTTAATTCTTTGCCTTTTTTTCTCCCTACTAGACCATAAGCAGCACAAGAGTAGAACAAGTTAGGTTAGCCATCTCTGTAGCATTCAGGACCTAATACCATGCCTGGCACATAATAGTTACCCAGTAAAATGTTTGTTAAATAAATGAATGAGATCACAATCACTGTCAGTAGTGTATGTTTTGAATGCTAGCTGTTGACACCCCAGAGGAGGGGAATATACTATGAAACTATTTATCAGATAATCTTCTGTTTAATGTAAGTCTTCTGTTTAACATATTTTCTTCCACGTTTAGAACTTCAAAGCGTTTAATAAAAAAAAGAATAGCTCAGCTGAAACTTCTCTTAAAGTCCTGCTTTGTTTTTCTTATCTCTGCAGTGCCGAATTATCCCAAGGTCGTTACTGGGACGGGCTAGGCTCTCCTCCAGATTCCCCATCTCCTGGGAGTGATGTGTATTGCAGCAGTGAGCCCAGTGACCCTCAGTATGACCAGAGTCTCCTGGAGAACTTGTTTTACACAGCACCTGTAAGTCACTGAATCTGAAACTTTAGGAATTGGAGAACAAGAGTATTAATAATATTAGTGGGTGTAGGCATGTTACCACTTGCCAGACAGAAAGCTATCCAATTTACATACCTTATTTAATTATAATCACAATCTGAAGAGGAGAGTATTATCCTCATTTTACAGATGAGGAGATAAGCCTACTAAGATTAATTATTTTGTCCAAGGACACATCATAGCAAGTAAGCGTTAGAGCCAGGATTCAAATTCAAGTTTACCTGAGTCCAAAGCCTATAATCTTAATATATTATGTGGCTTCCTAAGAGCTCTTTCAAGGAAGAGCTAATGTAGGTATACCCTCAGAACCACCCTTGACTGCTATCTTTTCAGATACAGGTGTTCCAGAAACACCTCTACTCGTGGTGGACAAATACCTCTACTGACCCTTAAGACAGAACATTCTCTTTTCAGGCAGTTTTAGCATTTTCAAAGTTCTTTCTTATGTCAAGCCGTATGTTCTGTTCATTGGTTTAGCATCTTCTAGAGTGTATACAGAATGAGTTCATTCACTGTTCCACAAATAATCATACTTGTGAAGATTGCTGTCATATTCCCTATTTTCTTTTTCTCCAGGTCAGCAAAGATACCTGAAATACAGTATAGTTTATACCAGCTCAGTGGAAAAGCAATGAGGGTGACCAGGGTGCAGAAGAAGCAGGGAGGACTTTTACATGAGATTGTCAGGAAGGAGCATCATGAGGGATAAGGGATTTTAACTGAGACTTGAAAAGTAGTGTTCAGAGAGATAAACGATATGAAATAGGAATAGAAAGAATGACCTGTTTAGAGAAGCAGTTTGTGTACTACAAGGCATCTAATTTGACTGGGTAAGAATTCGTGTGGAAGAGACATTGACGAGGCAGGCTAGCGCATTACAAGCAGTCTGTAACAGCCTTTGAATGTCGAGTGAGGAGGAAATGACATGACTGAAATAGTGTTCTAGGAATGTTAAACTGGCAGTGATGTAGGAGGTCAACTGTGGGGAGAATAATGGGAGCAGGTAGGAAACCATTGGGTTATTGGAGGTGTGAGACAGAGAGAGAGAGAGAGAGAGAATGCCAGAATGAGAGTGGCAGCTGTGGGATTGGAAAGGAGGAGATGGACTTAAAAGATACTGTGAATTGTTAGGATTTAATGACTTTCTACCTTAAAAGTCATCACTGATACTGTGTTACCCGTAGGAGAAAAGAGAAAGGGAACTTACATTTAGTACGTATTTTCTGTGTGCCAGGGAATTTACGTTACCTGTTATTTATTAAGTACTGTGCCAAATGTTTTAAGTTCATTATTTCATTTAATTCTTTTACTAGCCCCATGAGATAGTGTTATCCTTTTACATATCATGAAATAAAAGCTTAGAGACATTAATTACTAGTAGTTAGGCAGAACTAGAATTCTTACCCTAGTCTGTCTGGCAAAAAGCCCATGTTGTTCCCACTAGACCACACCATCTCCTAAGTCTTGAGCATAGCATTAGAATCTGATCTTGACTTGACCTCCCTAACCTCATCTCCCACTTTTGCCCTGTAACCACTGGAGACTCCAGTCATACTGATTGTCTCACAGTCTAGCTTCTTCCATCCCCATATCTCTTGCTCATACTGGTCCTTCTACTTGTTGAAGGATGTTGAAATGCCCTTATACATCTGGTAAACTTCTCTTCATTCTTTAAAAATCAACTCATCACCTCTATGAAGAAACCATCCCAGACTCCTCTAAGCAGAGTTTGTTGCCTGAATGTCCACAATATCCTGCACATACCTCTCTTACAGCCCTTATGTTGTATGATACAGTTCCTCATGAACAAAAACATGCCTTCATTATCTTTTTATTACCTGTAAAACAAAGGCCTGATAGAATTTTGAGTACTCAGTGAATTCTTAGTGAATAAATGAATGAATGTGTGAATGGTACTAAGTAATCCCCCATGCTATCTGAACAAAATAATTTTAGAAAATGTTTGTTTACTGGAAGAAGGAGTGAACCAATTGGCCTTGAGGCACTGGGAAGACCAAGGAGTTAGAATGCTCATGTCCTTCCCTGGGGTCAGTGTTTAATGTTCTTAATATTGAATAACATCCACAGCTTAGAAATTCAGCATTACCTTGTGGTTTTGTTTCCTGAAATTATGAGCTTTTGAACAACCTGGTTTATATTTACTCTAATTTTTTTCAGGCTGTGAACCATCTAGCTTTTGATCACCTTGTCAAAACCATTTTTAGAGGCTGCCACTTAACAAAGAAAAACTTAAGTGCAAAAAACTTTGTAATTTCACCTTGGAAAAGTTACATTGCCTCCTAGAAGGACATTCTGATCATGCCTATTTAACTATTAATTTGTTACCCTTATGACAGGTCGATACGTTATACACCCTGAGATGCTGAGAAAAGGGAGTTGGAGGTGATAAGCTTAAAACTACTTTGGATTGGTCTCCTGCATTTATAACAGCAAGATTTTTTTTTTTAATTGGAGCCAAATAACTGTAACGCTGTCTTCTTATTTTGCATTTGTGTTAGAGCTGATTAGTCAATTTCAGCTGCCTTTTCTCACGATAAAATTACAGGGGGGAAAAAAAATTACAGGGGGTTTACCCACCGGTTCTGCCATTACGAAAATTTGTGACATATAATAAACAGTTCATCTTAGCAAGATTAAAAGCAGAATGAATCATTAGGAGTATAGAGTGCTGAAAAAAAGTAGAATCTTTAGGGCTTCTCTGGTGGCGCAGTGGTTGAGAGTCCGCCTGTTGATGCAGGGGACGCGGGTTCATGCCCCGGTCCGGGAAGATCTCACATGCCGTGGAGCAGCTAGGCCCGTGAGCCATGGCCACTGAGCCTGCGTGTCCGGAGCCTGTGCTCCGTAACGGGAGAGGCCACAACAGTGAGAGGCCCGCATACCGGAAAAAAAAAAATTGAGATGGGGATACCTTACAGGAATGTACTAAGGATTAGAAATACACATGCAGCATTTAACATAGTACCAGATACATAGAAGGCAGTCAGTAAATAGTGGTTGTTATTACTTTTGAGGATTCAAAAGAAGAATCTATTTTCATTTATTTTCTTTGAACTGAACTTGTAGGTTATTTTTGTGACCTTCATATTATTTTTATATAGCCAGGAGAAACAGGATTATCTTCCTGGTGTCAGTTATCTCTTTCGATTACTACTTTTAGAGAAATGTTTTCATTACCACTATCCCCAAAGCAGTTATCTTTTAGTGCCTCTCTTTTTGTTTCTTCCCCCCATAGAAATCTGATACCAGTGTCAGTGATGTCTTCAGTGGAGATGATGATGATGTCCCTTCTAAAAAAATGAGCCAGTCAAAAGCTCTTGCCAGATGTTCTAAGGTTCTGGAGTCAAATGATCATAAGTTGAAGAAGAAGGCAGTGGGCAAGAAAAATAGGTGAGCCTCTTTATGAATGCTTGTTTAGAGTCAAAAGCAAAGGAAGATTATTTTCACAACATCTCTTCAAGTGAAATCACCTGTGTTTGCCAACACTGTCAGACTGGTTGAGTTACAGTAACTCATTAAGTATTGCAGTCCTTAAACATGCAATAACATGAAAAGATGGATGTGATAAAATAATTAAGGGAGAAAGCAGAATTCTAAGTTGTATGTGTGCTCTGTTACACTTAATGTAGAAAATATGCATAAAGAAAGCAAGTGAAAAGGAATACACAAAAGTGATGATAGTAGTTATATTAAATATATAAATAACTGAAGTAAAGTCTGTATCCCTTGTTGAAAACCTAATTCTGTTATATCAGTTTCTGTACTTGTGTGGAGATAATAAGCCTTTGGATTACAAGAATGTTTTTACTTTTTTTTTTTTTTGGCTGCATGGGTCTTAGTTGTGGCACACGGGATCTTTGTTGCTGCATGTGGGATCTTTGTTGTGGGATCTTTAGTTGCGGCATGCAGGATCTAGTTCCCTGACCAGGGATCAAATGCGGTCCCCCTGCATTGGGAGCGTGGAGTCTTAACCACTGGACCACCAGGGAAGTCCCTGTTTTTACATTTTTTAAGATTTCTTTCATGTAGATTAGGACCAGAATTATGATGATTAAAGCCATTTCCCAATCTTTGATAACTTGTGAATTAAGATGCCTGCTGCCCTTCCTCCTTCCTCCTCTTGCCTGTACCAACTAGATCGTTTCATATTTGGCTTCTGACCATCTGCCTCACTGTCTATATGAACTCCTTTCAGAAACTTGATTGAACAACAGATGCTATCAGAAACTCCAGAAGATGCCCAAGTGATGACACTAAGTGTGGATAGACTGGCCCTTCTGGGTAGAACACATTCAGTCAGAATCATCATCGAAACAATGGGAGTTCCTCCAGATAGTCTCCAGGAGACCCCTGGCAAAAAAAGCTTTCCTGGGAGACCACCTAAGCTGACAACAAAAAAGCGGTATGTCTCTAACATGGGAAAACTAAATTTGACATTTCTGGAAAGTGTGTCTGGTAGTAATAATAAATAATTACATAGTACTTTATGATTTGTAAAGTGCTTTCATATGCTTCATTCAATCAACAAAAATGTACTGAATCCCCCACTAGGTCCCAAGCATTAAAAGTATGAGAATAAAGAAAATTAAGACCCAGGCTCCATTCTTCCATGCCTTACAGTCAACAGGAGAGAGAAACATTTAAATGGCTGTCTCTTGGGTTGGCCAAAAAGTTCGTTCGGGTTTTTGTACGATGTTACAGAAAAGCCCAAACACACTCTTTGGCCAACCCAATATGATAGGGCTTTAGGGGCCAAAAGAGATGTTTTATATGAAAAGTGCTGTGGGAACGCAAGACTGGTGAAGGCTTTGAAAAGAGCAGGTCGGTCCTCTGAGGACCTGAGGTTCTAAAAATAGGGCCTTGAAAGATATGTAGGATTTATCAGAGAGAAAATACGTTTATTATTTGGTTTGTTTTTTAATTACTTTTCTTGTTTTGACTTTTTAGCACCTTCTTTGTGGAATATCACTTTCCTATGGGCTTTTCCAAAAATGAATTGACAAAGACAGCTTTGATCACTGAGGTGGTTCGACTTGCATCCAGTAAAATTACAGATGGAAGTAAGAGAGAACTTGATTTCTGCTCCTTAGATATTTTGGCTTTGGAAGAATTTTTGAATCCCTAATTATTCATATACTCCTGTATTATCATAGAATCTTAGAGGCAGAAAGAATTTTGAAGTGAATCTAATTCCTTTACTTTACAAGTGAGGAAACTGGTCCAGAGGTGCTATGACTATTCTGATGCAAGGCAGAAAGGCAGTGACATAGCTGAAACTGTAACTCAGATCTCCTGATGCTTAGATCATGTTCTTTCAACTATTGACGTTTTTCTTTTCTTCCCTTTTTAAAAATAGCTTTATCAAGGTATAACTCACATACCATACAATTCACCCATTTGAAGTATACAACTCAATGATTTTTAATATATTCATAGGTTGTGTAACCATCACCACAATCTAATTTTAGAACATTTTCATCCCCCCTAAAAGAAATCCCATACTTATTAGCATTCTTTCCTCATTTCTCTCTTTGCCCCCTTTCACTAAGCAGCTCCTAATCTACTTTCTGTCTCTCTCAATTTTCCCATCCTGGACATTTCATATAAATGGAATCATATAATATGTGATATTAGTGACTGGCTTTTTGGACTTACTGTAATATTTTCAACTTTTAATATTTAAGTTGTTTTCAATATTTCGCTATTAAAGACAGTGCTTCAGTGAATAATCTTGCACATGTATCATTTCTCATTTGATGTGAGTATATCCAGCACAAGCGTTTAAAATAAATACTTATTTACCCTTAAAAACAGCACCTAAATAATTTAATATACTCTTTTACTAGAGTACATTGTTTCACTTTCCCCATCACCATAAGGAAGAATTAGGGCATTTAAAATTTTTCATATTTTTATTTTCTGTATGCTTAAATTATCGATAGCAACAGAAGGTGCTCTGGAGGTTTGTTAAAAGCATTCGAGAATGTATACTTGATTCTGCTGGCTGAAGTCAATCAGTGTGTTTGAGGAGCTTCAATGCAATTAAACTGTTTTTATCAAACCCCAATGCAAAGAAAAATGTTGGATTCTTTTCTCAGGTCTTCCCCATCTACCTCCTTCTACCTACAGGACATTTATGAGTTCCTTAAAACTTCTCTGAGCCTCAGATTCCCCATCTGTAAAATGGAGGTACAGCAAGGACACGGTTCTGATATGCACGAGTTTCAGTTAACATAGTATCTACAAAGCAAGAACTGCCTGTATTACACAGGGGCTTAATGGACAGTCAAATGGGATAATGAATGTAAAAGCATTAAACTCTAAAGTTGTATGTAACTAATACTAGCTCACATTTATTGGGCACTAAATTATGTGTCAAGAACTCTACTCAGTGTTTTATATATATTAATCATGTAATCTTTTAAAACACATACACACACACACACAGATGAAGAGAGAGGAAACTGAGGCATATATCAGTTAAGTAACTTGTCTAAGATAAGTTAAGTAACTTGTCTAAGATAACACAACTGGTTACTAGAATTTGAACTAGAACATTTTTGATTCCAAATCATGTGCTTTTCATCTATATTGCTTCTCATGCATTATTATTATTATTATCATTGGCCACAGCGATTGAGTTCTCCCTTTGTCCTTCTGAGAAAGATAGTATGGGACATGTGGAATAAGCATCAAGCCAGGAATTGGAAGAGTTCTAGTTCTGGTTATACCACACACTTAATTGTGTGACCCTAGACACAATGACTTTTCATCTCTGGGCCTCTCTTAACAATATGATATGGAATGGACAAGTTATTTTCAGGATCCCTTCCAACACTTTAAAAAAGTCTGCTTTGGCATATTGTTAGCAATTTATTTACATGAATTTCTTCTTCCATTATTGCCCTAACTTATTTTTTTAAAAATGAGCTTTAGAACAGAGAATTATATGACAAATACAATAATATAGTACCAAAACATACTTAAGTAATAAGGAGAAATCTGAGTAGCACCAGGTTGTAATACAGTTCTGTTTGTACATAAAAGATTTTATAGTGTTTTAAAGTGCTTTTTTATCTGTTACCTCAGTTGATCCTCTCAGCACACCACTGAGGTGTAGGTGTTGTCTTACTTTTCTTTCTGTGGTGGGATAAGCAGGTAAACGGGTCTAGTGGGTGTGCGCTTGCTGGGCCCAGACCTTTTGTTAACAGTTCCTGTGGATGGATCCAGATAGCAAGACCTAGATCCTGTCCATGAGTACCTAAAGAAATAAAAAGAGTCAAGAAGTAAGATGGCAAGGATAGAGATCAGTAGGTCAAACGGGCAGTTTGAATGAATATCAGAGATAGTGGATTCTCTGTAACTGGGCCTTTTTGCGTGGGTTCTTCAGATCCATTTTAAGGGTCTAGAAGTGAATGGACTGGAAGATCATTTTACAGGTGATAAATTGTGGCTGAAATGGTTCATTCGTAAGTAACAGAACTTATTCATATCAAATGATTCTAGCCCCAAATTCCTTTTTTTTTTTAACCTGTTAAATCCACATAGCAGTGAGCACAGACTCAGATACTACCATCACTTTATCCCATTTACACTTGCTATTACAGCAGAAACCCCTTCCTTTCCATCTATGAAAAGACAGACTCCGTTCTGCCTAATACTGCAAACTAAGATCAGTACTTAGAACCTTGTATAAGTGTGACAGGAGAAGTCCCCTAGTCTTCAGCCAGAAAATAAACTCATTTTCATTATTACAGTTTTTGATTCAGTTCTTCTCTTCATTTATCCCTCATTGTCCCACATCCAGCCAGCCCCCTTCTTTCATTACATTACCTATCAACTTGTCTTTTAAAACACTGGTCATACCTTACACCCAGTGAAGTGTATGGTATGTCTCTTTACACATCTTGTGCTCCTATGCTTGATATTCATTTCTCATAGCAAAGCAGAGCAACATAGCCCTGCTTATCTTCTCTGTGCTGTATCCAGAATTTTCTCTCTGTCTCTGTTCCTTCAGTCCTAATAACCCTAACACTTTTGTGAAATTACACTGACTGGATTCCTGAAAGAGATCTTAGATTTGAAAGGGAGGTGGGTGGTGTCAAGGCATGGATTGATGAGATGGCTCTAGTTGGGTGGTGTGACATGTGCTTATGTGTCTGGTTCTCCTTACAGTGGTGAAATTCCAGCAGAGATTTGTGTTTCCAGTACAGTTTGGTGGCCCAATGATAGAACACTGGTGGAATTCCAATCTTACTTTCCAAATTTACACAAAGAAAACCCCACAGTTAAAGGTACTTCAAGTGATTTTGACCTTTGCCTTACCATTTATTCACACTAGGGATTTGGAGCATACTTAAAATTATATTCCTCCCTAAACTAGGAAATTCTCCAGGCTCAAACGATATTAATACTTATGATTGTTGTTTATTATTATAATTTTAAATTTCTAATTGATATTTGTTATAGGCTAGATATTATGCTAAAGGCTGTATGTGAACAACACTATCAAATTTAATCATTAAAACAATTTGTGAATTAGATACCTTATTATCTTCAATCTACAGATGGAAAAAACCAAGATTTAGTGAAGTAACTTGTCTAAGATCACCCAAGCTAATAAAAGACAAAGCCAGGACTCTATCCCGAGTCTTTAGATCCTAAGTTCTTAACCTCTTTACTGTGCTCCCTGCTATGGGGGGTTGTTTGAATTGATACAGGATAATAGCCTTAATTTGAGGCTCTGCTTTCTTTTTTCAGACAGAATACATAAGTTATCCATCCCATATCCAAAGTAATATAATGTGGGTAGCAGTTTTATCAGCTAATTCCAAGTTTATAAAATCCACTTGCAACTGGTACAACAGAAATCAAACTATGTCATGAGCAGTTTTTACTTCCTTCAATTAAAAGAGTAGCTTTTATAATCTTTGACTTCCTCTTTGGTATGGATAGTATGAGGAATGCATCTTGTTTTCTTTTTGTTTATATTTTCAGGAGATCTAAATAATACAAGTTCATTTTGGAAATTATAGCAAAATAGGAAGAGAAGGAAAAACATAATTTCACAACTTCAAGACAGCCTCTCTAAGCATTTCAGTATATTTGCATTGAATCACGTAGTTAAGGCTTTTTTCTAATTATAAAAGAATTATACATGTTTTTAATAGAAAAACATTTTTAAAACACAAAAATCACCTATAATCTCATCACCAATAAATAACTATTGTTAATATTTATGTGTATCTTTTTCAAATGAATACATTATGTATGTAAATCTTTGACAGTATTAGGATAATTTTATATGCAATTTTTATCCTGCTTTTTAAAAATTTAACATTGTCTTGAGGATTTTTATTCATTTTTTTCAAAAATGTAAATCTTTTCCGTGTAATTTTATAAATATGTGAAGGTTTACTATTTATAATTTAATACCCTATTTCTAATAAACATAACGAATATTGTTCATATTATTTCAAATTTTAGTAAACATCATTTTAATAGCTATATATTATTCCATTCTAGAAATGTGCTATAATTAATAATTCCTGAATTTGAACATAAAAATCTCATTGTTAACTTTTAAAATATACATTGTATATAAGCCTCTTATGTATTATTTACTATTTCTTCAGTATAAATTTCCAGAAGTGAAATTACTGGGCCAAAGTGTATGAATATTAAAAGCTTTTTATATTTATTCCTAAATTTCCTGTCCAGAAGTATGTTGCCAGTTTATATTCCCAACTTCAGGCATATGACAGCCCCTGTTTCTCCATAACCTTGTTAGCATCGGGCATGTTTTATAATTTTCCCAGCTTTAATGGCAAGCATTTGCATCATCTTAATTGCACTTTTTATTTTTAAGCGTGAAGTTGAACATTTTTTGTAAGAACTAACTCTTAAAAATAGAAAAAGATAATCTTCTGACCTCCTTGTGACTCATGAAACCCTCTCTAATCTTCCAGGAAGAATTGGTAAAACCCAGAAGGGAGACCAAAATGACAGAATATGGGCTCCCACTTAGAGTTCCCTCAGTCAAATAATTAAGCTACTGACTTCATAAAGCATGGATTCCTTTATAAGTCATCATATGTTGTCACTTCAGTTAAAGTCCCCTGTGGCTTTTCTTTACTTTAACTTAAACTTTTTCTTTCCTTCTTTTCTCAGCCTGAAGTCATTGGGTCTGCATCACTACCTTTGAGAGCTGTCATTCAATCTGAGCTGCTTTCTTTCAGTGACCAGCTTGCAGTGCAACAGGAAAATGGTCAGACTCCACTTGGCCCCCTCAAGGTATGTAGATACACATTCAGGTAGTCAAGTATTTATGGAGCGTGTGTTACTGGCTGGCCGTGAGATTATAGCAGTGAACAAGAAAATCAGCATCTTTGCTCTTGCAGCTTATATTAAAACAGGACAACAAAAGTGCTAGGAAGGGGGCTTCCCTGGTGGCTCAGTGGTTGGGAATCCGCCTGTCAATGCAGGGGACAAGGGTTCAAGCCCTGGTCCCAGAGGATCCCACAAGCCGTGGAGCAACTAGGCCCGTGTGCCACAGCTGCTGAGCCTGAGCTCTAGAGCCCGTGAACCACAACTGCTGAGCCTGCGTGCCACGGCTACTGAGACCCGCGCACATAGAGCCCGTGCTCCGCAACAAGAGAAGCCACCGTAGTGAGAGGCCTGAGCACCGCAACAAGGAGTAGCCCCCATTTGCCGCAACTGGAGAGAGCCCACACACAGCGATGAAGACCCAGTGCAGCCAAAAATAAAAATAAATAAATAAATAAATAAATTTATTTCACGTGTATAATTTTAAAAAAAGCTGCTGCGAAGGAACTAAATGATACAATGTGACAGTAAGTACCTGGGAGGAAGTAGGAGATGGGAAGGTGTCTCTAAGGAGGTGACATTTAAGGTGAGATTTGAAGAATGAGAGGAAGAGGCCACCAAGTAAGCACAGGAAAGATCGTTCCAGAGAAAAGAATGGCACATGCAAAGGTCCTAAAGTGAGAATGGGCTTCACTTCATCAAGGGGCAGAATGTTGCCACAGGATAGTGAGCCAAAAGGGAGATTGGACAGGCAGGCGGGAGCCATGTCGCTCAGAGCTTTGTAGGTCAGAGTAAAGGGTTTAGCTTTTATCCTAAGAGCCAAGAAAGGACATTGAAGCATGGAAGTGACATCTGGTTTACATTTTAAAAGATTACTGGGTAGAGAATATTGTAGGGTGCAGGAGGGAAAATGTTGCGTTCATCCAGAAAAGAAATGATTGACAGTTTGTACTAGAGTAGTGGCAGTGAACAAGAAGAGAAGTGGCTGAGTTTGTGTGTGGTGGGATGAATGCTATGTGTAATTCATCGGAGAGAGGGTTCTGTCCTTTATTCAGAAGCATCATTTTCTTAGGTGGAAGAATTTTTTGTTTTTTAGAGCTTGCCCTAATCATTTTCTTTTAACTGAAGTATAGTTGATGTACAATATTATATAAGTTACAGGTGTACAATACAGGGATTCACAATTTTTAAACATTATCTCCATTTATAGTTATAAAATATTGGCTACATTCCCTGTGTTGTACAATGTATCTTTGTTGCATATTTTTTACATAATAGTTTATATCTCTTAATCTGCTACTTCTGTATTGCTCCTTCCCACTTCCCTCTCCCCACTGGTAACCACTAAGTAGTTCTGTATATCTGTGAGTCTGTTTCTTTTTTGTTACATTCACTAGTTTGTTTTATTTTTAGAGTCCATGTATAAGTGATACAGCATTTGTCTTTCTCTGTCTGACTTGTTTCACTTAGCATAATACCTGTAAGTCCATCCATGTTGTTGCAAATGGCAAAACTTTTATTCTTTTTTATGACTGAATAGTATTGCATTGTATATGTACAATGTCGTCTTTATTCATTCATCTGTTGATGAACACTTAGGTTTCTTCCATATCTTGGCAGTTGTAAATAATGCTGGTATCATTGGGGTGCATATATCTTTTTGAATTAGTGTTTTTGTTTCTTTCATATATATACCCAGGAGTGGAATTTCTCATTCATATGGTAGTTCTATTTTTAGTTTTTTGGGAAACCTCCATACTGTTTTTGACAGTGGCTGCACCAATTTACATTCCTGTTAGATGGAAGAATTTGAATGTGTGGCTTCACTATAGCTTTGTCCTGTTGTACTGGCGAGCTTTTGAAATCATCACAGCCATACATAAAACATTTCCATGACTCCTCATCACCCAGAGGATAAATACAGGGCATACCATATGACCCCACCTGACCACTGCAGCTTTCTCTGTTCCAGCTTCCCTACCAATAGCCATGTCAAACTATGTAAAGAATTGCTAAAGTATTGTGTTGGGTTATGCATCCATGCTTTTGTTCTTGATTTTCATGCTGCTTCCTCTTCTTGGAAGCCCTCTCTGCCCTCTTCCTGGCCTTCTTAGTAATAGATACCATTTAATTTTAAAAACTTGTTTGACTACCATTGCAAAAAATTAACATCACATTATTCTTCCACTACCAAAGTTTTATTTTTTGCTTTCCTAGTTCATTCTAGACTGCAAGGTTTATAATCAGAAAGGGGTAATAAATAGAGTTGATGGGCTAGAAATTGTTTCTGTCCTGGCTTTGTTGAGAGAAGTACTGTTCTAAATAGATTGCTGTCTATATTCAATAGAGCAAAAGAACTTTGCTGTGGGTTTTAAATAAAAGGAGCTGCAAGTCCCCTTTATCTCTAGTAATTCAGCCTCGTAATAGTGACCACTTCCATTCTTCATCATTTATCCCACATCCTTTTTTACTTTTTAACATTTTAAACTTTTAAAAATAACTTCAAACTTAAAGAAAAATTGCAAAAATAGTACAAAGAACTCATATACCCTTTACCTGGACTCAGCAATTATTTGTCGTATTTGCTTTATAATTATCTACCTCTTCTGTCTCTTTCTCTCTCTCTTTTCGTCCCCCTCCCCACACTCTCTCTATACACATACACACACAATTTCTTTCTGAACTATTTGAGAATATGTTACAGACATTAAACCTCTTTCTCCCTAATTTCTTGTGTGTATTTTCTAAGAACAAAGGCAACATCGTACATAATGCTGTACAGTTATAAAGATCAATTTAACAGCAATAGTATATTCTGTCTGTAGTCCATACTCAGATTTCACCAACTATGCCAATACTTCCCTTTGTAGCATTTTTTTTCCAGTCCAGGATCATGCATTGCGTTTATTTATTTATTTTAATGAGTTAAATTTATTTTATTACCTTTATGCATATGATATGTGATAGAGCTAAAGATCACAGGGTAGGGCTTCCCTGGTGGCGCAGTGGTTGTGAGTCCGCCTGCCGATACAGGGGACATGGGTTTGTGCCCCGGTCCAGGAAGATCACACATGCCGCAGAGTGGCTGAGCCCGTGAGCCATGGCCACTGAGCCTGTGCGTCCGGATCCTGTGCTCCGCAATGGGAGAGGTCACAACAGTGAGAGGCCTGTGTACCGCAAAAAAAAAAAAAAAAAAAAGATCACAGGGTAGCTAATTCTGAAGAAGGAATGAACCTTTAAACAATTAATTAACCTCAATTTACATAATGGTCTTATTATTTGCATAGCTAATGGTAGGGTTTGATTATAGGCCATTAACAGTCATTAATAAGTGAAAGTGTGTCAGAAATACTACACGGGTTTGTATCTTAGACTCAAGAAGCAAACACCCATTGCATTTAAATGTCATCTCTCTCTAATCTCCTTTGGCCTAGAACAGTTCTGCTGCCCTTCTTTGTCTTTTAGTACTTTGATATTTTTGAAAAGTAAGGCCAGTTACTTTGTAGAATGTCCTCCATTTGGGGTTTATCTGAATCACTTATTACTATGATATTTGAAAGAATATTATTTCTAACTTCACCATTTACTCCATCATTCCCTGTGCATTTATTAATTGGCATTCTACTACATAGAAGAGTTGTCCCTTCTCCCTTACTTATTTATATTGGTATGGACTCATGGATTCTTACGTTATTCAAAAGGTTATAATCCACTAGTAGTATTATTCATTTTGAAACTCAGCTTGTCCTGGATTTGTCCAGAGGGAGCCCCTTCAACTGGATTCTGTGTCCTTTAAATATGTCTCCATTCTCTTCTGAGCACTTATTTATGGCACAAGATGATGTTTTAGGCTCATCTTGTATTATTAATAAATCATCTGCCTAGCTTTTCTTAGTCCTGGTAAGGTGATGTATGTGCAGTCTATTAGTGTTCCTACTATTGTGGTATTTGAGGATGAATTAATTTATATCCTAACAATCTGATGCTGCTCCTGGCTCCAAAATTCTGTTTCTGATTCTAGAAAATATTCCTATTAACTCTCTTCCTTTTATGTTCTATAGGTAACTGTGGAGCTTGTTATAGATAACAAGGATTTCGCTGATGTCAATACAAAGTTAAGTAGCAACACCCAACATAGCCCACTTTGTGCTCTTACAAGTCCAGATAAGACACTGCCAGAACCTAGTCAACATGTTACCTGTACCAAAAATCCACAGAACCTCAATCAAATTCATGAAGAAACTGTAAAGAAAACACAGAATTTGGTGCTCCCCATCCCAAAGTCACCAAGCCCTGTTGTACCAAGTCCTTCAACCTTCACGGCTGTGCCAGCCTCTCACAATTTGATAAATCAGATAAATGTGTCAACAAAAGAAAGTGCTTTGCTGTTGCAGGTGCTATTGATGGTGCCAGGTGGGAAAGATTTCATTACTGGAGAATCTGAGAAACAACCATCATGCAATGTTTATTTAAATTGTAAGCTCTTCAGCACAGAAGAAGTCACCAGATCTGTCATCGCATGGGGCACAACAAAACCAGTCTTTAACTTTTCTCAGGTAACTTTGTACATGTCTTAACATTCCATATGCATTAAGGATGAAGGCAGGAGTTGGGGAGGGGACAGAAGTATGTTTCCCAAATCATAATTCCATTGTAAAAAACAACGAGAATTTTCAGACTGGAGGTGCTTTTATAATTATCTGGTATGCAGATCCAATCCCAGTATTGTATGGGAAGAGGAAAAGATGTTGCCAACATTTTAAAACGTTTTGTGTGTCTATTTCTTTCTATTCTATCTCAGTTGATATGGTTTCCCACTGTTTCTTTTGCCTGAATTCTGAGTTCTGTTCCTTTCTGCTTCCTCTAGGGCTTTGATCAGTTGAACTTCCTTCTTTCTTTTCTGTTTCTCCAATCTCTCCTTCTTTATTTTATTTATTTATTTTTCCTCAATCTCATTTATTCCTCCACTGATTTCAGTACTCATCTTACTTGATTTCTCAGTAGAATTTGATACTATCGCTTAAATTGTTTCCTTTCTTGACTTTCATAACTCTCTCCTCTTATTTTCTTCCTGACTCAAGAACTGTTTTTTTTTTCAGTCATTGGGCCAGCAGGAAAACTTGGAAAAGAGTCGTGATCCCAGTACTTCTTCCTCTCTCCTACTTTTAAATATTAGTGTTCCTATTCATTACTCTATCCTTGGCATTCTTCCAAACCAACCCTCTTTTCCCCATGGTCGCTACATCTACTTCCATAGCTTCAGTTGTGTGAAGATGACTTCGAAATCCACACTTCTTTCAGGCCAGGCATTTCCATGTAGTTTCAGATCTCTGTGTCTAACTGCCTGTTGGTCATCACCACCTGGATATCTCAAAAGCACTTTCCTCTTGGCACCTAACACATCACCTGGCAAATTGCAGGTATCCAATAAAGATGTGTAAATGGAAGAAGAAATTCAGATGTATTCAAATCTGAATTTATTATTCACTCCAAATCTGTTCCTCCTCCTCCTGTCTGCCCTAATTCATATTATAATTTACTCAGAAACCCAAGCAGAACCTAAAAGTTGTCCTTGAGTCTTTCTTACATAAAGATTCACCAAATCCAGTAGATGTTGCAAACTTAATTATCTCTGGAATAAATTCTCTTATCTCCACTCCATTGCCACTGCTTTCATTCAGACCCTTACTCTCATTCCACCTAGCCTTCAGACTGTCCTGTTTCTTGTCTCTCCCTGTCCATTTCTTCCTCTGTGCACCAACAGGAATGATCTTTCTAAAACACTAACCTGAATATTTTACTCTCCTGCTGAAAGCCTTTCGGTGATTACCCGTAGCCTTCAGGATAGAATCTACCTATACTTCTCCAGTCTCGACTCAGGCCACTCTTCACACTAGATAGTCCAGCTGTGCTCAGCTACTTGCATTTCCTGAATATCCTCTTTTCCTACCTGTGTCCCAGAAGCCCTATCTATATGAGTTTGGTCCTCAGAGAATTCATGCCATTTTGTATTTGGCTTTTATGTGTTTGTCTCTAACACAAGACTGTGGCTTTAGACTGAGGATAACAGAGTGGGTTTTATTTTGACGTCTTCAGCTCCTAGCACTGTACTTGGCACACAGATAGGCTTTAGTAAATGCTTGTTGAATAAAAGTATAAATTAATACTTTGTCTCAGATGTGGAGTTTTGTTTTGTTTTTTCCCCCCCCGGCTGTTCCTCTCCCCAGGTGATTCCTGTCTCTCTGTCTTCCAAATGCCTGGAAAGGCTTAAGAACAATGTGATGGTAATTGAAACTTGGAACAAGGTGCGGAGCCCAGGACAGGACAAGCTGCTCGGGCTGGTGAAACTCCCCCTCCATCAGTTTTACATGTCATTCAAGTAAATAGGACCTTTTGAAGTATTCTTTTTTTACATCTTTAACTTTGTATGAACTGAAGAGGAATATTTGTGGTTTGCAAACATGAACAACCCAATAATTCCTTGGAGGACTTTTCTCAATTTCACCACAGTTGCTACTCTTTCTCCTATGTTATAGCAGTATTACAGATACTGCTTTCCATGTTTTAGGCCCTAAGCTAAGAACTTTACATATATCAAGTCATTTTAATCCCCACAACAGTCCTTCATGAGGCAGGTAAATTTTATTTCCCCTGTTTTATACATGAGTTAACAGAGGCACAGGGAAGTTAAATAACTTGTCATATATATTGTAAGTAGTGGAACCAGGGTTAGAACCCAGAGAGTCTGCCTCTGTAGTCCACTCTCCTCACCAAGAAACTCAACTGCCAAGTTATCACCTCAAATACTGATGGTGTATCTCTCTGTCACAAACTTCAGTTAGTATTGTTCACATCAGCCATTTGCAAGATATCTGTACTGTGCATTGTTTCTTAGACCTTCAGATTTGATTGCTGTACCTCACTTATCACTACTCAAAACCTAGATGGGGTATTGATTTATCTGAAGATTATTTCTATCCTCAGTACAGACTGTTCATTTTTTTGTTTCAAGATAGTGATTTTTAATTATTTTAAAACTGACCTCTTTCAGCCTTCTCATGGTTCTGTGTTTTAAATGCTGTATTTTACATTTTGCAAAGAGCACTGTTGTGGGCACTGTCTATAGAAATGGCTCACTGTCATGTGAGCCTTTCTATAACCCCAAGAAGTATTGTCATTATCTCCATTATACAAATGAGGAAACTTATTTAACTTGGAGATGTCAGCCTCTCTGGCTTTGTTTTCATCATCTGTAAAATGAGGGTGATGACAGATCTCCTATCTCCCTCTTGGAGCAGTTGTGAGGATCCAGTGAGAAAATAAACGGGTAAGCCTTCAGTGAACAGTTAAGTACTTATATGATGGTAACATTGGGAAGCCTGGTCAGGCTAAGGAGTGCTGCTGGAATCATGGATGTCATTGTCAGCTGTAAGCTTTTGGCTTTTTCCCCTTTTTTTGTTGTGGTATTAGTTTGGTCTGGTATTCCTCTTCCCTTCTCATTTCCTTAGACCCCATTCATTGCCGAGAGAGCATAAAGTGATAATAGCTATCAATTACTAAGCACTTATCATGTTGGTATTTTATATTTGTTATCTCAGTTTAGTCCTAACAACAGCCCTTTGATGGAAGTTTTATTACCTACATTTTACAGATGTGGAAACAGACTTTTAAAACTTATATTGATTACTTAGAGTCATAGAGCAAGTAAGAGGCAGATCTGAGATTCAGCATGGTGTAATGAAGAATATTTGGACTTTTTTCTCATCTGTGAATAGTGGATAGTAGCAACCTTTGCTGTGTTAGAAGGATTATAGAAACATTGTAAAGTGCTTACCACATAGTAAGTACTCAGTAAATGGCCGATATTATTTGTAATATTACTCAAATCTTACCTGCCAGACTCTAAAATCTATACTTTTTCTAGCTGAGCACACTGCCTACCTCTAAAATAATGCTATTCAGCAAGCCTTGGGGCCATGATGGTACAGAGATAAGTTAGACACATTCCCCCCGCCTGTCAAATTGCTGAGTTTGGAACTTATCTGCCTGGTCATTTTTATTTGATGGATTATGGATAGAATCATATATTTTTTTGAACCACAATTACTTTTCTAGTTGTAGATCCTTTTTTTTAAAAAAATTTTTTTGAGGAATTGGTATACTGTTTTGTTTGTGTTTTTTTGTTTTTATTTATTTTTGGCTGTGTTGGGTCTTCGTTGCTGCACGCGGGCTTTCTCTAGTTGCGGCGAGCGGGGGCTACTTTTCGTTGCAGTGCGCATGCTTCTTATTGCAGAAGCTTCTCTTGTTGTGGAGCACGGGTTCTAGGTGCGCGGGCTTCAGTAGTTGTGGCTCGCAGGCTCTAGAGCACAGGCTCAGTAGTTGTGGCACATGGGCTGAGTTGCTCCACGGCATATGGGATCTTCCCGGACCAGGGCTCGAACCCGTGTCCCCTGCATTGGCAGGCGGATTCTTAACCACTGTGCCACCAGGGAAGTCCCTGTAGATCCATTTTAACAAACTGAGAAAACAAGCCAAGTAAGAAATGAAGCAACTCTATGACATGATTGATGACTGTTACTTACTCATGCACAATTTCTCTCCCTTTAGAGATCCCAAGATTTCTCGCCTGCTGCTTGATGCTCAGTATCCAGTTGTTGCTGTCGACAGCTACATGCCTGTGATTGATGTGTTCTCAGGCCACCAAAATGGGAGTCTTCGAGTCTTTTTAGCTATGGGTTCTTCAGATCAGATAATAGCACTGCAAAGATTAAAGAATGAAGAAGGAACACTTCCTCCCTTCAACCCCAGGCCAGCCCATCTCCTGGACCAGCCATCTGTAGCATCTGTTGCTATGGTAGTGACTAAACACTTGATTGTTTACAAAAAACATAATCTTATTTTAAGGCTAAAAGGTGATGTTTTGATACATGCATATGCTGTGAAATGATTATCACAATCAAGCTAATTAACATATCAATCATTTTATCTGGTTACCTTTTGTGTGTGTTTGATGAGGACACTTAAGATCTACTCTCTTAGCAAATTTCAAGCACCGTAATCTCATTTTATCTTGCGTGTTTTAATGAAACCATTGCCCCAGATTCTTATTTCAATAGTGAAAGGCTCAACAAAAGAATATACTTGCACTTCAATGCTTGCTGTAGCTCAAAAGAATCATTGGTATTTTTCTTTCTTTGTTTAAATGGATACCTGTGTCCCTCTGAGCTCCTTGAATTTATAAAGAAAATGTAATTGGACAACCAGATCTTAATCCTCTAATTTACTAAATTGCCTTTTTAAAAAAATTGAAGTGAACCTAAATCTGCTCTAAAAAAATAGTCTTAATGAAAAAAAAAAGAAAAGGTAATCTGGGGGAAAAAATGGGGATGGAGATGAAGAGTGATCCCAAATGTAAACCAGCAAAATATTCTGTTTCTTGACCAAATCCATGTTGGAAAGTTAAAGTGAAGTTCCTTGCTTTTCTACTAATAACTTAAAAGTTATTTGTTCTGTACAGTGCTGTTCAATTGAGAAAGCACATTGACATACTTTATCATGTTTATTCCCCTAACAACTACATGAGGTAGGTCATTGTCATTCTCTTTTTTAGGTGATGAAACAGAATCAGAGAGGTTATGTTACTCATCCAGGGTCACACAGCTAAGAATGGGAGAATTGGTGTTCAGACAGAGGTCTTCTGACTCTAAGTCCACTGTATCATGTCCTCCTCTATCTTACATTTGATGTCTTTATTAGTATAGCCAAGTCTCAGTGTCCACACCATTTAAGTATGTTATGTTTTTTAATATGAATGACAAATTTGATATCTCTAACAGAGAAAGAACTATTAAGAAAATACCTATTAGTAGGTTATTGGTTTTTGTTTTTGTTTTGTTTGTTATTGTTTATTTGTTATGAACTCTAAACTTTTTCTATTATATATTTATCATATTAGTAGTAGAAGTGCCTTCAGTAACAGTGTATTCACTACCTCCCCATTAATAAACAGTCTCAGTGTTATTTCTAACTTCATTAGAAATAATAATTAAGGACTTCCCTGGCGGTCCAGTGGTTAAGACTCCACGCTCCCAGTGCAGGGGGCACGGGTTCGATCTCTGGTCAGGGAAGATCCACATGCCATGTGGCACGGCCAAAAATAATAATAATAATAAAGTAAATGAAAACTTGTTTCAAATATGTGTTCTTTGTCCTATTAAGGAAATAGCCTTCTGTTTTTAGTGTACGAAGAATCAGGAACATCTGATTAAATTTTATCAAATGCCTTTTTAGCCTTTATTGAGATAGTCACTTTTTTTCCTTCCTCTATTAATGCACTCTATTACATTTATGGATTTCCTAATATTGACCCAGTCTCACAGCCTAGAGTGAGTCCTGCCTGATCTGATTACAGTGAACAGTTGTGAGATTTATACACAATGAAAATTAAGTATCTGTTCTAGTATCAGCCAATTATGCTTATTTCTTTGTCTATTCTCAGACTTCATAGAGAAGCATGAATACGCTATACAAATTACTCTTTAAAGCTCCCCAGTATCTCTGTTTCGTTTAATAGGCAGGGGACCAAGGAAATGGATTGATGGAGCACCACTTTGAACTCCTTATAGACAAGATTAAAGGGCTCGCCCCTCTTCAGGCAACAGTCTGGGGAGAAGCAGATTGTTATGTCCAGTACTACTTTCCAGTTCAAGACCTGCAACCCAGTGTGCTGAAAGGACCTGAGTTCCTTGAAAATGGTAGGTTTGGGAGATTAGGCTTTCTCATTCTTGTGTGGCTCTTTTATTGAATATGCTTAGGAATTTTTTTTCCTGAGTCAGTTTTATGTTCCTCAGTATTTCCAGCCTTACCTGGGCAGTACAGGAGATAGCCTGAGTTTTTACTTTTCTTAAATTGTTTTTTAATTTAATTTTGATTTGATTTCAAATTTATGGAAAAGTTACAAAAATAGTACAAAGAACTTCTGTATACCCTTTACCTAGGTCCATGAGTTATTTACACTTTGTCTCATTTTGTATCATTTACATGCCTACTCACTCTTATCATCTATTAACATACAGTTGATTCTCATTATCCACTGTAGTTATATTCTATAAAGTCATCAAGAGCACTGAATTAAGAGAATACCAAACCATTGCTCCTGGGGGAAATACGTACATATACATATCTCACATAGATCATAATCTTAAATCCTATAACAATTCATCCTCATAGATTCTATTTTCTTTATTTTACAGAAGAGAAAACAAGGTTCAGAGTGTTAATGGCTGAGGCCGCCCCACTAACAAGTGCCAAGGTTGGCATTCAAACACTGTCCAACTGGCCCCAGAGCCAGAGCCCCTGCACTACATTGCACTGTCCCTTGCCATCCCATCCTCTGGTCATCTCTGAGAGCTAAAACAAGAAGACAGTGTCACCTTGTTTGATCTCAGCTGGGAATGAGCAAGTTGGGTGACTCAAATTGTCTGCTATTCTGAGCATGTCCTTGAATAACCGTGAAAGTGCTGCCAGTATTGGTTTTGAGGTTCAAATTATGGACTTGTATCTGGGATATATTGATATAAAGAACTCTTACAAATCAGTAATGAAAAGACAACCCAATTTAAAAATGGGCAAAGGATCTGAATGGACACTTCTCTAAAGATATACAAATGGTCAATAAGTACATGAAAAGATGCTTAACATCATTGGTTGTTTGGGGGATAAAGATCAAAACCACCACAAGATACCACTTCACACTCACTGAGGTGGCTATAATTTTTTTAAAAACAGACTAGGGCTTCCCTGGTGGCGCAGTGGTTCAGAGTCCGCCTGCCGATGCAGGGGACGTGGGTTCGTGCCTCGGTCCGGGAAGGTCCCAGATGCTGCGGAGTGGCAGGGCCCGTGAGCCATGGCCACTGAGCCTGCGCATCCGGAGCCTGTGCTCTGCAACGGGAGAGGCCACAGCAGTGAGAGGCCCGCGTACCGCAAAAATAAAATAAAATAAAAAGACTAATAAGTGTTGGTAAGGAAGTGAAGAAGTTGGAACTCTTACACGTTGTCTACCAACAAAGGAATCTCTTCTGTATTATCATGGCATCTCAGGGGACCAGAGCTGCTAGGGAAATGGACCTTGGTAGGAGTAATACAGTCAGAAGATACAGATTCCTGTTCCAGGTCTGTGACCTACTAGCTCTAAGACCTTTGGGTTGACTATGTAACATCAAGGTATCATATCCTCATCTGTATAGTAGGAGAAATAATACCGGCTTTGTTTTCTTTGCAGGAGTATTGTGAGGATAAAATTGAACAATACTGAATATTAACATACTGTAAAACTACATATAAAACGCTTCTTTTATTTATTTATTTATTTAGGCTGCGTCAGGTCTTAGCTGCGGCTTGCGGGATCTTTCGTTGCGGTATGTGGGCTTCTCTCTAGTTGTGGTCTGCAGGTTCCAGGGCATGCAGGCTCTGTAGTTGCGGCACGTGGGCTCTAGTTGTGGTGCGTGGGCTCAATAGTTGGCAGTGCGCGGGCTTAGTTGCCCCACGGCATGTGGGATCTTAGTTCCCCAACCAGGGATTGAACCCACGTCCTCTGCATTGGAAGGTGGATTCTTAACCATTGGACCACCAGGGAAGTCCCTGTAAAACACTAAGTGATGTGTTGGATTATTCTGAACTGCTTTTCTTTTCCAAAGGATTCACTCTGAAGCCTTTCAGATCTGCAACCACACTCTGCATTCCAGACCCCATCTTTAATAGTGAGCACCGTCACTCTCTCCTGTTGCCAGCTGAAATTCCAGTGCAAAGGCTCCTACTCAGTGCCTTCTCTGCACACGGGCTTGTACCTGGAGGTGGAGTCCAGTTTGAAATCTGGTGCAGGTACAGTGTGGAGAACCCATGCCTGTGCCTAGGAAGGAAGTGCACAGTCACAGAGCATCCTTCCCTTAATTAGCCCAGGTTGAATTATAAGCAAGCAAAGAGCCCCCTTCTGCCCTGTTTAATATTATTTAGGTTTGATAATGACTCTTATCCAGATTTTACTGAAATCTGTTCAGTTATTAGACTCTCGGGAGCAGTTGTATCTCATACTTCTAACCACTACTTACATTTGGAAGAGAAGTTTTAGTTTTATCTCCTACTGTCACTTAAATGTATCAGTCACCTTTTTTCTGCTTCTCTTTCTGCCTTATATAGTTCAGGCCCTCACTATATCATGCCTAAATTATTGTAATACCCTCTTAACTGGTCTCCCCACTTCTAGAATCGCTTCTTGTAATCCGTTCTTCCCACCACCAGAAGAGTGGCCTTTGTAAAATATAATTCCACTCATGGCACAGACTTCGGCAGATTTCCAGGAAAGATAATGGCATGAATACAGATGTTTAACCTCCCCCTTTGCATCCTCACCCCCAAGAAACCAATTAAAATAATTTTAATGTGAGGAGGAAATAGAGTAGGTACTAACAGATCCTCATCACCCCTTCAAATTTGAGGGGCATGGGCCTGAAGCCATAGAAGAGATTGGAACTGCACTACTTAGAACCACTTGTGCTGCAGGATGGATGCTTTCAGGAGTGGCAACTCCCAAAGGGCCAAGCCAGATGCAGATTCCTCAAACAGAAAACCTGTGAGAAGCTGGGCTTTGTCTTGAACACAGGGTATAATTTATGGGGTTCTTCCTCCAAGTAATGGGCAGTAAATCCAGCCAGACACAACCACAGCTGTATACCAGAAATACAGAACAATCAGGCACCAAAGATAACTAGATACTGAAAGCTGATCCCTGGGGCAGAGTGAATTATTCATCCACCTTATTCTTTCAACTGACAGTTTGTGCTTTTGTGGCTTACAGGTACTATTATCCTAATGTGAGAGACCAGATGGTCGCCAAAGGAACCTTGCCATTATCGAGGATCTGTGCCATTGTAACCATGCAGCACCGTGAGGATGTGGGAATACAGACCTTTAATCTCCCTTTAACCCCCAGGCTTGAGAATAGGAATGAACTAAGGAACCAATCATCAGGTAATTGAAGACTAGTTTATCTTTCCCTAGCATATATAAATATCCCTTTTCTCTTGTAAATTAGTGATTCTTCACATTTTGTAGTACTTACCCTTTTAAGAATCTGATAAAAACTATGAGACACCTTCCCTTAGAAAAAGAGTGTAGAATATACACTGCAAATTTTGTATATAATTTTAGAAAATTCATAGTTATGTAGACTCTGTATATAAATGTTGCTTGTCTCATCTCACCTTTAACTTCAGCAAGCATTTGATAAGCCCTCATGGCATAAAACCTAAGTCTCATATAGGTGTACTCAGAGAATTATTATTCCAAGGCAACATGATGTAGGATTGGAAGAATATAGTCAGCATGAACTGGAAATTCACTGTGAGGGAGGAAGAAGTCAGGATTTAAAGTTAGAAGGGATTAGTTAGAATTTAGAGTTTTCAATTACATCCTAATGGTTTCAGCTGGATGACCCACCGTCCAGATACATCATGAATAACTAGAATTAGCCTTCTAAATCAAGTTACTGTTCATTCTTACCGGAGAGTATCTGCCCATACAAAAGGTTTTATCTTGCTATGATTAAGATTGAGTTGTTCCTCCTGACCCTCACTGATCAGCTTGTTCTGTTGTTCCTAAAAGCTTTCCCTGAAATGTGATAGAATTTTTATAAAAGGATGGCATGTAAAGGTGTTTAAGGTGGTGGCAGTAGGAGGGTGACAGAAATATATGAGTGCAAAAACCTTTTAAAGGTTTAAAAAAGAAGAAAGGTTAGAGTCCATCTCAATTCTATAAAAATAACTGGGATTAAGTTCTGCCTCTGATAGTTAATGTGATTTTGGCAAGCAGTTGAATCTCTGAGCCATAGTTTCTTGGATATAAAGTGAAAATAGTGACATCTGTTCTGCTTTATTAATCCTAAAGTACAATAATATAATGTGATTCTGACCACAGACAGATTGTTTCACTGCTAAGGCCCCATATTGTTCATTAGGATTATAGTGTTTATCCTCTTCCTTCCTTCCTGACTAGACTTGGGGTTTGGTAGAACAGAGATTATTCCAACCAACCTTCTTTTCATTTTTCCTTTTGCCCTCATTCTTTAGGTTTACTGGATGTGGGCCTAAGGTACAGGTGTACTCCAAGGACAGCAGAGGGAGTTCTTGCAGCCCGAGCCGTCTGCATCTCAGTCCAGATTATCAGAGCCTGTGGTTTGCAAGCAGCAGCCAAGTAAGTTCACTTTAGAAAAGCAATTCTCAAAGCAAACCTTTCTCCACTGCAGTCCACATGATATGTGATGCCCAAATAACGTAAAACTTTCTTGCATACAATTTCCAGTTTATTAAACACAACTCTACTCTTTTTCTCTTAAGAAAGCATGTAGGAATATAAGTGAATAAATCACTTGCAAATTTTGCTGTTTTAACTGTTATTAGCAATTTCGTTCCTTGACCTTGTCCAGCGATTTTATCCTCTACTCTACTTACCCTCTTATTCCCAAGGTCAGACCCTATGCCCACCAACCATGCCAGGACCAGTCACCACTACACCTCCTCAATAGTCTCTCATGTTCAATCTCTGAGTACCACCTCCTATTTTTCTAGCTTATTCCCCTTTAGTCTGTTCTCAATACAGAAGCCAGTGATCTTATGAAAACTTAAATCAGGTCTTGACACACATCTACTTAAAACCCACCAATGCCTTTCCATCTCATTCAGAGTAAAAGCCAGAGTCTTTAAAATGGCCGTAAGACCCCACATGATCTGACCCCGTTATCTTTATGACCTCCTCTCTTCCTGGTAGTTGCTGCTCTACTCACTCCACCCCAGGCACTGGCTTTCTTGTTACTTCTGAACACACCATGCTCTTTTTCCCCTCAAGGCCTTTGTCTTGCTATTTTCTCTGCCCAAAACACTGTTTCTGTGTTTCTGCATGGCCCTCTCTTCCCTCCTTCAGGTCTTCACTCATTCTTCTCTCTAATTTGGACGTTCTTCCTCCTTTTGTCCTCTAAACAAGCTTCTGTTTTCTTCAAGACTTTGCAGCCTTCCTCTGTCTCTCCTACATGTAGATAGAATTGGTGCTTTGTCCTTTGTCTCTTAGCACCTTGGTTGCAGCACATATCACTCTGTTTCAATTATTTGCATACATGAGTTTTCCTTACCTAGGCTGTGAGTTCCTATAGACACAGGTACTGCCTGAACTCCTCTCTGTCCCTGCCACCACATAGCATAGTTCCAGCACGTATCAGGTGCCCAGTAAGGAGAACTAGATCACGATCCTGAGGCAGACTAGCTCACTTTGGACATGAATTCAAGAAAGAGGCAAGTGCTCCTTAACTTCAGATTATTTACCTTTAACTTCATAGTCGCTAAATAACTAATGGGATTACTTCCGTGTGAGATCTGACACTGAAGTAGCTGGTAAAATGTTCAGTCTAATTAATATTTTTCCTCACTAAATTCTCCAAACAGACTTTTCCAATAATTGCTTGAGAACATCTTAGTGTTAATGAGATGCCAGGGCAGTTTTTTAATCATATTTTCCCATATATTCAAACTCTTGATGGTTTCTCATTGTCGGTAGCAGTGGTTTCCTAATTTTAATTTTACATTCCTATTAATAAAAAAAATAAAAATTTAGCATACTCTCTAAATATGTGTATACTTATTCATGTATAAGTCATCTTCATGTACTACTACACTAATATATATACTATAAAATATACCAGAGAGTAGTAAAACTTTAATATATGAGATAACAACTCTAGAAGTTTTAATAATTTTTTCCTATGCTCAAATAGTTTACCCTATGAACCCCCTAGATTGTACTCACTCCACTTTAGGGTGGTGGTCAACAACAGGATAAGGTCCAACCTGCTTGCTCAACGTGGTATTTAAGACCCTTCAAAATATCTTAATCTGAGTCTTGAAAGAAGAGTAGGAGTTAATCATAATGCCCAAGAAAGCTGAAGACTATTCTGGTCAAAGAGAAGAACATGTGCAAAGGCCATGGAGGCATGAAACTTGTGTATAATGGAGTACCTGTTCTGGGTAAGACCCAGCCCAGGCCAGAATTCCTAAACATGGTGTTAAATTAACTACTGTTTAATTGACAGAGAAGGACTTGGAATTTCGATACTCAGTAGACCTCAGAGAGACTGAGTAATGGATAAGAAACTCAGTTGCTTTTCTCTCTGGGAACTCACAGGGAAAGTCAGATTAGATGGCAGGCAGTTTTTTGTAAGTCCCGCATTGGGTCTGTGTTGCGCTTTTAAGAAAAAAGGGCAAGAAGCCAGACCAGTACAATGGAGTATCCTTGTAGTATCACTCTAGTAGGCAGATGAATATTGTCTCCCTCATATACACGTACACTGTAATATCGAGATTACTAAGAAAACACATAGTGGCATTGCCAGAAGCCTAGACAGGAAACACATGGTTGGTTAGTGTTCTTGGTGGCCTTGTGGAAATGGTGATGTTTTCTAGGCAGTCAAGCTGATTTCTGATATTACCTCCTTCTCATTCCCACCCTTCTCCCCTACAGGGCTTTGGCTGAGCAGGAACCTGCTCTGCAGTTTAGTGCCACAGTCGGGGTCAATGCCTTTGTTACCACTCATCTGTCCTTCCTGCCCAAGGGAGAACAGCGCCAAACCCACCCTGTGGCCTGTTCCTTCTGCCCTGAGTTCTCCCATCACAGTGAATTCTCATGTAACTTGGTAACTCAGCACTGCAGTGGAGAAGCCTGTTTCCTGGCAGAGTTGTTGGAGTTTGCAGAAGTTACTTTTGCTATTTATCATGAAGATACCAAGTCAGGTGAGCACCAAATGACTCACAATTAAAATTAAAAAGGGCTCTGTTTTGAATGGTATAGCACTTCGTAGGAGATACATGCTGAAGTGTTTAGGGGTGAGGAGTCATATTTGCAACTTACTTCTGAAGGGTATAGCAGAAATACGTAGAATACGTATTGAGTGTTTGAAAGAATGTAGAGAGAGATAAAGCAAATGTGTCAAGATGTTAGTGGGTGAATCTAGGTGAAGGGTATATAGGAGTTCATTGTAGTATTTTTTTTTAACTTTTCTGTATGTCTGAATTTTTCAAAATTTAAGTGTGTGCATACACATACTTAATGATTTAATTAAAATGATTTAGAGGGCATTCAAGTTTTGACTGGAGCAAGATGATCTCTAATGCATCTTCCAACACTGAAATTCACTGAGTGTAAGTGGAGGATTATATGGCTCTATTGTAATACAAGCCCTTTGGTCAGTAGACCACCAAATAATTTCTCTTTCTTTGTTTGATTTAACAGCCAGTGATATAACCAGTATCCGCTCATTCAAAGATTATCTGCTTGGAGTAGTAAAGATTCCAACAAAAGATCTGCTGATCAAGAGATCTGGTAGGGATCCTGGATTATCACTTTCTAATTCTACCCTTTCCCATTCACTTCCCTGCAAGAGATCTTCTTGTCTGGCTCTCTTGCAAGATATGCAAAAAAAAATAAAAAATAAAAAACCCCTTAACACATGCTTCTGAATTCTCCCAAATACCTCAAAGGTTTTCCCAAAAACATTTTAAGTCCTTTCCTAACCATTTCAAAGGCCTTCTAATAAAGCAAAGAAGTTCAAAACATTGTACTGTCATCTTACTCCAGGAAAGATAATGATGATGATACTACTTATAATAAACACGGCAATACCCATTGCATTATATAGCACTTTGTAAAATATTTTCTCAGATATTTTTTGAGCTTCATGGTAACTCTTACTGATGGGGATACAGGATTATCTTTTTCTTTTTTATTTTTTTTGTGGTACGCGGGCCTCTCACCGCTGTGGCCTCTCGCGTTGCGGAGCACAGGCTCCGGACGCACAGGCTCAGCGGCCATGGCTTATGGGCCCAGCCGCTCCGCGGCATGTGGGATCTTCCCGGACCAGGGATCAAACCCATGTCCCCTGCATCGGCAGGCGGACTCTCAACCACTGCGCCACCAGGGAAGCCCCAGGATTATCTTCATTTGACAGATGAGAAAACTTAGGCTTACAGAGGTTAAGTGATTTGTCAACCACACAGCCAGGTAGTAGAGTACTAGAAATCAAATCCAGATTTGCCCATTCTTTTTCACTATACCCTCCTCTCTCACTGAAGAAGGAATAAGGGTATGAGGTAAAGACCCAAAAGAAGGCACAACCACCAGGCAGTAGTCTGGAAATATTGGTCCCGTCCTCCATTTTACTAGCTCAGTGACCTTGACCTCTCTGAGCCCCACTTACCTTATGGATGGAGACTGTTAATGCTGACAAGTCTACGAGGTAGGAATCAATGAAATAGGATATATAAAGTACCTGACACATAGTAGGCACTCAGTAAATGTTAGTTTTCCTTCTCTTGCCCATCTTCCTCCCTAGGATTGTATAATCTAGTTTCCAAAATTTTATCACACATCTCCCAAATTTAATTGTGAATTGAAGTTTGAGCAATACTCAATAAACAGGTACTATGTGCCTGCCAGAGAGAAGTCTCTACAGCTTGATACAGGATTCAAATCTCACTTCTGTCACTAACTGTTTGTGATCTAGAACAAGTCACTTCATCTCTCAGATCCATAGTTTCCTCATCTCTAAAAATGGAAATAATAAGATCTTTGCAAGATTATCGAAGCATTCAATGAAATTATACACGTGAAAGATCTTTGCACAGGACTGGGCACATAGGACACCTCAGTTTCCTTCCTTCTGAAACTTACTACAGAGTTTGTCAGAGAATAGGCACCATCTGAGAAATCCCACCTTCACAAATTAAATTTAACCCCTTGGAAATAAACCTTTTAGACAGTTTGGAATGTATCATTGGTCTTTATATTCAGAGTTATTCTAAAGTGAACATTGTGTTTTGTTTCTTCCTGCCAGTAATCTCAATTACAGAATCACAGAGCAAGAGGAATAATCTAATCCACTTACATGCTGAAGTGGTGTGAAATTTTTTATGTATTTGTATTTGTACATTTTTCTGGGGATATGTACAAAATTTGTACATTTTTCTGGGGGGCACCAGGGAAGCCCCCATCTAAATTTTAATTAATACAAAACCTTTCTCAGAAAATTGCTGTGAATATTATACCAATCCACAATCTGTTTTACGTAATTATGAAATCCAAAAAGCTCAGAAAGTCAAAAGTTTTTTATTAACTCATTAAGCAGCCAAACCTGACCTCAACTGACATGAGACTATTTAGTCTTTATTTTCTGACTTAGGCCACTGCCTGATTATATAGCTTTATTGGAACACATTGTGCCCATTCATTTACATATTTTCTGTGTCCACTTTCTCACTACAACAACATAGCTGAATAGTTGCAACAGAGACCATATGGCCCAAAAGCCTAAAATACTTACTATCTGGCCTTTTACAGAATAAGTTTACCAACCCCTGACCTATGTGACCACTGACTAGTACATAATATTCAGTTTATGTACCACAGTATCTTTCTAAAATCTGAAAATTTTTAAATTCAGAAACAAATCTGACCCTAAGGGTTCTAGATAAGATATTGTGAACCGGGACTTCCCTGGTGGCGCAGTGGTTAAGAATCCGCCTGCCAATACAGGGGACACGGGTTCAAGCCCTGGTCTGGGAAGATCCCACATGCTGCGGAGCAACTAAGCCTGTGAGCCACAACTACTGAGCCTGTGTGCCACAACTACTGAAGCCCGTGTGCCTAGAGCCTGTGCTCCGCAACAAGAGAAGCTACTGCAGTGAGAAGCCCATGTACACCAACGAAGAGTAGCCCCCGCTCACCGCAACTAGAGAAAGCCCACATGCAGCAAGGAAGACCCAATGCAGCCAAAAATAAATAAATAAATAAATAAAATTTAAAGGAAAAAAAAAAAGATATTGTGAACCTATAATAGGTGGTGTGTAGACTTTAAAGCCAGCTAGGCCTGGGTTCAAATCCTGGCTCTACTACCTGGTAGCTATAACGACTCGGGCAGTTCTCTTCCATTTCCTCATCTGCAAAATAGGGATTATTATCCCATTTAATCCTCAGAACTTCACAGGGTTATTAAGAGAATTAAATGAAGTAGTACATATAAAGCATAAGAGAATTTCTGACACATAATAGATGCTCAGTAACAAGTAGCTAATATTTTAAATTGTTATTTTGAAATCTAGTGCCTGGTCCTTGGTATGTGTTCACTAAGTGGCAGTTCCCTTGGTGAAAGACCCGGGGCTAGACCCCAGATCTCCTGACCTTGTCCCATGCCTTCTCCATTGTACTCATAGTACCATAATAATATTTCACATTTTTTATTTTCTTTCAAAGCTCTTCCAAAATCATTATCTCATTTGACAATTATAATAAGGTTGTCTGGTAGGCAAGATCAGCACTATTTTTCCCATTTGTCAGGTAAGGAAATAGGACTGAGAGAAATTAATGGCTTACCCAGACTGAACCACTAGTTTTGGGCTGAGCCAAGAAGAAAAATGCAGGTCTTCCAGCTCCAAGCCTTTGTTCTTCCACCTGATCTCATTGTCTTTCAGTGGTCATATGAAACAAACTTCAGTGCACTGTGGGTATATGTTTTCTCTTCTGTCTTGGGCCAGGGTGATAGTGGCTATGGGGTGGAAAGTGGCTAAGTCTTTTTATTTTTAAAACAATAATTGAAGAATCTTCCTTTTCTTTCATAAGGGATCACAGGATGGTATCCTATCATTTTACCAGAAGAGGGGGCCCTGCCTCATGGCTTGGAGCTCATGCAGAAGATTGTGGGTGGTCTGGAGCTTTCCATTTCCTTCACCCATCCTGGAGACAGAGAGCGGGTGTTGGAAGCTGCTGAGCTATTGGGCTGGAGCTTTGAGAATAATCTGAAGGATTTTGTCAAGATCGATGAAGAGGAGCCAGCCACTGTTACCATCTCCACCCCGAGGCTCTGGCTGCCTATCCATTGCGTGCTGCTTGCTGGCCAGAAGCACATTCATAAGAATACATATTGCTACCTCCGCTACAAACTGTACGATCATGAAGGCTTTTGGACCCCTCTCAAGAAGCCTAAGGAATCTGCAAACAAAAAGCAGGTCATGGTTACTTTCAAGGCATCCAAAAGAGCAGAAGTCTCTAGGAGCCCATCACTGCTTTGGTACTTCAGAGAGGAGAGGTTAGAGATCCAAGTTTGGCGGGCTTATGGCAATGATAGTGTGGAGAGGCCCCATCAGACAGACAGCTGGATTGGCTCAGCCTATGTGGACCTGGCCAGACTTGGGGAGAGGTCAGCAAGGACACTAACTGTCAGTGGTAAGTGAGGAACCAGCCTTAGCACTTGTGGTTTGAGCAACTGCTGCTCCATGACAAGCACTGTGTGAGACACCCTCTCAGACATTATTTTATTTGATCCTCCCAGCAATCCTGTGAGGTAGGTATGAAACCTGTTTTTCAGTCATGAAAATGGAGGCTCAGGTAGTTTGGGTAACTGCCCAGGGTCACATGTTAGTAAGTGTTCTTTCCATTATTGCATGTTGAAAGATTAATAGTAATTTAGTGATACTTCTTAAAACTACAGAGATTTCAGAAAGAGGTTTGCTGGATGCTTTAAGAAGGGCATTATCTAGTGACAGTATACCTTAGTGGAGTCTAAGGTATACTGTCTGAGATCTAAGAACTGGTGCTGAACTTTGTAGCCTTAGACTACATCCAAATTCATAAGGTGTTGCACCTAACATAGTGTCTAGAACATTGTAAGCCCTCAGTTAATACATGTAAAATAAAAATGAGTGAATTTAGGAGACTACCTTTAACCACCTGTATAAGAGCCTATATTATAATCTAGAATGTTGGTTTTAAAATACACTGAAAAGCATACCTGCTAATGAGATTAGGATATCCTCTCTCTGGTCAGCACATCTTGGAATCATAAAATCTACATGGTAATAAACTGGTTTGAAAGGAGGAAGGTAACATTTTGCAAGTGGCACTATGGGTGCTTTTCTTTCAAACGTTTGTTCAGTATTTGCTACATGTACTTGGCCCTGGGAATTCAAAGATGAGTCAGAAATAGTTAATGAGCTTATAGTCTAATGGGAGAGTAGAGTAGTAAACAATTACAGCGAAGTATAAGAACTGTGAAAAAGGTATTCTCAGTGGCACTGTGGGAGCACAGGGACACAACATCTCTTTGGTTCAAGGACAGCATCCCAGTGGAAGTGATGATGCTTGACCTGAGTTACAGAGGATTTAGGAGTAAGTCACGAAAAGGAGGAAAGAAGGGTTTTCTAAACGAAACAGCGTGGGTGGAGGCACAGAGGCAGGAAGCAGTTTGATACGTTTTAGGTGCCATGAGTAATTTGGTACTGCTGGATCACAGGATATATAGGTTGGGAAATGATGGGAGATGAAGCTAGACAGCTGGGCAGGAGTACTATGTTGAAGGCCTCTTCTAAGCAGGAAAGTTTAGACTTTTTTGTGAGAGCTATGGAAAGCTATTTTAACGGCTTCTGAAGAGAAGAGTGACACAGCTTTGCTTTCTAGATAGATAAGGCTGGCAACTATAGTACAGATTGGATTGGAGACGGCCAGACTAGACTCTTTACAAACGTCATATTTATTCATCTTAACATTCCTGTAAGGTTAGTTATTTCCCCCACTATACGGTTGAAGAAACTGAGTCACAACCCTATTTTAGCTCTGTTAGCCTTGTGTTCTGACCCTGTTGTTGAGCAGGTGGTCCAAGCTAAAGAAGGAGAACTGAGCAGCTGGGTGATCATCCCAGATTCTCTGGTTCTCTCTGGACCCAGCAGGTATAATTCTGGCTCTGTTGAGCACCTCATCAAATGCTGTGTGCCCTGTTTTATCTGGGCTGGCCTAGAGTCACTTCAAAGAGACTACAGAAAAAGTCCCCGAAGTGTGGAAGGCTCACTTGAACTAAAGTTCTTAAAGACAGGCTTTTAACTTCACTCTGCTGGAGCAAGTAGGTTTGGGAAACTGAATATAGATTTAGGGATCAGAACTCAAACACAAATACCTCTTTTTATTGAGGGATACCAAAGGCAGTATTCAACTTTTCAGATTGTCCATTCCCTCTTACTTTTCCACTCCCACCAGCTTTTTATCCTCTTGCCTTGAAATCAGACCTCTCACCACTTTCCATTGTTGCAGGTAGTGATGGGGTGGGGGGAGGCAGTAAAAACTCTCACAGTGTGTGTTAACTTCACAGTTTCTTTGCAAATTGGTATATTAGGGCCTGTAGCCCTGCCAAAGGAGAGAGGGCCACAAGCACCCTCAGAGAGCATCTCCAGGTTTAGAGAGTGTCCCTGCTTGCCTAGGCTTATCCTCCTTCATCCTCTTGCAGGTGTGTATCCTCTATTTGGACGAAATGCTTCCAACCTCTCAGGAGCTGCCTTGAGAGTTCATGTGGTTCTCTCCTCTCTTTCTTCACACCCTGGGCCCACTAATGAGCTGGACTCCATGGACTGCAGCAGCCCCAGTGAGTCTGAGCAGCTCCCCAGAGGAAATGATGAGCTCCAGCTCTCTCCACCACATGACCACCAGAAGTCTCCGGCCTCCACCCAGGTCCCCTGCAGCAGCACCACAGCTGAAGTCTGCCTGGCCCAGGAGGGCCCTACTGCACTGGATGGAACTTTTGCAGTCAGTATCCTGGTAGAAAGAGCAATGCACTTGAGCTTGAAAGGTATGTTCTGCTCACTTATCCATAAACAGGTATCTGACTCCACAGGCTATGGTCCTGTCTTCACAAACCTTTCTAATCATGACAGGGTCTGGAAGAATTGTTAATCATCTTAATCATAATTATATATCTCAAGCCTAAAGGTTTAAGCCAAGTGAAAGCCTTTCTGAGGTCCTAAGTGGGCCTTGTCAGTTATCCTAATTTTGCATATCATAAATTCCCCAGTCCAGAAACCTGAGTATCAGCTTAGATACTTCTCTTTTCCTTCTCCACCATCAAATCATCAGATCCATTAAAATTGCTGTATCTCTTAAATTTCTCTTAGATCTCTACCTTCTTCTCCATTCCTTCCAACTCAGGCCCTCTTCATTATGTACCTAGGGCCAAGGGTTCTTAGCATTGGATCCATAAGCCCACAGGGATCCAAGGATTAAAGTCAAGGTAGGTGAACTTGGATAGGAAAATAATTACATCTTTTTTTTTTTTTTTTTTGCGGTACGCGGGCCTCTCACTGTTGTGGTCTCTCCCGTTGTGGAGCACAGGCTCCGGATGCGCAGGCTCATCGGCCATGGCTCACGGGCCCAGCCGCTCCACGACATGTGGGATCTTCCCGGACCGGGGCACGAACCCGTGTCCCCTGCATCGGCAGGCGGACTCTCAATCACTGCGCCACCAGGGAATCCCATACATCTTTATTTTTATTAATCTCTAACTAAAACTGAACATTTCCTCCAGTTGTGAGTGTAGGCAATAGACCCTAGTAATATTAACAGTACCTGTGATGTTGTCAACAATAGAAATCACAGGTATTTTCATATCACATTTTAGTTACTGCAGATATCTTGGAATATCATCTATACCTGTCATTACTTCAAAATTACAGTAGTTATTAAACCTACAGTTAGATCTTGTTATGCATTAATAAAACTATAGTGATTACTATGTCACTTTTTTAATGTCTTGATAACTTACGCCAATATAATTTCATTTCTTTGTAATCTTATGTATTTTACAATTAGCATTAAAAAAATATATATGGGCTTTCCCTAGTGGCGCAGTGGTTGAGAGTCTGCCTGCCGATGCAGGGGACATGGGTTCGTGCCCCAGTCCGGGAAGATCCCACATGCCGCGGAGTGGCTGGGCCTGTGAGCCATGGCTGCTGAGCCTGTGCGTCTGGAGCCTGTGCTCCGCGATGGGAGAGGCCACAACAGTGAGAGGCCCGCGTACAGCGGAAAAAAAAAAAAAAAAAAAAATATATATATATATATATATATATATTAGAAGAGGCCCATAGACTTCACCAGACAGCCAAAGTAGTCCATGGCACAAGGAACCCCTGCCCTACTTTTTATTCAGCCTTGTAATCTCTCCTAAAATTTTCCCTTTTGCCATCACCCTTCTCTTTTGCCTGCTTAATTCCCACTCCTCTCTCAAGACTCAGCTCAAACATCACCATTTACCAGAGTTTCTCTGACATAAAGGCTGCCTCCTGTTTGCTCTCCTAGCCCTTTTGCCCTTTTTATCATAACATATATCACATGTACTAACATTGTTTGCATGATTTTCTTCTCCACTAGGTAGGGGCTGTTTAAGAACAAAGACCTTATCTCATTCATTTATTCATTTATTATTCATTCATTCAGCAACAAAACTTATGTCATATTTGCTATATGTGAGCACTGTCCATGGTGCTGGGGATAAAGCAATGAACAAAACAGACAAAATAGTGCCCTTGTGGAGCTTACATTCTAGTAGGAATGTATTCAGCCCTGTATTTCCAGTAAGTTGTGTGTGTTTGTGACTTTGAGCAAGTTACTGTCTCTCTGTGTCTTGAATTTCTCATCTGTAAACGGCTGTGATTAACAGTTCTGAGGTGTGTGATGGTTCTGAGAGCCAGAAAACCATAGCCTTATGAGTCCAGAAGGTTTAAATATACATCTTCTGGTTTGGCCTCCCTACTCGGTTCCTGTCAATTCTGTGTTGCTTCAGTTTTTCTGTGTATCCTTATTGCTTTGGAACAGAAACAGAATTCATGCTCCTAGTAACTGTTGTCTGTCTTTCATTTCTATTTCTCCATATACACACTACAAACAGACATTACTTCCAGGATTATAAGCTTCTACAAAGACTCTGAGGTTCTCATCCTTCTCATAACCTTTGTGTGTCAGAGACCCTGAAACATTCTATCTCAGGACAAAGTCTTCTCCACATAGCCTTGCTGTGCTGTATTAGAGATACTGAGGTCCATACTGTATGAGTCACAAAGTTGGGAAACAGTTTTTGCTTTTTTACTGCCCTACCAAAGCAGCCCATTTGTGACAAGTCTGATTTGTAAAAACTGAATTTTTTAAAAAGAGAAAAATCAATACATGAATGAATTTAAGGAAAGCACAAAAAAAGCTTTGAGTTTTTGCAAGAACTGTTTTGGTTTTTTGTTTTTGCATTGAAAATAAAATTTAACGTGCAAAAATATGGTTATGTTCCATTTTAGGGGTTGCCCCCATATTGCAAAAAGCAAATATACTTGTAACTTCTCAATTAGACAGAGTTACATTCTTTAAATACAGCTTGACAATTGACAGTAGTTCATTGAGCATCTCCTTTTGCCAAATTTTATTCTCTTTTTTGTACATTAATTATCTCATTTAATCCTTACCACAGTGGGGTTATTTTATGAACAGATTACAGTACATACCCATTTTATGAATGAGGAAACTGAAGCTCAGAAAGGTAAAATGACTTGAGTTACACAGTTAATAAGCTCTACAGAGCTGCAATTTGAATCCAGCTATGTCTGGACCTAAAACCTGTGCTCTTCCCTCTATACCATCCTGACTCTTAGGTATGAGATAAACCGTGTTTACCAGTTGGTCTTGTTTACTCTCTGTATTTAAAAGGGTGCTTATGTACTATACACCCAGTCCTGTGCTTATATTGCAAGAATGGTGGTTCAGTTCATCAAGTAGTAAATCTGTGCCAGGCCAGTGCCAGGTACAGAAAGTGCAGAGCAAATGACACATGGTTTCAGTCCTCCAAGAGCTGATAACCCAGATAAGGGGATTAGCAGCTACATGATTATTGATGTATAAAGGAGAATGCTCTAAGGACCAGAAGGATAGGTAATACAATATCTAGTGTCTAGACATGCAGATGGCCAAGAAGCACATGAAAAGCTGCTGAACATCACTAATTATTAGAGAAATGCAAGTCAAAACTACAATGAGGTATCATCTCACACCAGTTAGAATGGGCATCATCAGAAAATCTACAAACAAGAAATGCTGGAGAGGGTGTGGAGAAAAGGGAACCCTCTTGCACTGTTGGTGGGAATGTAAATTGATACAGCCACTATGGAGAACAGTATGGAGGTTCCTTAAAAAGCTAAAAATAGAATTACCATATGACCCAGCAATCCCACTACTGGGCATATACCCAGAGAAAACCATAATTCAAAAAGACACATGCACCCCAGTGTTCATTGCAGCTCTATTTACAATAGCCAGGTCATGGAAGCAACCTAAATGCCCATCGACAGATGAATGGATAAAGAAGATGTGGTACATATATACCATGGAATATTACTTAGCCATGAAAAGGAATGAAATTGGGTAATTTGTAGAGACATGGATGGACCTAGAGACTGTCATACAGAGTGAAGTAAGTCAGAAGGAGAAAAACAAATATCGTATATTAGCGCATGTATATGGAACCTGGAAAAATGGTACAGATGAACCGGTTTGCAGGGCAGAAATAGAGACACAGATGTAGAGAACAAACATATGGACACCAAGCGGGGAAAGTGGTGGAGGGATGGTGGTGGTGGGATGAATTGGGCGATTGGGATTGACATATATACACTAATATGTATAAAATAGATAACTAATAAGAACCTGCTGTATAAAAAATAAAGTTCAAAAAAAAGCACAAAAATTATATATCTAGTGTCTAGAGAGTTTAGAAACAGAGAAATCAGACATGTCTAAGAAATCAGAACTTTTTAGAATGAATATGATTTCAGAAAGGTGGGAATGAAATTCTAGGTGGTTATCTCAACTTGAACGAAGATACTGAAGTGGGAAAGTGTGTGTTCTAGGCCTACTTGGAGCAAACATGGGGAATTGTGGTGGCAGTTGATCTTCTTTGGCTGAAGTTCTTGGTCATTACAAGGGATCTATAGAGAATCATGAAGATATAAATAAGAAAATTGCTGAACTGCAGCAAGGGCTCAACTAAGACTAATTGACATGATTTTAGAGTGGCAGTGGACATACTGGTGGCACAATGCTGACTTTTTCCAGCAGTGCTTGGCTTCCTTTCCCTTCCAATTGTAACATATGGCAAGCCATTCCCTGGGCCTTTGCTCATGCACCTTTCTTAGCCAGGATTCCTTTCTCCCTTCCCCAGTTACCAAATTCTCCCCAACATCCTGCTCTTCCTCTTAGGCACCCTGTTCCAGCCACACTGGCCTCTTTGCTTTTTCTTAAATGTATAGGCAGACTCCTGCTTGGGGCCTTTGAATCTGGTGTTCTCTCTGTGCCTGGAATATTCTTCACTCCTGGCCTGTCTTTACTGAAATCACTGGCTCAGCACGACCTTCCTTGGTCACCCATCTAAAATTACAGCCTTTCCCCAACAATACCTGTCCCTCTTTCCTGCTTTATTTTTTCCTATGGCCTTTAAATAGTGTATATTGTTTATTTTCTGTCTTTCTAGAAAAAGAAAAGTCCTACAGAGACAGAAAGGCTTTGTTTTATTTACTGCTAAATCCCCAACACCTAGAACTGTGTCTGACACATAATAAGCAGTAAATATCTGTTAAATGAGGAAGCAGATGAATATGAGACCTTGCTCAAATGCCCTTTTTCTCCTTTTAATACGTTCTCTGATTTTATGCTTTGCCTTTACTGCAGGAAAGTTGCTTATGTGGAAATTTAGCAGAGGAGAAGTTACAGGGATTAATGGATTCATTCAACAAATAGTTATTAAGCTTCCACTGTGTCTAATACAGGGTATAGGATCATGTCCTCTTACACAGAAGGTTTTTGTCACCTTTTCTCTATTCTCACTGCTTCCTTGCTTGTTCAGCCTTCAGAAACTGGATTAATGGGGTAGCCCTTTCAATGATTGCTGTGAATGATATTCTCTTTCAATATCTTTTTCATTATACTACTGAGGTTATACTTATTACTTTGTACTGAAAATGTTTCTTAATGTGTCTCTCCACTAGGCTGCCTGTTCCTTGGGGACAGGGACTGTGAGTTTATTTCTGTATCTCAACACCTGGGTCTTCCTGATGCAACTAAGCAAGCATAATGTCTTCTTATTTGTGAATATGATGCTCAACACCTCTCATATTTCTGGTATGAGTTACAAATCTGTAAATCACTTGTTATTTGGCCTCTTTCCATTTAGCCAGGGTAGATCAAGCTTCAGAGTGGACACTTTCAGAGGTCTCTTGTCTCCCAAGTCCTACCCTCGCAGTGATAGGCCCATATAGTCCTTCGCCCTGCAAATATTTATGCTTTAGTCAGACCCTGTGCTGGGCCCTGAGTGTACAGACCTGCCCATCATCTCTCTGAAATTGCCTTCCAAATGATGATATAATAGAAAGACTTCTGGAATGGGAGTCAGAAGACTGACTTCTGGCCCTAGCTAAGCCATTAACTTGCTTAGTGACTTTGGGCAAACCCAGTTCTCTTTTCTCAGCTGTGAAATGTGATGGTCATACAAGATCATCTCTAAGATTCTCTTCACCTCTCATCTTCTAAGAATATGGAGCTGAGGGCAGCATATCCCACACTCTGTGAGCCAGCTATAAATGGCCAAACTTCTGTGAAAACCATGTAGATGCTTCCTTAATATCCATGTTGGCTGTCCTCCTGCCTTCAACAGTGTTCTCTGTGTGTCTGTCCCTCTCATACCTTAGAAGCTTCTTGCTTGAGGAAGGAAACGAATGATTCCTAGTGCAAAGCTGCATGCAGAGGATTCACTAACAGCCCTGAATTATGCCTTAAACCTGAGGCAGCATAGTCCCCACTGTGGTCCTGGTTCTGAAATACAAGAGTTTCTTAGATACTTTTGTTAGAAAAAGCTCTAAGGAACCTTCAAGAACCAGCTTCAGTACTTATAAGACTTGTGTACTTATACTCAACATGACCGGTATCTCTAGCCCTGTCTTACAGATGAGGCAATCAAGGAACAGAAAGGTAAAGTGATTTGAGGTAATCTAAATTACACTCAGTGAAAATCAAAACCATCTTCAGTATCATCATCCTTTAGAGGCTCTCTTTCAACTACCCAGGCAGGGTTATGGGTCCTTCTCTGTTCCCACAGTCCCCTGTGCTTTTGGCATAGTCTTTATCTTATTGTATTATAATTATCTGTGTGTCTGCCTGCAGGTCAAGAATCAGATCTGACTCATCTGTGCAGGTGTGCCACAGAGCAGCTGTCAGTTAATGTTAGCTTAACAAAACTGAACTAGGTTTTTATTAACATAAAAATTTGGGCATTGCTTGAGGGAAAGTTTCCATATGTTCACTCCAGGCCAGAGGGAGAGCTTTTCTCTTAACCAGGTAGAATTAATTAGAAGTATTGCAGTGGAATATCCCTGGAATAGGAGTTAGGAAACCTGGCTGGATCTTCCAAATGCTAGTTTACCAGATGTGTGACGAGCAAGCCACTTTACCCCTCTGTTCCTTGGTTGCCTTATTTGTAAAATAGAGATAGATACACCCATCTTGTGTGATTATCAGGGATGTCATCAGCACAAGTTTAGTACTGATAAGAAACTGTAAGCTGTAAAGTGTTAAAAATAAGGGGTTGTTATTTTAATCTCATTGAAGCAATTGTACCATTTTTTGATGCATAAAACTACTACTTTTCATACTTATGTAAAACATAGGAAATCCAGTGAAAACTCTTAAAATGGTAAAGCTGGTTCATCTCAAGTCCTCTTAACTGCTCTCAATGTGCGTCCCAACCCAGTAGGAAGTATAGCAGTTTTCATCTCGGCTGCCTCCAAAAGTATATCAGAACTTGACCTTTTCCAGGAAGGTAAACAGGCCCAGCTAAATTTCCAACCACAAGGGGAGAGCCAGGGAAACCTGATAGACCCAAGCAGATTTCTTTATCACCTGCCTCTTTGGCTGAAAGGAGTATTTCTGTTCAAGACTGAATAAGGACACTTTTTTTCCAAAGTAAAAATAGTACTTCTCTTTCAGGGACTTTAGCAAATAGCAGCCTCAAAAATAACGAACCTTAAAAGGGGGGTTGAGGTATGAGAGAGAGATCTGAGCAGTATTGGTGTATATCTAGAATCATAGAATTTTATCGCAGGAAGTAATGTGAGAGCACATGTTTCTGATGAAGAAACTTGATGCCCAGAGAGCCAGAATGAAGTACCCAATATGTCACAGTAAATCAGTGGCAGGGTACACCAGAACCGAGGGGTCCTATCTCAGAACTACAGTTGGTCCTCTCTGCTGATTTCTCTCAGAGCTTTCCTGAGCAGATGCTGTTGTCCTCTGCTGGCGCATACGGCACGCACACAAGGCAGCTTCTCTCTCTTCTCCAACCCTGGCAGTCGTCTGTAGACAAAGGGCAGCAGGGAGTCTGCAAACCTTTAATAAGGGCCGTGGGCCTACTTTGTGCATTAGTTTAGTGAGGGAAACACAGACACACACAGATTATTGTAGAATACTATGGAAGCTGTCAGTATAGAGGCAGATTATCTCTCCCTAGCTGTGAGGATTTATGACGTTCTGTTGGAAGAAATCAGTTGAGAAGCTTGAGACCTATTAATACTAAGGAAAATGGGAGACAGAGAGAGAGAGGTGAGGTTGAGAGAGAGATGGAAGCTGTGTCAGGGAGAGTACAGTTACAGGAAACAACTCCCTCCAGCCATTTTATTTACCTATTTTTATTTATTTATTTATTTATTTATTTATTTTTGGCTGTGTTCGGTCTTCATTGCTGCGCGCAGGCTTTCTCTCATTGCGGCAAGCAGGGGCTATTCTTCGTTGGCGGTGTGCGGGCTTCTCATTGCAGTGGCTTCTTTTGTTGTGGAGCACGGGCTCTAGGCGCGCGGGCTTCAGTAGTTGTGGCACATGGGCTCAGTAGTTGGGGCTCACGGGCTCTAGAGCGCAGGCTCAGTAGTTGTGGTGCACGGGCTTAGTTGCTCTGCGGCATGTGGGATCCTCCCAGACCAGGGCTTGAGCGCATGTCCCCTGCATTGGCAGTCAGATTCTTAACTACTGCGCCACCAGGGAAGTCCCACTCCAGCCATTTTAAACAGAGAGCAGTTTAATATAGATTATTAAGGTACTTCAAGTTATTGGAAGGGCTCAGGGAGTGGGCTCTAGGCTAAGCTTTCAGGAGAGAACCAGTAGATCTTTTAAATTTGAAATACAGTGCCAACACTGCAGCCCAGTGATCGGAAACTCTCATCAGCACTATTGACATCAGGCCTCTGGGGCCTCAGGGACCAAACCCTGGAGCAGAAAACTCAGTGTCATCCTTGCTAGTAGTAAAAGCAAAAGGGAAAGGAACATGTCCTCTGCCTCACGTCTGCCTTCCAGATCTGTTGTAATGGCATATAACAGATAGAGACCAATTTGTATCCATACTCTAGCACAAAAGAGTCTGTGACCCTTTCAATCTCTACAATAAAGGAATACAATACAGTAAAAGTTAGTGGGGGTGGATGCTGAGCAAGTCAGTCCATGTAATACTGTTGAGTTTCACAAAAATAAAACTTTTTTAAGAAGATAGCTCACTAGATAAAGGTACCATTAGTGCTATTCTGTACATTTTACATTAGTAACCACGGGTGCTATATTATTGATTTCCATTAACTATTCTTTGCTTACTACCATTTTATTAGAATCATTTTTTCCTGCTCTTTCAAGAATATGCTTGTAAACTGGTTTTGCCAGGTTGTAGCCAGTGGTTTTTTGTTTTATTTTGTTCCTCCTGTAGTTCTTCTGTGTATCTTAGTGTTTCTCTGCCTGCTGGTTAAGCCTTTCTCCGGGTCCTGCTTTGTTGGCAGCTCTTGCACACACCTCAGCTCCCTCCTGCCTCGAAGCCACTACCAGCTCTCACTTCTAAGGCTAGCATTCCTCTTCCTCCTCTTCAGTTCTCTTTCCCAAGGCCTCCTTGCAAAATCTCCACTCCTTTGTCTCTGTTCATCACCCATTTTCTTTCTTTATTAATTATCCCCAGTAAGAGGGACTTAAAAAGTAATGCCATCTGGTCTGGTTGTTAGAAGTCACGATATTAAATAACATGACGTAAATTTTTTACCAAGATTTGGGGGGAAAATATCATTTTTAGTTTAAACAAATAGGGCTATAGTAAGGAAGATAATGTAAAATCCTCATGAAATTTTAGATAAAATACAAGCCTGTTAATAGATGTCATGTGTGTTGTTGCTCTTTCAAGGCAACAAGAACCCCAATGCTCCAGATTTTAGTATTTACTTGTCTCTAAAAGTTGTTACTTTGGTGGGAAAATTTGAAAAGAATTGGTCTACTCTAATGCAAATTAGAGAACAGACTTGTGGCTGCCAAGGGGAAGGGGGGTGGGGGAGGGAAGGACTAGGAATGTGGGATTAGCAGATGTAAACTATTATATGTAGGATGGATAAACAAAGTTCTACTGTAGAGCACAGGGGACCATATTCAATATCCTGTGATAAACCATCATGGAAAAAATATTTTTTAAAATGTCTGTGTGTGTATAACTGAGTCACTTTGCTATACAGCAGAGATTCCCACAACATTGTAAATCAGCTATACTTTAATAAAAAATAAAATAAATTTTTTTTAAAAAAAGCACTTAATACTACAAAAAAAAATTGTTCTACTCTAATGGAAATTCTTTTGGTTGAGGAAAACATAGCAAAGCAAAATTGCAGGCACTTCTGTTTCCCTAAAGAATGTTGAAGTTGGAGAGATCTAATGATGGGGGTATAACGTTCAGAGATTCTGCCTAGAGAGTCAAGAGAGGCTTCTCAGAGTAGAAGGTACTAGAGTCTGTCTTGCGTTACGCGGGCCTGTCACTGTTGTGGCCCCTCTCCTGTTGCGGAGCACAGGCTCCGGACGCGCAGGCTCAGCAGCCATGGCTCACGGGCCTAGCCGCTCCGCGGCATGTGGGATCTTCCCGGACCGGGGCACGAACCCGTGTCCCCTGCATCGGCAGGCGGACTCTCAACCACTGCGCCACCAGGGAAGCCCTAGAGTCTGTCTTTTAAAGGCTACTTATTAAATGTTACACTGCTTGTGGAGGGGAGTAAAATCAGCATTCCTGAGTATAAATGTGTTCATCAGATTTTCTGTCCACAGGGACAGCCTGGGGTCTTTGGAAGAGTAGTTACTGAAAGGAGCAATCAGAGAAGGAGCAGGGTGGAGCCTCAAAGATTAACTTTATCAGGCTTCCCTGGTGGCGCAGTGGTTGGGAGTCCGCCTGCCGATGCAGGGGACACGGGTTCGTGCCCCGGTCTGGGAAGATCCCACATGCCGCGGAGCAGCTGGGCACGTGAGCCATGGCCGCTGAGCCTGCGCATCCCGAGCCTGTGCTCCGCAATGGGGGAGGCCACAACAGTGAGAGGACCGCGTACTGCAAAAAAAAAAAAGATTAACTTCACCTACAAAGTAAAGTGGGAGTATGCATTTGGGGAAGCCTTGAGCTAGTCAGGTAGAAAGGAGACAAACCATTTAGAGTCCACATACAGAATTTGTTCCTCTGGATCACATAAATAATATTTAAGACATACTTATTTTCTTCTTTTCTCTTTCCTTCGTCTGTAATCCTGAGTCATATCATTTTAGAGCTGAAAGGGATCTTATGGAATGTATAGAGTCTACTACATTATGTAGAGTCTGTGTTATTCATCACTGTCAAAAAGAACTTTGTACTATGATGGAAATGTTCTATATTTTTACTGTCCAGTATGGTAGCCACTAGCCACATGTAGCTATTCAGTGCTTGAAATATAGCTAGTGTAACTAAGAAACAGAATTTTTAATCTTATTTAATTTTCACTAATTTAAAGTAAAATAGCCACCTGTGGTTAGTGGTTATCTTGTTGGACAGCTGAGTTAGACTATCTAGTATTGTCATCCGTCTTCATTTTACATTGTTTTAAGAGAAAATAAATGACTGAGTCTCCCACATTGGAAACCTGATCTTGTAAAATTAGCATCAGCACAGTACTCAGTGTTTTATGTTCATTTAACTCTTGTGGAGGCAATACAGGCAATGGCTGACAGCTTGGACTCTAGAGCCAGAATGCTTGAATTTGACTCTCAGTTTACCGTTTAGTAAATGTGTGACCACTTAATAAGTGTTTGATCTCTCTGTACCCCAGTTTTTTCATCTATATAATGGGAATAATAATAATATCTTCCTCATAGGTTTGTTGTAATGATTAAATGAGTTAATACATGTATAGTTCTTAGAATAGTGCCTGGCACATAGTAAGTGTTATATAAGTGTTACCTACTATTATTATTTATTTTTAATCTACAACATCTGAGGAGGTGTATCATATGCCCCATTTGAGGAAGTGGTGGCCTAGATAGGCCTTGCCCAAGGTTACACAGAATGTGTATGGCAGAGCTAATCATTGATCATCTGACTTGTAAGTCCAGGCTCTTTGCAGTTCTGTCTTTTGCCTCTTAATCCAATATTTTCCATCATCCCACAGAGTACAAGGAGATGGAAGAAGTTGTTTCTTGCTGGGTAGTATTTATGAACTGAACCTTGAAATGACAGTTTCAGTAGCAGAAACATTTCAGACACAGGGAATAGCTCAAAGAAAGACCCAAAGGTAGGAGAGAGCTAAGAATGGTTCTTCTTGTACTTGTATAATGAGAGGCTTCCAACACATTCTTTTTGGTACCCTAAAGTATAGTCACTCCACTCTTTTCTATTTCAGGGAGCCCCTTGACACAGAGGAAAGTATCAATACCCAGTTGTTGTGTATCCTTCACAACAGCTGATGAGCCATCTCCTATCTACACCCCAGTGGTTGAAAACACAGATTCCCCCATCTGGAATTTTCAACAGCAATCAAGGTTTGTATTTTATGATGTTCCATCAGCCTTCCAAAATCTGCTTTTTGTTCCAAGAGACAAATTCAGAGTGAGGAATGTAAAAGACACAACAATATTGAGCAGAGTTGGAGAATGCTTTCCTTATCAAACAGTTATTTAATCCTAGTGCTTATGAATTCACAGCTAGTGGTGGTTTAAAGGTTTTGTTGTGGTGGTTTTTAACTCTGCTCAGTACAACTCAAAAATTATTCAGTGAAGACCTCTTATATGCCCTGCTCTGTTCTGGGCAGTGGGAATTAAAGGTAATCGATTAAGACAGTCCCTGAAGACCCCTCAGCTAAGTGTGGAAGAATGTATGCAAGCTATCTAGGTGAAGAAGGCAGAGAGGACTGACCTCAGGAAAGGCTGTGGCTTATACATTCTTGGGAAAGATTTCTGGTGCAGTGGAAAGAACCAGGGCTTGGAACTAGAGAGACTTGGCCTCATACCCCATCTCTGTCATTTACTAGCTGTGTGAACAAGTTACATAACATCTCTGAGCCTCAGATTCCTCATCTGTAAAGTGGAGGTAATTTTGACAGGGTTATTAGGAGGTCCAAATTACATGACATTTAGGGAAATTACCTCCTGGTACGTGGTAGGTACATAACAAATGACAGATCTCCTTTGGAAGCTCAAAAAAAGGGGGAGATGGAGTCCTGTCAACCATGTGGCAGTGCAGCTCGGAGGTCAGGGGCTGGTACAGAGGCCCACTGCTGTGGTACCAGGCTCTCCTCCCTTTTCTTCTGTTACCTGTTGCATTATCATTAAAAGTGGGATTCTATTACTAATTATTGTTACTATTATCTTTACACTGAATCACCTTTTGCAAAGTTTAATTCTTGTCCACCAACACCAGCCATGCCACATGGTATCTGATCTGCTGTTTTCTCACAGTGTTTATGTACCTAATCGAGTCTCAGCAGTTGCTCACATGTTCAGTGTTGTGAAATCTGAGTGGTTGACTTGAGTCAGGAGCTATAACTGCAGTGACAGCTCAGTACTGTCTATGGTGAGCTACTGGAAATTATAGATATTCTGGCCATAGTGGCCAGTACTGAAATATCAAATCTGCCTCAAAAGATAGGTGACCAGAGGGCTGAGCTTCTAAGTGAGGGTGATTTGTTCATTCAGAACCTAACTTTACTAACTTGTTAAAGCAACATGAACAATCACCTCATTTCATCCCCTTACTATACAGTTGAGGAGACTGTGGCCCAAGGAGGTTACATAGTCTGTTGGTAACAGAGACAAGATTAGAAGAAAAATGAATGATGGTGCTGTTGGCAATTTCTTTATCACAAAATTGTTTCATTTGATCCTCCTAGAAACCTTGTAGGTAGATAATAATATCCCGTTTAACAGGTAGGAAAATCAGGGCTCAAAGAGACTGAGTGCTCAGGGTCACTCAGGTGATACTAGGAGAGCTAGAATTCAGAGGTGGATATTTTGACCCCCGGCTAGAATTCAAATCTCTGACACAGTATTTGTTCCAAGTTAGCACAGTGCCTCTCACTGGTCTTGAAGTCGGCTCTCTTCAGTTCCCCAGTGGAGTTTGGAGAAGGAAATAAAGTCTCTTAGTTTTCTCTGGTTCTCCATCTTGCTCACCTGGAGCAAGGGTACCTGCTTTGTAGTTTAAAACTATACATTTCACTTCATATAAAATATATTAGAGGTGCTTAGTGAATTCCACATTGACTTCTTTAACCTGGTAAGAAAGTTGGGTACTTTCTTATTTTGGTGCCTTGCCTCTGCACAGTGTGGCTCTGGAGTCAGGCAAACTGGGGTTCAAATCACAGCTCTGCCACTTACTGACTCTTATGTGACCTTGAAAAACTGACTTCACATCTCTGAGCCCAGCTTCATCATCTGTAAAACAAGGATAATAATGTCCATGTCATAGGTTTTTGTGCAGATTACATGTATAAGAAACACTTGGCACCATGGCTGGCCCAAGGTAGGTACTCAATAAACACTCTTTTTCCTCTCTTCTCACCATCTCCATGCACCACCACAAGGCATAAGAAGAATCCTTACCTGCTCCAATAAAACGGGGTAGGGGGGTAGGGGGAAGAATACTACATCACGGTGGCTTGTTTTTAGGTCTTGACAAGTTCCTAGTTACTTCACCTCTCTGAGCTTCTATTCCCTCCTTTTAACTGTGAAGATAAAAATATATCCTAGAAGATGATCATAAGCATGAAATGAAAATGTTAGAAAAGTGTTTTGCAACTATAAGGTGTTCTTCAAGTCTAAGTTTCATACTAGAGGAGCTACCTACACAATTAATCTGTGGTGGTTGTTTTTCTTAATAGGCTATCAAAGGAACTTCTTTTGGACCCACAACAAACTCTGGTCTTCAGAGTTTGGCATAAAGGAGGTATGAACTCTGTCTTACTTGGTTGTAAAAATAAGTTCACATCATGTTGACAATTTGCCAATCCTTTTCTTTTTCTAACCAGGTAAAACCATGGCACTGATGGTTCTGGGAACACACATGTATGTTAGAGGTAATCCCACAGATTACCCGCTCTCTGTCATTAAGAGCGGCCTGAGGGAATTCCCTCACGGTCCAGTGGTTAGGACTCGTAGCTTTCACTGCTGTGGCCCAGGTTCAATTGCTGGTCAGGGAACTAAGATCCCACAAGCCGTGCAATGTGGCCAAAAAAAAAAAAAAAAAAAAATGAGCGGCCGGGCTTCCCTGGTGGCTCAGTGGTTGAGAGTCCGCCTGCCGATGCAGGGGACACGGGGTCGTGCCCCGGTCCAGGAAGATCCCACATGCCGCAGAGCGGCTGGGCCCGTGAGCCATGGCCCGCAGAGCCTGCGGGTCCAGAGCCTATGCTCCGCAACGGGAGAGGCCACAACAGTGAGAGGCCCGCGTACCGCAAAAAAAAAAAAAAAAAAAAATGAGCGGCCATAGCCCAAGCTCATTTTGCACACTGTACTGGTTTTCTAGGGGGTTATTTGTCCTTTTTTTTGTGAATTATGTCTTTTGTTCTTAATTAAATATAATACATATGTATGTTATAGAAAATTTGGAAAATGCAGACAAGTAAAAATAAAATGCAAATCCCTCATAATTCCAAGGGTGATGGTCTTTCAAATGATTTCTTTCAAGAGCCACTGCCCTAAGGAAAATCAGTGAGACGTGATAACATAGGGAAAAGAACAAGTGTTTCTTATGTTTAAGGGGTGTTTTCTAGTTGCCTATATCAAGAGGACAGAACTCAACCCTGCCAGCTTTTCCCTACCATACAAAAAGAGAACTTACAGTAGTTAGAAAGCAGGCTGTGGTTGCCAGTCTCTCATCCTCATTATCTGTCTTTTCTGTTGATTGTGGAATCACTGAACCTTTCCATCCTCTAAATCAGTTTCTCTGTGTGCCACCTCGAATCTCAGTGGCAGGACATGCCCAGCCACATTGCCCAGCTCTTCTCTTTCCCCCACAGATGAGGAGAGGGTGATTGGCTTTGCCTCAGTGGACCTCTCCCCGCTTCTCTCTGGCTTCCAGTTTGTCTGTGGCTGGTACAACATCACAGACTTCAGTGGAGAGTGCCAAGGGCAGATAAAAGTTGCCATCTCCCCTTTGGAGAGTTTGATGCACTTCAGAGAAGAAAGGCAAGCAAGACGTGGGATGGAGACCTCAGGATCACTGGTATGTATCCTGATTCACTTCCTTAACCAGTAAGGGTTCTACTGGTTTGCTCTTATAGAGCAAAACCTATAAGAAGATAATTTACATGTGTTTGGTACTTTCCAGCATACAGAATACATTTGTGTCTCATAATGACCTCATGACCTTTTTGGGGTGAAAATGTTCTGGAATTACATGGTGGTGATGGATGCACAATTCTGAATATACTGAAAACCACTGAATTGAACACTTTCAAAGGGTGAATTTTATAATACGTGAATTAAATCTCAATTTTTAAATAAAGTAAGATTAGTTGCAGTGTGGAATCTGAAATCACATTGGATGAACTTTTTAAAAAAAAACTGTTACATTAAAATCATTGGTCTATTAAAAAAAATTAAAAGAGAATGGGATTCAAGATTAATTATAAAAAAAAAAAGAGAGAGAATGGGAGGAGGGGAATTGATGATAGTAAGTACAGACAACTCTTTCAGGGAGTTTAACTGTAAAGGAAAGGAGACTTTTCCAGGCTGTCCCAGATAGGAGAGCTCTATCAAGGCAAAGACTGTGTTTTACTCATCTGTCTGTCACGCATGCCTGGCCCAGGGTTTGGTAAAGTGGGCATCAGTAAATATCAAATGAATGAATGAGTGAATAAATGCATGCGTGAGAAAAATGACAAAGAGTTTAAATAGTCCCTATATAGGAGGGTCTTTTCTTTACATCAACGCTGGTAATCATGAGACAAGAAATATCACAGCCAGATTATCCTCACATGTAAGGAAAATGTAAGATGTCCAGCCAGGAGTTCACAAACTAGTGGAGGAAACAAGAGCATAAATAAAAATAAAGCAGCCTTTAAAAAGCAGTCTGAGGGCTTCCTCGTGGCACAGCAGTTGGGAATCCGCCTGCCAATGCAGGGGACACGGGTTTGATCCCTAGTCCGGGAAGATCCCACATGCCATGGAGCAGCTAAGCCTGTGCACCACAACTACTGAGCATGAGCTGTAGAGCCCACGAGCCACAACTACTGAGCCCACGAGCCACAGCTACTGAGGCCTGCGTGCCTAGATCCCGCGCTCGGCAACAAGAGAAGCCACGACGATGAGAAGTCCACGCACTGAAACGAAGAGTAGCCCCCGCTCGCCGCAACTGGAGAAAGCCCACACGCAGCAACGAAAACCCAATGCAGGCAAAAATTAATTAATTAATTAAATGTTTTTTTAAAATTAAAAAAAGCAGTCTGATAATGTAGTCTGTAAAATGGGGATAATAATAGTACCTACCTCATAAGATTGTGATGTTTAAATGAGAAAATGCATGTACCTTGCTTAGTACAGTGTTCAATACATAGAAAATAATAAATTATATGCATACAATAAATTTTACAAATTTATTTATACTGCTTTTTTCCAAAAGGATTTGTGGCAACAAGTGTGCTATTTTTCTCTTTGCTTCTACAGATCCCAATATATAGTACCTTTTCCTTCCCTGCCTCTGATATGTATGGTGCATTCCCTGGCTGCATTGCAGGACAGACTCCAGAACAACTTGTTCACACCTCATCAAAGGAGGTTGATTTCTCCTCTCCTGGGAGGTGAGTGATTTCTTTATGATAGAAGGAAATGGGGTCAAGAGTGGAAGTGTGCAAATTAGCTTGTCATTTCTCTCTCCTTTATTAGAGGAAGAAATGAGAGACAGGGAAAGACAATTGACCTTCTTTCATAACCCCTGGGAACCCCAAGATCCTATGAAAAGAGTTTTTATAAGATAGAAACTAGGGACTTCCCTGATGGTCCAGTGGTTAAGAATCTGCCTTCCAATGCAGGGGACACAGGCTCGATCCGTGGTCGGGGAACTAAGATCCCACGTGCTGCAGAGCAACTGAGCCCGCACGCCACAACTAGAGAGCCTGCGTGCCTCAATGAAAGATCCCGCATGCTGCAAATAAGACCCATTGCAGCCAAAAATAAATTTTTTTTTTTTTTAAAAAAAGGGAAGTTTTACTGCTATCAAAAGGGTAGCTTCGGGCTTCCCTGGTGGCACAGTGGTTGAGAGTCCGCCTGCCGATGCAGGGAACACGGGTTCGTGCCCCGGTCCGGGAAGATCCCACATGCCGCAGAGCGGCTGGACCTGTGAGCCATGGCCACTGAGCCTGTGCATCCGGAGCCTGTGCTCTGCAACGGGAGAGGCCACAGCAGTGAGACGCCCGCGTACCGCAAAAAAAAAAAAAAAGTGTAGCTTCAGTGCAAGGGACTCTTTTCTCTTTTCCTCAGAGACCTTTAACCTTCATCCCTAAAATCAGTCATCAGCTGTGTGAGAAGCATATCATGACCTTTCCCCTCCCAAACCTACATGCCAGGTTATTTTGTGAAAAGCAGTTGGCCCACCCTTTTCACCTAGCCAACTGCGGATATGCATATGGATATCAGGACTAGAGCATATTCCATCCTGTCAAAGGGTAGAATCTAAGACTAAGATTGCTTCTTTCCACCCCATTCCCCTCAGGCCCTAGTGTCATTTGGCATCCCCCTGCCTCCATCAGTCTTTTCCTTGTCTCTCTCTCCACCTCAGGGAGAAGGCAAGGGATCTTATACGAGCCACTCCTACAGCAGCAGTTACTGAGTAGACCCTTTATTCCAAGAAAGATACTCTAATACTGCTTAGCCACTCAAAGACCCATTTCAGTGCTATGTAGCTTTCCTACCACTTGAAGAGAGCCTCTGCCCTCTGCATGAAGGGAGCCCATGTGTATGTGAAATCCTAGATCCCAATATCTATTTTATTGACCATAGCCAATCAGTGAGACAATCAAAGGAATCTCAGAATAATTATGCTGAGAGAGAGAATAATTATGCTGAGAGAGACAAGCTAGACAAAGAGTACATTGTATATGATTCCATTTATATAAAATTCTAGAAAATGTGTACTAATCTATAGTGACAGAAAGAAAATCAGTGGTTGCCTAGGGATAAGGCAGGATGAATGGAGCGGGAAAGAGGGAGGAATTACAAAGGACAGGAGGAAACTTTTAGGGGTGATGGATATGTTCATTATCTTAATGTGTGTGGTAATGGTTTCCTTAGAGGTACATATATGTCAAAATACATATTGTACACTTTAAATATGTGAAGTTTATTATATACCGGTTATACTTTAATAAAGCAGTGGTTCTCAAACATTTCCACTTCAGAACCACCTTATACTCCTAAAAATTATTGATGACCTCAAAGAGGTTTGTTTCTGTAGGTTATAGCTATCAGTTTTTACCATATTAGAAATTTAAGTGGTGACACTTTTTAATTTCTTACAATTTTTTTTAATTTTTATTTTTATTGAAGTATAGTTGATTTACAGTATCATGTTAGTTTCAGGTGTACAGCACAGTAATTCAGTGATTTTATATATATATATATATATATATATATTACTTTTCAGATTCTTTTCCCTTATAGGTTATTACAAAATATTGAGTATAGTTCCCTGTGCTATACAGTAGGTCCTTGTTGGTTATCTTTTTTTTTTTAATTTTTTAATTTTTTTGGCTGTGCTGTGCAGCATGCAAGATCTTAGTCTCCCAACCAGGGATCAAACCTGTACCCCCTGCATTGGAAGCACAGAGTCCTAGTCCAGAGTCCTAACTGCTGGACCACCAGGGAATTCCCGGTTATCTGTTTTATATATAGTAGTGTGTATATGTTAATCCCAACCTTCTAACTTATCCCTCCCTGCAACCCCCCCCCAAACTGAGAAACTTTTAAAATATAATATACAAAATCAGTTGTGTTTCTGTACATCAGCAATGAATAATCCAAAAAGAAATTGAAAAGATGATTCCACTTACAATAGCATCAAAAAGAATAAAATACTTAAGAATAAATTTAACCAAAAAAGTACAGAACTTGTTCTCTGAAAACTATAAACCATTGTTGAAATAAATTAAAGAAGTTATAAATAAGTGGAAAGATATCCCATGTTCATGGATTTGGAAGACTTAATATTGTTATCAGTTCCCCAAATTGATCTGTAGATTCAACATACTCCCTATATCACAGTCCCTGCTGGATTCCTTATGGAAATGGGCAAGCTAGTCCTAAAATTCATATGGAAATTTAAGGGACACAGAATAGGCAAAACAATCTTGAAAAGGAAGAAAAACATTCCCAACTTCAAAACTTACTACAAAGCTACAGTAAACAATACAGTACTGGTATAAGGATAGAAATAAAGATCAATAGAATAGAATTGAGAGTCCAGAAATAAACCCATGTGCCAAGGATGCCAAGATGTCAAAGGTGCCAAGATGGTTTAATAATAAGTATAGTCTTTTTTCAAGAAATGTGTTGGAATAACTGGATATCCACAAGCAGAAGACTGAAGTGGGACCCCTTTCCTCAGACCATATACAAAACTAACTCCAAATGGGTCATATATCTAAATATAAGAGCTAAAACTGTAAAAACTCTTAGAAGAAAACATATTAAATTTTTCTAACCTTCGATTAGGCAATGATTCCTTAGATATGACACCAGAAGTAGAAGCAACAAAGGAAAAAATAAATTGGATTCATCAAAATTTAAAACTTTCCTTCTACAAACGATACCAAGAAAGTGAAAAGACAACCCACAGAATGTGAGAAAATATTTGCAAATCATAGATCTGATAAGAGACTTGTATCCAGAATATATAAAGAGTTCTTACAACTTAATAATATAAAGCAAATAACTCAATTAAAAATAAGCAAACGGGCTTCCCTGGTGGCGCAGTGGTTGAGAGTCCACCTGCCGATGCAGGGGACACGGGTTCGTGCCCCGTTCCGGGAAGATCCCACATGCTGTAGAGCCGCTAGGCCTGTGAGCCATGGCCGCTGAGCCTGCGCGTCCGGAGCCTGTGCTCCGCAACGGGAGAGGCCACAGCGGGGAGAGGCCCGCGTACCACACACACAAAAAAAAGCAAATGGGGCTTCCCTGGTGGCACAGTGGTTGAGAGTCCGCCTGCCGATGCAGGGGACGCGGGTTTGTGCCCCAGTCCGGGAAGATCCACATGCCGCAGAGTGGCTGGACCCGTGAGCCATAGCCACGGAGCCTGCGCGTCCAGAGCCTGTGCTCCACAACGGGTGAGGCCACAACAGTGAGAGGCCCGTGTACCGCAAAAAAAATAAATAAATAAATAAAATAAAATAATCTGAATAGATATATCTCTAAAGAAGATATACAAATGGCCAATAAGCACATGAAAGGTGTTTGATGTCATTAGCCATCAGGGAAATATAAATGAAAACTATAATGATATACCACTTCACATCCACTAGGACGGCTGTAATCAAAAAGACAAATATCACAGGTGTTGGGGAGGATATGGAGAAATTGGAATCCTCATACGTGGCTTGTGGGAATGTAGAATGGTGCAGCTGTTTTGGAAAACAGTCTGGCAGTTCCTTAAAAGGTTATACATAGGGTAACCATATGATCCAGTACTTTCACTCCTATGTATATACCCAAGAGAAATGAAAACATATGTCCACACAAAAACTTGTACATGATTGTTTGTAGCAGCATTATTCCTAATAACCAAAAAATAGAAACAACCCAAATGTCTATCAACTGATAAGTAGATAAACAAAATGTGATATATCTATACAATAGAAAATTATTCAGCCATGAAAAGGAATGAAGTACTGATATATGCTACCACATAGATTAAGCTTGAAAACATTATGCTAAATGGAAGAAGCTAGTCACAAAACATCACATATGTATGATTCCATTAATATAAAATATCTGGATTAGGCAAATCTATAGAGACAGGAAGTGGATTAGCAGTTGCGTAGGGCTGGGAGGTTTGGGTGGAGGGTCAGGGGAGAGGAGGAAGTATGGAGTAATGGCTGTTAGGTGTAGGATTTCTTTTTAGAGTGATGAAAATATTCTAAAATTGATTGTGCTGATGGTTGCACAGCTCTGAATATATTAAAATCCATTGAATTGTACACTTTAAATGGGTGAATTCTTTGGTATGTGAATTATATCTCAATGAAGCTGTTATTTAAAAAGAAGAAGGGACTTTCCTGGTGGTCCAGTGGTTAAGAATCTGCCTTGCAATGCAGGGGACGCAGGTTTGATCCCTGGTTGGAGAACTAAGATCCCACATGCTGCGGGACAATTGAGCCCACGCACCACAACTAGAGAACCCATGTGCCACAACTACAGAGCCCATGCACTCTGGAGCCCACACGTGCCACAGCTAGAGAGAAGCCTGTGCACCGCAATGAAGAGCCCATGTGCCACAACGAAAGATCCCACGTGCCACAACTAAGACCCAACTAAGCCAAAAATAAATTAATTTTTAAATAAATAAATAATAATTAATAAATTAATTAATTAAAAAACAAAAAGAAGATGATTATTGCTGGGATCAAGTTCTTGAATACCATGCCAAGGAACTTGAAATTTGTTCTAAAGATAAAAAAAGAGAAGCCAAAGCTAGAAAGGAATGATAGTAATTGAATAGGTTAGTATATGTTGAATGCTTAGAACAGTGCTTGGCACATAATAAGGACTCCATAAATGTTGTTGTTATTGTTATTTCAGTTCTGTGTTTTTAAAAAATTACTGAGGCTATAATGTAGAGAATTTATAAAAGGGGAATGAGTAAGACTGAAGACAGAATTTTCAGGAGATGATTATAATCCAAGCAATTGAGTCGATGAAGCCAAAACTGTGGTAGTGGGGATGGATTTGTAGTACCATGTCAGGAGGGTGATTTGTTTGTTGTCACAAATTTATTGTTTGTTTTCTCATTGGTTGAGAATTTATTTTGCCCCCATTTATTCCTGATAGAAGCAGTACCACAAGAAGCAAGGCATCACGCCATGAAGAGCATGTGCAGAACATCCGCCGATTCCATGAATCCCTGCAGCAGGGAGAGGCAATCTTGCCAAGTGATGACAAACTGACCACATCACCCTTGTCCTCCCATACTTCCATTCTGACTTCTCTCAGGTGAGGCTCTCTGCTGAGTAAAGACACAGGGAACCATAGTGGAGCACAAGGTGAAGGGGCAAAGGCAACCTGCAGTACTGCTTTCTATCAGCTACCACCGCTCCGGGATGTTTAGCAAGGACTTTCGTGTATGTTAGCTTCGAAGTGGACCCGGAGCCTCACAGGATTCCTCACAGATGAATCTGTCTCAGTTTGGGGCCTTCCAGTCCTTCAGGGGGCTATATTTCTAGTCCACCTATAAATATAGAAACTTTAGATTGGTCATCAAACTTAATAATAACCACCCTCACATCTACTGTACAATTTACAAAGCCTGATCCTGCCTGCTGTCTCACTGTCTTTATCCTCACAACCACTGGATTCTTCCAGACCAGCATCTGTCCTGTTAATGCTTCCCTATCTCTTTCTTAGTGTAGTCATCATCTGAGCCAGAAAAGCACTGTGAGAATTGAAAGGACCATTAGAGATCATTTGGATCAGCCCCTGGATTACCTAGTAAGAAGTGTGGTGCAGTGGAAAGGACTTGGCTCCAGAGTCAGATAGACTTGATTTCCAATCCTGGCTCTGCCATTCCCAGCAGAGGAGACAGCCATGTTGCCATTATAATTATAACCATGTATGATAAGAGTTCCAGGTTTCCTGGCCAAGGGTACATGGAGGAATGAGTAAGATAAGGTACATGGAAAGATATAAAGAAGTCACATTTGAACTGGTCTTTAAAGGAACAAGTCAACAAATATGAAGGGTATTCTGTGCAGAAAAAAAATGTGCTAAGGCCCAGGAGCATGAAACAATAAGCCCAGTTTGGGGAGATACCAGCACTGCAGTTAGGGTGAGGCTGAGCATAAGATGTAGGGAGCAGGGCAAGCTGTGTGGGAGTCAGTTCTTGAAGGGCCTTGGATGTCAGGCCAAGAGTTTGCACTTTTACAACAGTGATTCTCAAATGGAAAGTGATGGGGTCGGGAGGAAGAGAATGTGTAAAGTTGGAGGAAACAAATATAAAAAAGGATTTTATTTTTTGAAAAAGCTAATCTATTATTTGATTTCATAAAACAAGCTCAGAATGAAAGATTGGCAAAATCTTTTTTGGTGGGACATGGGTTAGAAAGGACTGAGCAGTCATGCTATAGACTGGGAAATTGCTCAAACTTATAAGGAAGTAATATGTTCAGATTCTCATTCTAGGAAGATGCTGGAGATTGGAGGCTAAGTAAAACCATCAACAGTGTGGCTGCATTTTATTGGTCCATTCAATTGACATACTTTAGCACCCACTGAGGAAGGAGAGAAAGAAACTCTCCTTCACCCTAGAGCAGTTTCTCTCAACCTCAGCACTGTTGACATTTGGGCCAGATATTTTGCCTGTGGGGGCCTGTCCTGTGCATCGTAGGATATTTAGCAGCATCCCTGGTCTCTATCCACTAAATATTAGTAGCACCCCTCTCCCAGCTGTGACAGCCAAAAATGTCTCCATACATTGCCGAATATCCCCTTGGAGCTAAAACCATCAGGCTAAAAACCACTGCCCTGGAGGAGTGGTTCTCAAAATTTAGTGTCAGAATCACATGAAGAGCTTATTAAAACAGTTATTGCTGGGACCCACCCATACAGTTCTTGATTCAGTAGGTCTAGGATAGGTCCTGAGAATTTGCATTTCTGACAACTCAGGTGATGCTGATGCTGCCAGTCCTAGAGCCAGGTTTTGAGAACAACTGTCGTAGACAAATTCTCTACGAAACAGAGATGAAACAAGATACTGTCAATTTTGCATTACTTCCTTGGGTTCATAGAGCCCTAAAGCAGTGTTTCATTTGAGTCACAGCAATCCTGTGAGGCCTGCAGGGCAAGTATTACCAAACTTTTCCCACAAATGAGGAATTTGCAGCTAGGTGTTTATAGGTTCTATACCCAGAACCTCTGACAAGGCCAGTTGGGTTTGCATATTTTCTAAAGTTTCACCAAGTTGACATTTGTCTGCACGTTCCTGCTACAGGTATTTATCTATGTGGCATAAACCCAGATATAGACACCTAAGTAAATCCACTACGATTTGATAGAGTTGTGGCTTCTAGTGATAGAATAAGGATCAGCTTTGTCCTGTCATTTAATTTACGTTTGGCTCTAAGATATGCAGACTGTTCTTAACAAAAGGATAGAAAGACTTTCTGTTTACTTCACAGTTATTTAGTGTCTGCATTGTGCAAGTTGTGCCAGGCACACTGAGTATACTAGAGAAATAGAGAAGTTTGAGATGTTATCTTCTATTACCAGACACGCATGGCCTAGTTAGGGAAACTAAACTAACACATAATGAGAAAACTAAGGGAAAATCTAAGGCAGAAGGTTAGATGCCAAGAGTGAAGAAGTTTAAGGGAGAGGTGGCCTAATGACTTGGGGCAATGGACTTTGAAAAGGAGAAATACGAGCTGCACCTTAAAAAGTGAATAGGACAGGGACAGAGCAGGGAGCAGCTTGAACTCTGGTTCTGGCCTGCAGGGGTGTGAGGCAGAAATGAACCCAGTTGGGACAGAGCCCATCTACTATAATGGAAAAAGCATAAGTCTTGGAGTTCCAATTTCTGAGTAGCTGCATGCTACTACTTACCCTAGACAAATCACTTAAATTCTCTGACCCTCACATTCCTTATTTGCAAAACAGTAATTACTGATCTCATCTGGTTGGATGAGAATTAAACAAGGTAATGTGTTTGAAAGCATAAAACATAAAATCCTATGCAAGTGAAGGTGGTAATAGTTGGTGTGATTTATCCTCGGAGTAGTAAGAATGAATGGGCCCCAATTAAAGGTTTTTGCATAGAAGATTTTTTTAAAGCTCATTTATTCATGTCTATTTATCCATTCAGCATTCATTTATTTTGTGCCAAGCACTGTGCTGGGTGCAGTAGATATAAAGGAATCAGCACAGAGTGCACATCACATCAGGGGAAATAGATGTGAAACAAACAAATGATATGGTTGAAGAGTACAGAAAGACTAGAGCACAGAGGAGCAGCCCTTAAACCAACTTAGAGTCAGGGAAGGCTTGCTGGAAGAGGTCACTTGCTTGAAGGTCACTTGCTTGAACCATTCCATCAGGAATGGTTAAAAGGTAGCAGAGGTCAGTGCTAGCCCAGAGTAAGGGGAAGTGAGGACTGGAATGATGATAAGAATGGTTCCCTATAAGGAGGTAGAATACTTGCTGGACATCAGAAGAGGAATCCCATTAGCCAGATAGAGGGGGAAAATGTTGTCCCCGGCAGTGGGATTGTAGTCAGAGAGGTGAAGGATGAATTGGTGGATTGGAGAGAGAGGGGCCCTGCTGTTAATAGACCAAGTGAGAGATGCTAAGGTCCTAGCTCAAGCAATGGAAGGTCAGGGGAACATAAAAGATGCTCATAATCCCAGTGAATGACCCTTTTTTCTTCTCCCCTTCTTTTGCAGGAGGAATCTGAGTGAGCTAGATCAGATCCAGCAGTACTTTAGCCAGAAGCTCACCAAGCCTTTATTTCCCCTCAGTCCTCAGACCCATACTGCCATCTCGCAGTGCCAAGAGAGTCAGAGGGACCATCTTCGGCCAGGAGCCAGCAGCCTAGACCCCGAAAGCCATTGCATCCTGGAGAAATCCAATAACCTGGTGTTGCAAGTCAGCTCCTTAATCACAGGTATGGCTCAGGGCCGCTCTTGTTGAGGAGTTATGGTCATGGGTGCTTATTCAAAACGCATTTGAATGTGTGCCTTTAGACAAGTCTTTATGGCTAATAGAGACCAACAGCTTTCACCATCTTTCTTACTTACTTATTTACTGCCTTCTTTTTGAAAGGAGAGACGTAGTAGCGTGGCACTGGGACATGTGCAATGGAAAGAACATGGGACTGAGAGGCAGGGGACCCAAGTCGAATCCTTGGTGGGTTTGTGGCACAGACTTAACTGTTTGACTCTGAGCATACCCTTTCCCTTCTTGAGCTTCAGTTTCCCCAACCAGAAAAAGAGGGAAATGGATTAGATGAGTTCTTCAGTGGCAGTTCGTGAACTCCTGCCGCTCTATTTTCAGAAAAACTCAGCTATAAACATATTTCAGATTTTAATTCTCAGAGGCCAGAAGACTGCATTTTTAGCAAGCACCCCAGATGATTCTAGGTGTTGGTGGTCCATAGTCTACCCTTTGAAAAGCCCCCTTAAGTGGTGGTTCTCACTTTGACTGTATTGATATCATTCAGGGAGATTTTTTTTTTTCTTGGCCACACCGCGATCTTAGCTCCCCGACCAGGGATTGAACCCGGGCCCTCAGCCGTGAAAGCACAGAGTCCTAACCACTGGACTGCCAGGGAATTCCCGGGATCATTTTTCTCAAGCAGAATGTGTAGATTCTACACAGGGATGAATAAGTTCAGTTTTTTCTCTTTAAAGGGAAAGCAAGCCACCATGGTTGATATTAGACACAAACCTTCCTGCCCTCTTCTCCCAGATACCTAACCTTTTGGTAGCCAGGACCACAGAAGTGTACTCTGTGTTTGGCTTCCACTTACTGTTTATTGAGCACCAACTGTGCCAGGCATTATTGTGTCACTAGTTCTGGCAGGATACAGTGGTGGACAAGACAGGCATTGTCTGTGCTTTCATCAAGCATGCATTCTATAGTCAACCAAAGAAGCTGCCCCCCAGAAAGAAAGCATAAGAGCAAAACAGAGGGAGGCTTGTTTGGGGTGGAGGTGAGAGTGGATAAGGAGAATCCCTTTAAAGGTCATATTAAAAGAGGAGAGTGAGGAGAATCAAAGGCTTGAAGCCGAAGGGCCTTGAAGGCAAGCTTAGTAGTTTAATCTTTATCCTGGAAGAAAAAGGGGAGTTGTAAGCAAGGGGATGACGGAAGGAGAACTGATTTTCACAAGGAGAGGATGAATTTTGAAAGGAGTTACTGAATGCCTATATATGTGCTACACAATGTATGCCCGTTTATCTCATATATTTTTCACCATAACGCTGTGAAAAAGGTGGTGTTTTATCACATTTTAAAGATAAACAGACTCAGGATAGTTTGCTCATAACCACAAAATTGACAAGTGACAGTAGAGATTTGAATCCAAGCCTGACTGGCTCCAAAGCCTGTGCTCTTTCCAGCACACCATGCCGCCTCCATTTTCTTCACAAATCTCCACAGCCTTATCATTTGGGTGATGGGTATTTCTTTGCTCTTATTTTCCAAATAAAATAGTTCTAATAGCTGTCATCAAATAGGTAAATAAGTGGATTCTCATTTTGGTTTTTAATATAGGTAATTACTGAAGTAAATGGAAGCATGAACATTCCTACCAGGACTCCCAGCTCCCAAGAATTCCTGAGCGTGAGCAGATAGTCTCTGAAAGTGTTTCCACAGACGTAACCACAGCTATAAATGGATTAGATTTTGGTCCTCTGATATTAGAATAAAATGCTAGAAATTGTACCGCCTTGAATATAGTTTCACTCACTCTTGGGGGCAAATTAACTATTATCTTTAAGGTTTGTTCAAAGGTCTGATTGCAAGACTACATCTGAAACTAGAAGCTAATGTGGGAAAGTTGAGTGGTCTGGGGCCCTACCTTGTAGTAAGAGTGATATCTGTTACTGTTTAGATCTGCAGACTATCACCCGGAACTCCCAAGGATCTTTGCGTTCTCACCAAGCGAAGAGTAGAAGCAGAGAAGTCACCACCTTCCCAGATGCTCAGGACATAGCCACGCAAGAACGAAGCACAACTCCAGACCTGCCATTGGCAAGAGCTCCAGATGAGGGCAGAAACTCCCCACCTCCCTCTACTCTTGAAGAGACTTCAGGTGGAAGAGGAATGCTTCACGAGGCCCTGGGGCACACGGTACCCACCACAAGAATGCAGAGCAGTGAGGACACCAGGGCAGGCCTGGCCTACAGTGATGAGGACTATGAAGAAGACATCATTGAGCCCAGGGCCCTCAATGAGGTCACCACCGTGACAGACAAAACTAGCCCTTGGTCCAGTTTCATGTCAGATGCAAGTGAGATCATCAGCCCTCAGCCTGATGAGGGGCAGGGGGAAGGCCCCTCTTGTCCTTCAGAGCCTTTCCCCAGAGAGGAGCTCAAGGTCAGAAGTAGCTTTCTGTCCAGCCTGGAAAGGACTGTTAACCCCCACTTGCATAGGCAGGGCTCTCCTAGCCAAAGTATTGTTCCTTGTGAGGGCATGGCATGTAAGGCCAGGATTGGAGAGCCTGCCTCAGCAGGCCCTCAGCTAAGCTCCCATGTGACACTCTCAGGAGCCCAACAGAGCAAAACCTGTGTTGGGTGGCACTCACCAAAGGCAGGCCAGGACCAGGAGCCCAAGCCAGAGGCCCAGGCTGAGAAGGAAGTGGCCTCCGATGAGCTAAGTGACTCTGCTGATAGCTCTGAGAAGCTCCCTCTACACCCAGCCTCCCAGAGCAGAAGGGAAAACCATAAGCAGCCACCCATCAACTGCCCTGACATCAGGCAGAAGCAGCAGACATCTGGGTCAGAGGTGTCCACGAAGCAGAGCATCCTTCTGTATCCTTTGGTGTTTCCCCCAGGTAGCCCCTTAAGCCATCTCTAGGCATTTTGGGTGCCGGTGCTTAGGCCAGCCGCATGAGCGTGAGCAGTGTCCCCCCTTATAGAATGCACTCAGGGGCATGGGGAGCCCCTTCCTGCTGAAGACTCACCTGTACTGATCAGGTGCTACGATTCTACCATTATCATCAGGCCTCTGAAGTATAATGCTTCGTACTGGGTTTAGATGTTGGTAGTACATTCATTAGCCTATCCTAGCCTGATTTATCTGATTAATCTCTGGGTATTTTACACCTGAAGGCAAAGTTCTGCATCTAAGGAATGAGACCATTAATCTCAGTTGAAATTTCAGGGGAGGGTATAGAGAAAGAAGAGTCCTACCACGGATTGAGCATTTACCGTGTGCCAGGCACTTTATGTACATTTTGCATTCGGCCACACAAGTCTTTAAAGTTGGTATCATTTCTATTTTGCATGTAATGAAATGGAGACTCAGAGTTTTAGTGACTTGCCTAATTAACTTTTTTTAAAGGCAAGTGATGGGTCCAAGGGGAGGGGAAAGTGGGCACTGTTGAAATGGTCTTACCCAAGCCCCCCCAGGATGGCAGTGTTGATGGGGAGAGGGGCATCTGACATTCCCCCTCTTCCTCCTTTGAAATGCAGATGGGCATGTTATGGGGAAAGGAAACCACTTGGGACCATCAGTAGCCCTCACATCTGTAGCCTAACCAGCTGATCACATCAGCTCACCTGATATCCCAACAATAAGCAGGGGCTGTTGCAGGGCTGGTGGGTGAAGCAGCTGCCTTTGTAGTGCTTTGCAGTCCTTTCTCCACTAGAAATCAGGGGGCCTGACTTCGACCATTCGGACCCAGCTCTTACTACTTGTGTAACATCAAGTGTATAGTTTAACCTTTCTGAGCCTCGATTTCTTCACCTATAAGATGGAGGTAATAATCCCTTACCCACCAGACTGTACATTCCCAAGTAGGTCAAGGACCTTGTCTTTCTCCATGTCCCCAGACATGACACACAGAAAGGATCAGTAAATATAGATTGAGATGAGCTATCAGTTTCACAGGATTCTTGAAAAAATCAAATGAGTGGGAACATTTGTATGTACCACACAGATGTGATTCTTGATGCAAGGCAGAGAGAAACCTGAGGGTAGAGGGTATGGGCTCAGGAGAGGCTTAAAGCGTGAAATGGCTAGAGGCTGAGCGCTGAAAGCAGAGTGCCTCGGTGTTCTTTCCTGGCCTCATTCTTCCTGGCTTCTGATGTTTCTGCCTCTGCAGTCAATTTAGTGGTGCTCAGAATTTATGGTCAGTGGAGGAGCAGTCACATGTGCTAGGTCCTAAGGGCACTGCTTTAATTCGGGCCTTCCCGACCGCTCATTCTTTCAAAAAGTGAGTATTGCCAGGCCCGGTGCTGTGTAATGACGACAGAGATTTGAATCAGACCTTACCTTGAGAAGTTCCCGTTATGAGGTAGGAGACAGGTAATGACAGTAACAGTAAATAGGCAGTGATAAATAGCCTTTATTGTTCTAAGGCATGGACAAAATGCTAGGGAACAAGAGGTGGAAGCTGCCATAACTCTGTTTGGAGGTACCCCAGAAAGAGAGACAGTAGAGCTGGACCTCAAAGATGAATAGCCATTCTGTAGGCAGGGACAAGAACATTCTAGTCACAGCGAACTGTGTGCGCAGAGGCGTAGCCACTTGAAGGAGCCTAGCCTGTGGGCAGAAGTCACTGCGGTTAGAGCCCCCAGATAAGAGGGATGGTGAGGGGTGAAGCTGGGCTGGATCTGAAGGGGCCTTTTATATCTGGCTAAGGTACTTGGACTCTGTCTTGTTAGCAAATTAAACTTCAGTTTCCTTATCTTTAAATAAATAGGTAATAACAGTAGTTTTCTCGTGGGGTCGTTGTGAAAATTGAATTAACAATGTAAACTACCTAGCATAGTGCCTGGTGCGTAAATAGTGTTCAGTAAATGTTAAGCAAGCGTATGATTGGTCAGATTTACATATTAGAAAATTCTCCCAGTGCCTTGTAGAGGGTGGATTAGGTCAGTGGAGACCAGAAGCAAGGAGACCAGGTAGGAAACTTGCAGTAATAATGAAAGATGAAGAAAGTCTGACCTAAAGCATAGACTGTTTTATGATGAGGAAAAGGAGGAGGGATCTGAGAGGATTAGATAGGGGCAGGGTGAGAAAGAGGAAAATAGAAGTATGACTGAGAGATTTCTGTCACAAGTTAGGTCATTTACGAGGTAGGAAATAGCAAATAAAGGCAGACAGTTTGGAGTGAAGAGGCAGATTTCTATTTTGCACATGTGCCTGTGAGACGTCCAGGAGGAAATGCAGGCCCGGAGTTCAGGATGAGATCAGCTATAAAGGTAGATATCTCTGGAAACAGACAAGAACAGCAAGGAGACAGGGAAAGGGAGAGCCACACAAGACAGAGCCCTGAGGATCACCAGTACACGAGGGCAGGGGGAGCAGACGCGCCCATGGCGGAAGTGGAGGAGGGCCGGCGAGAGAGATGGGAGCGGCAGGGTTTCGGGGAGTGGTGGTCAGCACCCTGATGCTTAAGACAAGTCCAGCACAATGTGGACTGACATGTGTTCGCTGGCTTTAGCATTAGGAGGACAGTGCAGAGGTGGGGATGGAAAGCAGATTTCAGTAGGTGTGAGGGAACCAGTGGTGACATTTCCCCCTCAACTGGGGAGACAGGAAGGGCTGACATTTACTGAGTACATGCTATGTGTCAGGCACCATTCTAAGCACTTCGTATATATAATGTCATTTAATTCTCAAAACAAAAGGTACAATGATTATATCCATCTTACAGGTGAAGGAACAGGCACAAAGTGTGAACTTTTGTGAAGGTACCATCTAATAAGTGACAGAGGTTACTGTTGGAGCAAGACCCTTAGAAAGACAGGTGGTGCTGGGCTGAGCAGGGGAGCTTGGTGTTTCAGCACACCCTGGGCACCTCACAGCCAAGCTGACTGTCAGGCTGAGTCCTCAGCAGTCAGAGCGTGACAGCAAATAGGTCCTACCTCACCGGGGCCTCTGAGGAAGGCTGAGGTCAAAGGGCTCTTTCCCTTCAGGATCTCCAACTCTGTCCCCACCTCTCTGTAGAAAAATCAGGGACTTGAGCCAAAGCAGGAAATGATGTATTTCATTCATTCAGTAGATATTTATTGAACATTTATTGTGTCTCGGGTACTATGCTAGGTGACAGGAATATAGTATGAAAGAGAGCTCATCTTTGCCCTCCTCGAGTTCGAAGTCTAGCATGGAAGAACAGTGATAGACCAATTTGCATCAGAACCATACTTAGCTTATTGAACAGAAACAAATAGACCATCAAAATAGTCCCCTCCTGCCCCTCCTAAACTGAATCATTGCTTTGACTGAACAAATTTGTGGAACACTGTGTTCTCAACACAGTACTGGGTACCTCCAGAGGATATGGAGAAGTGCAAGATACAGCACCCGACTTCTAGGGCTCATGTCCAGGTGGTGGATCAGCTGTGCCTACTTATACAGAGCCCTCATTTCTGGATGTGAGCACAGAACACCCAGGAGGACAGGCCCTCCTTCAATGCCAGGCAGCACCTTCCAGCCTAAGATGCTGCCCTGGAGCCACCTTCCCACCCCTACCCTGTCAGGTTTTGGCCAGCAGGCCCTCGGCAAGTATCACCCAGTGCTTGCTACCTGCCAGCCTCATGGGGCTCTAGGGAAGTAGTGAGGTGACTGAAGGAAATACACCACCTCTGCCTTTGAGAAGCTTAGGGAATATTGGGGGAAACAAATTGAGAGTCATATCAGACTAAATAAGCATTAGCCGGGCTTCCCTGTGGTTAAGAATCAGTGGTTAAGAATCCACCTGCCAATGCAGGGGACACAGGTTCGAGCCCTGGTCCGGGAAGATCCCACATGCTGCGGAGCAACTAAGCTGGTGCACCACAACTACTGAGCCTGCGCTCTAGAGCCCGTGAGCCACAACTACTGAGCCTGCCTACCACAACTACTGAAGCCCGTGTGCCTAGAGCCTGTGCTCCACGCCAGAGAAGCCACCACAATGAGAAGCCCGCTCACCGCAATGAAGAGTAGCTCTCGCTCTCCGCAACTAGAGAAAGCCCATGCGCAGCAACGAAAACCCAACGTAGCCAAAAAAAAAAATTAAAAAAAAAAAAGCATTAGCCTGTGTTTCAGACTGGGCACTAGACTAGGAAAGGAGGGGTCACTGTGGCTGAGATTTAGAGGAGGGTTCCGGGAGGAGGCGGGATCTGAAGTGACCCATAAAGTATAGACCAATTTGTTAGGAGTTGCAGAGCCTTCCAGGCAGAGGGAACCACTTGAGCAAAGGATTCATGGGCAGGAATAAGTTGGAGGGAAACAAAGGGGTGGTAGAGGTCAGAGGAGATGCTTGTCTGGGGAAGATTTCTAGGTATTTGTGTCCCTTAACTACCTTTATAGCCCAGAGCCCATTGTGGTGCCCAACTTCTTTTTACCTCCCCAGCAGTTGGAGGCCTCCCTGCGGATGCTCTCTCTCTCTACAGCTTTGCCACCACCAGCCACAGCAGATCAGGTAAGAGGACACCTGGCCGACCTCCTGTTTCCTATAGAGTCATCATCTCTTTCATGAAAGCATACAGAATGCAGAGTGGCCCCGGCCATGCTCATGGAAAGGCAGCAGCAGTGGTCACTCTCCAAGCTTGTGCTGAGCTTATCCTGTGGGCCCAGCAGTGGGAGGAGCTCGGGAAAAGTGAGGAAGAGCCAATGTGTTAAGAGCAAGGGCATCATCAGCTGAGATGACAGGTAGAAGAAATAGCACAGAAGTGTAAAAACAGGACTCAGCTAAGAAACACATACTGAGTGCTGTGGGAGCTCCAACTAAGCAAAGATGGGTTTGAATGGAGGAAGCTTCAAACAGGAGATCCCACCTCGGGAGACCGTGGCAGATGAGTAAGGTCTGGATGAAGAGAGTAACAGAGTGTTAGACCTATTTGTTGTTTACAGAATACCTCATAACTATTCGTCACGCAGCTGAGTTAGGTGGTTGGAACCTTGGTGCAAATCCTAGCTGTGCTCTCTTCTGCCTTGACACAGCACCGGACCTTTCTCGCAGGTGGCACGGAAGTAATATCTGCTTCTCTAATCATTCAGCATATATTTACTGAGTACCTGTGCTGTATCAGGCATTGTGCTAGGTGCTGAGCATGCAGTAGTAAATAAGGCAAATTCCCTGTCTTAACGGAGTACAAACAGTAAACAAAAAATATTTACAAATTGTGATGAGTCCTAGATGCTCTGAGAAAGAACAGGCTTTCCCTGAGGAGGCAGTGTTTAAGCTGAAAACGATGATCATGGTGGTGCTTGCCAGGTACCCAGCACTGTTTGAAGCACTTTAGGTTAACTCCTTTAATTCAGCAACCTGATGAAGTACATACTTTTATCCCTATTTTAAGATGAGAAACCTGAGGCACAAAGCGATTAAGTAACTTGCCTCACACAGGTAGTTAAGTGGTAGAACCAGAATTAGAACCCAAGCAGTCTGGTTTCAAAATCTGTGTTTCTAACTACTGTGCTGTACTGAGGAGGAGACACAAAGCCCCTGCCTCATGGAGCTTTTATTTTATTTTTAATTCTCCTTTTTATTATTTGGGCACGCAGTTTATAAGAGTAAATGAAATCTTGGAGTAAATTTCTATTGGTTGTACAGTTGCGATGGTTAGGCTCATCTCATCTCACCAACAGTCCAATGAAGACTTTTTTCTTTTTATTTAATTTTTATCTTATATTGAAGTATTATTGATTTAAAATGTTAGTTTCAGGTGTACAGCAAACTGATTCAGTAATACATATACACATATCCATATTTTTTCAGATTCTTTTCCCGTATAGGTTATTATAGAATATTGAGTAGGGTTCCCTGTGCTATACAGTAGATCCTTATTGATTATCCATTTTGGGTTTTTTTTTTAATATTTATTTATTTGGCTGTGCCTGGTCTTAGTTGCAGCACACAGGATCTTCGTTGCTGCGTGCAGGATCTTTTAGTTGAGGCATGTGGGATCTTTAGTTGCGGCACGTGAGATCTTTAGTTGCGGCATGTGAACTCTTAGTTGTGGCACGTGGGATCTAGTTCCCTGACCAGGGATTGAATCTGGGACCCCTGCATTGGGAGCACAGAGTCTTAGCCACTGGATCACCAGGGAAGTCCCGATTATCCATTTTATATATAGTAGTGTGTGTATGTTAATCCCAAACTCCTAATTTACCCCTCCACCTGCCACCTTTCCTCTTTGGGAACCATAAATTTGTTTTTGAAGTCTGTGAATCTAATTCTGTTTTATAAATAACTTCATTTGTATTGGGTTTTTTTAGATTCCACATGTAAGTGAAATCATATGATATTTGTCTTTGTCTGAGTTACTTCACTCAGTATGATAATCTCTAGGTCCATCCATGTTGCTGCAAATGGCATTATTTCACTCTTCTTTATGGCTGAGTAATATTCCATTGTATATATGTGCCACATCTTTATCCATTCATCTGTCAGTGGACACTTAGGTTGCTTCCATGTCCTGGCTGTTGTAAATAGAGCTGCAGTGAACACTGTGGTACATGACTCTTTTTGAATTATGGTTTTCTCAGGGTATATGCCCAGTAGTGGGATTACTGGATCATATGGTAGTTCTATTTTTACTTTTTTAAGGAGCCTCCATACTGTTCTCCATAGTGGTTATACCAATTTACATTCCCACCAAGATACATTCCCACCAACAGTGTAGGAGTGTTCCCTTTTCTCTACACCCTCGCCAGCATTTGTTGTTTGTAGTCTTTTTGATGATGGCCATCCTGACTGCTGTAAGGCTGATATCTCATTGTGGCTTTGATTTGCATTTCTCTAATAATTAGCCATGTTGAGCATCTTTTCATGTGCTTTTTGGCCATCTGTATGTGTTCTTTGGAGAAATGTCTATTTAGATCTTCTGCCCATTTTTTGATTGGGTTGTTTGGTTTTTTTGATGTTGAGCTGCATGAGCTGTTTGTATATTTTGGATATTAATCCCTTGTCGGTCACTTCATTTGCAAATATTTTCTCCCATTTTGTGGGTTGTCTTTTTGTTTTGTTTATGGTTTCCTTTGCTGTGCAAAAGCTTTTAAGTTTAATTAGGTCCCATTTGTTTATTTTTGTTTTTATTTTCATTACTCTAGGAGGTGGATTGTGGAGCTTTGAAAAAAACAATTTCAGAGAATAATACATGCTATGAGCAAAATGTATTAGCTTATTTGTTAATTATAATAGCCAACCCCTATGTAACGCTTACCGTGCACTAGACATTATTCTAAGCATTTTACATGTGTAAACTGATTTAATTCTCCCAAGAACCCAATAAGAGGGGTACTATTGTCATCCCCATTTAATAGATGAGAAAACTGAGGTTCCCATACAGACTTACAAGGTATTATAGTTTCTATTCTGTAGAAACTGAGACACATAAAGGTTAAGTAGGTTGTCACCTACCCAGGGTCTCCCAACCAGTATGACTCCAAACTCTGTGCTTTCCGTTGCACCACTTTAAAATCATGACACTTGGCTTACGGTATATTTTTCTAGCTAATTTGCCTTCTTTATATAGGTTTCATTTTGCAGTTAACGTTTCAACATTTTTTAATGCTCTTCCAGGGCCTACTTTGATTACAGATGGGGTCAGCCCAGAAGTATCCTGGGAGCCTAGGGATATAGTCCTGAAGAGAAGCCATAAGATGTCTAGTTCTTTTACTGGTTTCCTTCCCCACTTCTCCCCCAGCTTCCCCAGCATCATTTTGAGGACACCTCATTTCTTTGGCACATTGATAAGTGTAAATTCCCACACATCTCAGTTTTTATCACATTTGTATTCCTGTCCTAGAGGAGGAGAGGTGCCAGTCCCCATCAGAAGCTCTGCATTTCCGTGGCCTTATTTCTACTCTGGTTCAGGTCACCAGTTCATCTCCTTCTACTCTGCATCTTCCCTTGCATGCCCCATGTATTCACGTCAGCACTTATGCTAGGGTAGCAGGGCTGTGTCCAGCACCAAGCACAAGCTTTTGAACAAGACATCTATGATATGAAATACTGAATCTGCGACGTGGCTAAGTGATCTTGGGCAAGTGACTTGACCTTTCTGAGTCTTGGTTTTTTTTAAAGTAACATCAGGCTAAGAGAATTCTTACCTAGTAAGAGGATGACAAGAATTACCCTAGAGGAAAAACGCAGACACTGTTAGTTTCCTTTCCCTCTTCCCCTCCCAGCCAAGTGGGTGAAATGTGAGTGAGATGTGCCTTGTAGGAAGGGAGGTCTGTGAGTCACTGTGTCTGAGCTGTCAGCTCTCAACTGCCAAATGGAACTGCTGTTCCTGCTTTTGTGCTGTTCCTGCTTTTGTGTTTCTGCCTTCATGATGTGCCAGCTCCTGGGGGGACTTATTATCTTTGATCTATTAAACATAAGACACAAAGGGTGGGAGAGGGATGTAATAATGTTTACTTCAGTTAAAGGGCAAGTCTAGTTTTGAGAAGATAAAGTCTCATACACTTTGTATCCTTTTCTCTTTCTTGCCCACAGCAAAACTCCATTGTTTGTCTGCTGCTCTCAGGAACCTTATTCGGGGTCCTAGTTAGGGTAGCCAGTCATCACAGTTCACCGGAGCTGTCTCATTTTCAGCATTGAAAGTCCCACGATCCAGGAAACATCAGGGTGTTCGTCGTCCTCACTGTTGATGAGCCTTTCTCACTACTTGATGTGTTTGTAGCAGCACGTTTTCTGCAACTTATGCTCTTGGCTTCATTCCTTCTTCACACCCTGGTCTCAGTTTATTACCATTTCCCTTCAGCATGAAGAACTTCCTTTAGAATTTCATGTAGTGCAGACCTACTGGGAACTGATGCTCTCAGCTTCAATTGGCTGAAATGTATTTTGCCTTCATTTTTCAAAGATACTTTTTAATTGGATATAGAATTCTAACTTGAATTGTGTTTGTTTTAGCATTTTATTTATTCATTCATTCATTCATTTTTAATTTTGGGCACGCCATGGAGCTTGTGGGATCTTAGTTCCCCAACCAGGGATTGAACCCTGGCCCTCAGCCGTGAAAGCTCCACATCCTAACTACTGGACGGCCAGGGTATTACCTGTTTTAGCATTTTAGAACTATCACTTCACATTCTACTGACCTCCATTGTTTCTGATGAGAAGCAGCTATCATCCTTATTGTTGTTGCCCGGAATGTTATGTGACCTTTGTTCTTTGGCTACTTTTAAGATTATTTTCTTTGGTTTTCAACAGTTTGACTGCGATGTTCACAGTTGCAGAGGCTGGGAATAGGATGGGGGAGGAAGAGCACATAGGTCTATTCAACAGTATTAACAATGCTTTAGTTCTTAGGTTGGGTTGTGGGTTTATTGATGTTCATTTTTATCATGCTTCATAATTTAAATATGTTAGTATTTTTTGGTATATTACACCATGAAATCACAAAATCGTATGTAATTTAAATTGTAAGAATGATTGAATGGTGACAAAATGGAGACACCAAGCCCTTCCATAGATTTGGCTGTGAATATGGATCAGAAGTATAGGATAGCGGGTGGGGTAGCATCTGAGATAAGGTTAAGTTTTTTGGTTTTTTGTTTTGTTTTTTTTTATTTGGGAAAGGCTTCAGCTTTTTCTGTACAGCAGTGCAGTGACCAGTAGAGAAAAGAAGAAGGGGAAGATGCAGGAGAGGGAGAGAATAGAAAGACTAGTCCCTGGATCCAGAGCACATGTGGAGATATTAGCCTGTTGAGAAGAAAAAGAAAACTCACCCTATAGCACACAAGCATACAGGCAGACAGAGAAGATGGGTGCTAAAGCAGATAGGATTAGATTTGGTGATAGAGTTTCCCATTTGATGGAAGCTTCTATTTTCTCTTATGTCCATTTATTTTGGCCATGCCATTTGGCATTCGATATCCTAGTTGCCCGACCAGGGATCGAACCCACACCCCTGGCATTGGAAGCACAGAGTCCTAACCACTGGACTGCCAGGGAAGTCCCTGTTTTCTCTTCTTTCTTCTATTTGTGGTTATGTTTCAGGCACAGTTAACAGCTCAAAGTGAGAGGTGGGCAGGGGAGGGCAGGAGCCTTGTCCTGTACCCCCAACTTCAGAATTCCATCTATTTTGCCTCTTCCTAAGGCTCTGAAGGCTGAAGAGGAGCATTTTGAGAGGCTGACTCTTCTCACCCAGTGTCCTGGGACAGATATACTTAGCTCACCTGGCTCCACCACAAGATCTAAGGGAAGGCCTAATCCTTCAACCACACTGAAAAATGCACCTGAACCCAGGAACCTCCCAGACAGTCTCCATTTCTAGCATTTGTGAAACAGGTGTTTTCCCCTTTTCCCCACAGTACAGTGGATACAGTTCTCTGTGTGAACTTCGTCAAGTCTTCTGATTTTTCTGAGTTTGTGTCATCTGTCAGATGGGGTGATCAGGCCTCAAAGCATGGTTGCACTGAAGAGCACCAGGTGTCACACAGATAGGGTATAGAGGCCAGCTCTCAGCCCCCCTTCCTCATGACTGTTTCATCTTCTGGTTGTCACCTCTTCAAGAAGCAAAGGAGGGAGGAGGATGGCGCGTCTAGCAGGACCATCGAACAGCCATCCAGTGGCACCTTTGAAATTCCTTATGAATCAGTCAGGTTCTGCTGCCTCTGCTTTCTCTTTCCTCTTTGTGATAAAGTAACTCTTCAATGGGACAGCTCCCTGGTTTTATGTATGGTTACTTCTGATTCTGTTTGCTTAGCTGCCAGGGGCAAACTAGTTTTATCAACTTCTCTAAAAGGGGAGGTCGAGGATGAGATAGCACTAATGTACATGTTGTTTTCCCCAGACTTATGTCTTCTGCTCTTGTAGATGTTTCTTTGGGGAAATTTCAACCACTTCAGTTATTTCAGTTATTATTACAGTTCGATGACTCTCAAATCCTTATCTTCAGTCCAGACTTCTCTGCCATGCTGCAGACACACATGGATCCACCTACATCCTAGAAGTCTTTACTTGATGTTACAAACAATTCAGCACATCCAGACCTTGAGCTTGTCATCTTCCTTTGCACACCCCCTCTACCGCCGGCATTCCTTATCTCAGTAAACACGACCACGGTCATGTAGTTACCCCTGCCAGAGCATGTGTGTCGTCTTCCCCTCCTCCTACACCTTTATCCCCCACAACCCACCATCACCAAGGCCTGTGAATTCTGTCCCCTAAATATCTTTGAATCCACTCACTTCTCACCATTTCATTATCTAGCCCCAGTTGTTTCCCCCAGAGCTGTTTCTAACTACTCTTACTCACAGCCACACTTTCCCACCACCACGCGTCTCCATACTGAAGCCAGTGTGATTGGCCACTGTAATCTCTTACCCCACTCTACCACCGGAGGAGGGAGGGACTCTTCAAGGTTGTCAAAATCCAAAAAAAACCCCTCCATATTCCTAAACTAGTTATTAAATCTGAGTGCCCAGTTTCTTTGATCTCTCAGCGGCATGAGACACAGTTGATCTCTCTCCTGTAAACATTTTCTTCACTTGTTTCTAAGGCATCAGTGCTTCTTGGTTCTCTTCTTCCCTTGTTGGCAGCTCCTGCTCAGCCGCCTTTGCTGGTTCTCCTTCATTTCCCCTACTTGTTAATAGGGGTGACCAAGGTGTGGTCTTTAGACTTCTCTATTTACACTTACTTTCTAGATGATCCTGTATGATCTCAAGGCTTTAAATCCCCTCTATATGCCGAAGACTCATAATGATTATCTTAGCCCAGACCTCTCCTCTAACTCTAGGCCCCTATGTCCAGCTGCCTACTCAACACATCCAGACTCAACTCCAGATTTTATTCCTCAGCTCTGTTCCTTGGTCTTCCCCATCTCAGTTAATAGATATTCTATCCTTCTAGTTTAGTTGTTCCTGCCAAAACCCTTGGAATCCTCTCTGATGCCTTGATTTCCAATCCACCAGGAAATTCTGGCAGCTCTACCTCTAAATTCAGATCCATCCACTGCTCACCACTCCCACCACTACCTGGTCTAAACTGTCATCATCTCTCGCCTAGATTGTTGCAGGAGCCTCCTAACTTGCCTTTCTGCTTCTACCCTTGCCCCCATTCCCCATACAGTATCCTGTTAAGTTTTTAAGACGTTAAGTAAATCATCAAATAAATCATGTGACTTCTCCACTCAGAACCCTCCAGTAACTTACCATCGATGACTAGGAGAGCCTGAGGTGGGTCTGAGGACAGGCAGGCCAGAGAGTAGGAAAGTAGTTTGGGCCTCAAACTTGAAATGTACATCTTTCAGCAAATTACAAAGCCAATAGTCCTGAGCTAGGTGCAGAAGTAGACAGAGGAGCTGTGGTCCCTTCCCCCGCCAAAGCTTACGGCTCCCCTGGGGACTAAGCTTTATATGTAAGTTCCACCAACTCCACCAAGCGCCTGTAGTGCTTAAAGTGCTAGACGTGGTGCCATGGACCCTCTTCAGGGAGGTCACAGTTCTCAAATGACATTAGCCTATTATTAGTACTTAAGTAAAACAAAACAAAGAGAATGCGTACAGGGAAAGGAAGACAGAGCCATGTAGGGTGGCATGAGTAGAATTCAGCAAAGATGAAGGAAAGGCTTTGAAGGCTGTGGATTTGGAGAAAAGAAACCTCTCAGAGAATCAACAGAATGTGGTAACTGGGAAGTACAAACAGGATGTGCTAGAGGGGAGGTCAGAGCTGGGGAGAGATCAGCCTGGACCAAAGCAGTCAGGATAGGAATCAGAAGTAAAGAGCAAGAATCAACCTGTCATCTGAGCTCCTGGACTAACCACAGGCCTGGGGCCAGATGCTATTGTTCATGAGGAGTGTGTGTAGGAGGCAGGAGGTCGGCAACAAGGCCAGGCACGAGTGTCCCCTTGAAAGCCTTGAGTTGTCCAACTCCCACCCCTCCTTAGAGTTCTCACCTCCACTTGGCCAGACCACAGTGTTTCAGACATCATCGGGATCGAGGTGCTCCAGGCAGCTGGGGAGCTGAGTCAGCAAACCTGGTTTCTTTCTTTCTTTCTTTCTTTCTTTTTTTTTATGGCTGCGTTCGGTCTTCATTGCAGTGCGCGGGCTTTCTCTGGTTGCGGTGAGCGGGGGCCCTTCTCGTTGCGGTGCGCAGGCTTCTCATTGCAGTGGCTTCTCTCATTGCAGAGCACGGGATCTAGGCGCACGGGCTTCAGTAGTTGTGGCGCACAGGCTTAGTTGCTCCGTGGCATGTGGGATCTTCCCGGACCAGGGCTCGAACCTGTGTCCCCTGCATTGGCAGGCGGATTCTTAACCACTGCGCCACCAGGGAAGCCCAAACCTGGTTTCTTGCCCTGGCTCTGCTTCTGGCCTTCTGAGGTGCTGAACAAGGTCTGAGGAGGCAACACGGATGTAATTTGTGGCTATACGTCCCTCTTCTCTCCTACCAGGCAGTTTTGTATAGCGGTTAGGCACATGGCCTCTGAATCCAGACAGCCTAAGTTCAGAGCTCAGTTTTGCCACTTTCTAGCTGTGTAACCTGGTGCAAGTTACCTACCTTTTCTGTGCTTCAGTTCCTTTATCTGAAAAATGGGTGAAACAGTACCTGCCTACTAGAGTGTAGGGTTAACCGAGTAAGATGTTAAGTACTTAGAGCAGTTTTTAGCACATGACATAGTAGGAACTATATGAATGTTAACTATTGTTATTTTTATCATCATTATTATTGAGACAACTTCCCCTCTTGTGCTGTTACATTCTGGGGGGACTAGTAGGAAAAAAATGCTAAGGGATAGGGACATCATCAAAAGCTTAGCACCAGGTGCAGGGAGCTGCAGGGACCTGGGAAGTTAGACCCCACAGGGCAGCCCCAGAAGGATGGAGAGCATTGCTCAGGGCCCTAGCAGTTGATTGTGTGCTCAGTTCAGACCCTGAGTTAGAGGCCCAGGATGACCCACTGCCCCCACCTAAGGGTGGTAGAGCCCTAGCCTCAGAAGTCCGTGGCCTGCCTGCCTTTGAGTCCTGAGGCTGCTTCTTTTCTCCCAGGAGCCCAAAGAATTCTTCTGTCCCTTGGTTTCCCTTCCCCAAGCCCAGAGCCATCTAAGAGAAACACAGTCTTGGTAGAGGAGCCCAGTCCTCCATAAAATCACCAGACCAGATGGTTGGAGTCCAAGAGAAGTTCCTGAGCCTGGTGTCCTCTTCTCACCCTGTGGTCCAGGCCTGATGGCTGAGCTGCCCATCTTGGGGCAAGAAGCCCTGACCTGGCCTCACCTCTTTTAGCTACCAAGTCCCTAGCCCTCTGCAGAGACCCAGGAGGAGTCCCAAAGGTCAAAGAGCCTCTGATTCAGGCCACACAAAGCTTTGAGGAGGAGATGAGCTCTCTGGCCAAGGGTGTACAGAAGTCAGGGGAAGCAGCCAGAATTGGCTAGTGCCCACCTTGGCCCAGATGCAGTTTGGCCGGCACCGCGAGGGAAAGGGCCTACAGGTCTGCTGGGCAGGTGCTAGGCTCAAGTTGCCTGAGCACTGAGGCCAGAGTCTGGGAGGAGCCAGGAGTTCCAAGAGTGTCACTTTAACCCTTCCCTCTCACTGGCAGGGAGTGGGTTCAGAAGGTTGAAGAGTCTTGATCTAGTCTGGCGTCTTCATGGTGCAGGCTGGGAGACTGAGGCCCGGGCTGAGGGGTGACACAGGCCCTGCGGAATAGGCCGGTTGTCAGGGAAGCCTTCTCGGAGGAAGGCAAGGGAGGCATCGGGGGGTGGGGAGGAACAGAGGCAGCATGTAGGTAGTGAGAACCACATGACCAGAACTCTGAGGCAGGAATGGAGGGTGAGCTCAGAGCGTGGAGCCCAGCCACATTGCAGCTGGGCTAGGTGGTCAGATTTAGGATTGGCCTCTCAAGGCTGGGCACCTGGTCTGCGAGTATTATCCTCGCTTCCCCCCTGCTCTTAGTTGCAGCTGCTCAGTTTGCTACTCTCTTTAGCACAGGGAAGTCCTAGTCCCAGCCTTTGGAGAGGACTCTGGGAGCCACCACAGGGGAAGGCAGCCAGCCAAGTAGGTGAAAGTTGAACAAGGCAGGCGGCTCTACTGAGCCTCACTCACCTCTGAAGCAGCAATCTGTTGGCAGCCCTATCCTAGCCAGCCAGAACCAGCTGGCTGTTTACTTTCTGTTTTCAGCTCTTTGGAAAGTTTTGCTTCCAGCCCCTGAGGCAGTGTTTATGTCATTGTAAGGGATCTGCTCTGGGGAAGAAAACAAAACTTCAAACCTGATGCCAGGCCCAGGGGCTCAACGGGTGGGGGGCAATGGTAGGGGGAGAGTATGGCCAGTCCTGGCCTAGCCCTGGGCATCCCTTTGGGGGTGCTGTACCCCACTTCTGCTCCGGCTGAAGTGAGGTCTCAGAACAGTAGGGCTTCATTTTGCTCTCCACAGCTGGTGTCTCCAGCTTATTTAGCCCCTGTGCTTTTATATCTGGCCAGAGCCTTGGTCACATCTGAATTGTATTTCAGCTTCTCGGTAGACCTGGGGCAAAGAGGCAAACAAGTTCCCAGCTCCACTTGGTAATGAAGATACTGAGACCCAGAGAGACAAAGTGTCTTGGCCTCAAGCAAGTGGGGCAGTTGGGCTGGGCCACAGACCAGTGTTCCTTCCACTCCACCCCACTGCCTCCCCTCTGAGAAAGTCCTAGGGACACCCAGAAGCACGGGTAAATGGGGGTGCCTGCACCTCCCACCCTCCTGGAAACGTGTGGTCTATGTAGGGATATCCATCTGGGGACTAGATGGATGGAACCCAGAACACAGTGGCTTGAATCAGCTCACATTTCAAGGCCAAAGAAGAGGGCTGGAGCCTCCTGAGAGAGCGTTTGGAGGAGATGCTATCACAGGGAGCTGGCCAAAGAGGGAGCCACGGGCCGGGGTAAGTCCCTGGGTTACAGGGTGCCTTCTCCTGTATTACCTGCCCATCCTGATCTGTTTTCAGATGAGGAAACCAAGGCCCAGAGAGGAAGTGACTTGCCCAAAGCCACTTGGCTAAGAAGTGGTAGAGCCAGGACTAGAGCCACTCCCCCACCAGGGTTAGCCTCTTGGTGTGAGGAACCCCTGGAAGCCCCATATTTTCCTGCCACCACTGCTCCTTACTCCTCCCCTGATGCTTTATTTTCTCCGTGCTGGAGTTCTGCCTTTGACATTGAAGGCTCCTTTGAGACGTCTGTCTCAAACAATAGGCCGAGAAGCCTGGGTGTCCAGGTGCCCAGAAAAGAGCAGGCCCCCATATTTGGAAGTGGGAGAATAGGAGAGCTGGATGGATTTAATGGGACAATCAGAGCCCCTCATATACTGCCAGGCTTAACACCCAGACCACAGTAAAGCCTGTTCTGTCCTTCACCCCAGGACAGGGGTCAGCCCCGTGCCCCCTGATCATTGGAAAGTCCAAGAGGAATATGGTCAGTTCCTCCCCAGACATTCAGGAACTTGAGCCCCTCCCTTGCTGGGTTTGTCTTCTGCTCTCCATACCTGCAGTCAACCAGTCCCATCCCCCTGGCTTTCCCAGCAAATAAATTCCTTCTTCGCACCTTTGCTCAATCTAAGACTCTACCTGGAATATCCTCTCTCATACTCTTTGTTCAGATTCCACCTTCATGTTTCAAGTCCGTCTTCTTGAAAGTACCCTTCCAGGGACTTCACCCCACGTATGACACCCACTGTCCAGACTCCAAGGCCGCTGCAGCCCCTCAGTCTGATGGTCATGCTTCCATGTGGGCTCCTCCTGCCTCCCCAGGGAGGCTGAGGCTCCTCAAACCATAAGCTATGGTGACAGTTTGCTGGTGCCCCCAGAGCTCCAGCAGGAACATGGGAGTATTTTCAAAGGAGTGGTGGGTACGTGGAGGGGTGTCCCTGCGTGGGCAGCTACACCTCTGCCCAGCCCCGCCAAGGCTGTATGTCTCGGGATAGCAACCCTGACGAAGAAAGAGACTTTACTACTAGTCAAGATGTTTTTAGACCCTTTTGAGGTCAACAAAAGCCACATGCTGCTGGCCTTCCACAGCTCTGCCCTGCCCAGTACACAGAGCCAAACCCCGTCCTGTCCCCGGGCCTGGACCGTGCAGGTAAGGCCCCCTAGGTGGCTGGGCCCAGGTGTGGGTACTGCGAGGTTGGCTGTGGCTGGTTCACAGATGTCAGCCCAGCTAGCAGGTGCAGGCCTGTGCTCATGCTGCCCCTCCAGTGCAGTGACCTCACCCCACACACAGCTCTGCTGAAACCCTGCGCGTCTCAGATTCCACCTCTGCATGAAGCCACCCTGTCCTTCCCAGCTGTCATGAATTGCTCTTTCTCTGTGCTCCCGGGCTCTAAGCTTCCTCTTTGTGATTGCTGGGTAGGTCAGCATTCGTCTCCCCTCTAGCTTGAACAATCACTCGTTCTGGAATGAATGAAAGAATGACTGAATGAGATATTTGCTGCAAGAGGCAGTCTCCTCCCCAATTAATTTAAGCCTCTGGTCACCGTGGCTTGACCCATTCACTGGTCTATCAGCTACCAAGCTCCCATCTTGGACCTGTCTCAGTGGGAGTCACAAGCATCAGAGACAGGCCATGCCCTGCAGGAGCATCCAGTCTGGAGGGAGAGGGCCTCAGGCAGTGGCTGGGTGGCTTGCCTCCCCAGCCTGAGGCATTATGGGGTGCAGGTGCCTCCCGTGTTTTGAAAGGAAGAACTACAAACACCAGCACAGGGTGGGTTTCCTTTCTCCCCTTTTAGCCTAGGCCTGTCTGGAAGATGGGGAGCTGTATGTACTCACCTCTGCTGGGCATGTCCAGCCCCTAGCTCCGCTTTGCTCTTGGTTCTCCAGCAAAGAGAACCTGCCTGTGGGCTGTCCGTGCTGAGAGCTTGTCAGGTTGTATGCACTCCCTTGGCATTTAGAATTCCAGATTGACAGGGACCCTCAAGATTGCCTGACTTCCATTCCCCCTGTCACTTCCTGGCTGCTATTCTAATTCTTTGAATAGCTCTCTCTGTCTCCCCAGTTTAACTCTGAGCTATGGAGATCGAGAACTGTTCATCTCTATCTCCCTCTCACAGTAGGCAGTAAGAAGGTTAAAGAAGTGAAGGAAAGAAGGAATTACTGAATATTACTGATCCCACAAGCAACTCTACTCCCACAAGCAATGGGCCTCAGTTTCCCATTAGCAGAATTACTAAGGGGCAGGGAAGTAGTCTTAATCTCTAGGGTCTCCACCAAGCTGATTCTTGGGGCGTAGGGAGTGGTGCGTGTGCTTTCAGTATTTGGGGACAAGGCTGCACGCTGTGGGGTCAGCCACGTTTGCCTGTCGGGGCAACTCCCATGTCCTTTCAGCACTGCCTCTTCCTCTACCAGGCCTCCACCTCTTCCCTGGGGCCTTGCGGTCAGCCACCTGCCTGGGGTGGCTTTCCTGTATCCTTTGAGCTCCTTCAGGGCAGGAACCTGGCACAGAGTAAGCACAGAAACAAGCAAACAAAAGGGTTAGAGGAGCAAATGGGTGAGTCATAGAGGAGTCCAGAGGACCACGACGTCATAACCCAAATGCACGCACCTTAAAGGGGAAATTCGTGATACCCAGTCAGCCCAAGACAGGGAGATGTTTGGTAGCAGGGCTGTGGGTATGTGCTTCATGACACCTGGCAGCTCCAGGAACTCCCCAGGGCCATACAGATAGTGTATTTTTCACCAGCATCTTCTCCCTGGCAGGGTCACACTTGGGACAGTCACGCTTCGAGGACAAATGACTTGTCTAGACACATGCAGCAAGAGAAGGGATGTCCTGGAGGAGACTGCCCCTCCTTCTCTAGAGGCATAGAAGGAGTCTGAACAGGGGTTTACATCTTAGGTCTGCAACTCCGAGCTGTGGGACCTTGAGTTTATTTCACCTGAACTTTAGTTGCCTCATCCATGACATGGGAACCATGTACCAACCTGTGGGGTCGAGGTGAGGGTTAAACACACTCAGGTATGTAAAGTGCTTTGTAAATCAGTCAGCTCTATACCAGTATTAGCCAAAGGACCAAAAGACGAGAAGAGTCAAAGTCATCTTTAGGCAGTGCCATGTGCGCAGTGCTAACCTAGCTGACCTCCTCCTCTCCAGGGCAAGAGCGAGACCACCAGGGGAGCCCTGTCCCAAAGGCCTTGTCGTCCCAGACCTAACTCGCTGCCTCCCAGCCTGTCTGAGGAAGAAACTCGCAGGATTGCACGGATATTTTCTTCTCGATACTCCCAGAAAGACTAATGCAGCCCAAGAGACTGAGGGAAGGACCACCCACCCACTCACCCTCAGCCTTGTCTGGCCTCCCTCAGGGCTGTGAAAGCCCTGAAACCACCACCAGCCTTGTCCCTGGACACCAGTCAGCCCAGACTAGAGGAGCGTCACAGACCAGCCCAGTGTCCACCTGCCAGGACTTCAGCTTCCTCCCCGGATGGTGAGGCAAAGGCTAGAAATGGTGGATTCCAGTGCCCAAGTGGCCCACCCGTCTTTTGACCAGGGGACCCAAGCGGGCATCTTTCGGCTGGGAAACTCCTCCCAGTGTCCTTGACCAGAGCTTCCTGCTGACAGGAGCCTACCCTCTGCCTGAATATGATAGGCCATTTTGCCTTAAAGGGGTTGGGGAGGGTGGGTGGAGATTTTGTGCATCGTGCATAGCCAGGGAAATCCTGGGGCCGACCTCCAGTTCATTTGCTTGGGAATAAGGGTATTTTATAGATAAAATTATTTTTAATGCTGTGTTGAAATAATCAGTAGGAGAGGAGGGGGAAATTATCTCCTTCAAACTTTTTATCGGATTGTCTGAAACTCTAACCATGCTTTTAACTTACTGTTTTTACCAAGCTCTGAAGGTCATTGTTCCTGCCTGTGTTTGTTTGAATAAAATCATATTGGTATTTGTATTCTGTGCACAAGTGTTTCCCGGGTTGGCCACTGGACTGCAGTGTCAGAAATTTGCTTGTGCTCTGACAGCCAGAGAGAAAGCTTTGCAACCATGCAATCCCTTGGAGAAGCTCATCTGGAGCGGGGGGGTCCAGGGTCACCATGAGACTTCTGACTCCTCCAAAGATTAGGTTGATGCCGATTAGGGTGACGCCTAGTGTTTCCTTTGCTGGTACCTCAGATCTATCAGCACAGTAATGGGGCTCATGGCACAGGCCCGCTCAGAATGCCCCATCTCTCTGGGATGAGTACATAGCTCTGGCTTAGACTGTCAGACTCCAAACATTCGAGCAGCTACCATAGAAAGGGCCTGTGGGGAGCATTAGAAGGGGGCAGAAATGTGCAGAGTGGCTGGGAGGGAACTACCTGGAGGGCCCTGCTTTCCACCCCCAAGCATAGGTCATCTCAGTCCTCAGAACAACTCTATAACCCACTCTTACGATTCCCGTCTTATAGTTAAACAACTGAAGCCCAACGAAGTTAAGTGACTTGCCTCTGTTCATGTACTTAGGAAGCAGATCCCACAAGACACCTCCAGACATGTCACAAGGCTTCTGTGCCCAGGATACAGCCAGTTAAGTGCTTTGAATTCGGGGAGTTCATGGAGGAAACCATGTGGGCTGGAGCAGTCAGAGAAGGCTTCCTTGAAGAGCTAAGTCTGGGGGTGAGACCAGGGAGGAACCAGCAGGGCATGCGGGCCACGGTCCAGCTGGGAAGAGAGCAGAGACGGGTCCGGCTCTGCCACTTCCCGATAGGTCCCCTCCGGCTTGACTGCGCGAGCCTCTATCTGTCTGAGCCTCTGTTGCCTCATCTGTAAAGCAAGATAACAAGCCCAGCTTCACTGGGTTGTTGAGAAGATTAAATGAGATGACGTTAGTGAAAGTGCTTTGCCAGCAATTGGCACTTAATGGAAGCAGAGGAAATGTCAGCCCCACCCACCCCTCCCCCACTGACCCAGAGCAAGTCAGTAGATAGGCAGGCTCACCACTAACTGTGAGGCAGGACATGCCCCAGAGGGTACAGGGTGATGCAGGGTGCCCCCCTCATCGGTCAAGTGCACTCAGACCAGCATGTTCCCCTTCATCTGTTTGTCTCGGCCCCCTAACCTTCGGCCTGCCAGCTCACCTCCTCCCCAGTGTCTCCCTCTCAGCTCACCAGCCGCCTGTCTGCCAGGAGCTTTCAAGGCCCAGGTCTCCACCTCCCTTGAGGCCACAGAGAAGCTAGGGGCCCAGGCCTGAGGGGTTACGCCTCAGGTGAAGAATTTTTCTTCCCAGTCCTGCTCCAGCTCCTGTAAATAACTTGATGGGGTCGAGTTAGGATAAGGACATGCATGACTCCTACCCAGGCTGAGGGCGGCCTCTGATAACACAGAGGCACCCTGAGGGTCTGAAAACCTCCCCCTACACTTACAGAGTGTGTTATTTACCAGTGTCTTCTCCCCAGAAGTTGGATCTATTTTGCAGTAACAGCTCAGACGAGAAACGCCCTGCCAAGCATGCAGCACCCGCTAAGGGCATGAGGTACATGTTTGTTCCACCACCACCAACAGAACTAGCCAGCGTCTCCCTACTTCCCTTTCAGCACTCCCTCCACAGAGCCCTGAAAATGGGTGCTTCTGATCACCCAGAGGTTGGCTGATCTCAGCCCATGGCAGCCAGCTTTGGAACTTCTAGCACAGGCTGGATTCTGGGGACATGGAGCCAAAGCAGACAGACCTGGCCCTGCCCTCGAAGAGCTCCCAGGCCCACATGAGCTAAGCTGCCCTCCCTCTGGGTCTCTCCAGGGCCCACCGCCCCCTTGTTTGGGTTCCGACTATTTACCCCTCCCCACCTCCTGGCTGCAATTCACCCACCACCTCCAGACTGCCATTTTCAGCTGGAGCCAAGAACCTACTTCCAGAACGCTCCCCACCTCAGCAGCCCTAGCAGCCCCTTCCCTTCATAGGACTAACCCAACTGCCTGTTCTGCTGACACTGGGGCAGGGACTGCTCCAAGGAGGACCTTTGCACTTGAGTGTCTGGACTTGTGACCATGGCCATGCGCCCAAGTCTAGCAGTGGCCTCTGCCTGCTCCTCTGCCCCACCCAGTCACCTCCCTTCCCTTCCCACCTCTCTTCTCTCCTCCCCTGCCCCCTGCCCCTCCCTCCTCTCTACTCAGTCACCTGGATCCCAGGTTCAGATTCGCCCACCCCTTACCCTCCGTGCCTACCAACGGGGCCTCCGCGGCTGCTGCGAGGAACCCTTCCCGCCCCACCCCTCACACCCTCCCCAGAGCCCTTTGGCTTCAGGCGTGTCCATGCTGAAGCCCCCAAGTGTCATATCATAGAGAACAGTGTCATATCCTGGAGAACAGATGGATCCAAAGTACATTACAGTTTGCAGGCTGGAGGTCAGGCCCTGCCAAGTATTGCGACCTGGGTGAGTCACTGTCCCTCCCTAAGACTCTGTTTTCCCCTCTGCAACCTAAGCACTAAGATGCATGGATCCTCAGCCATAGAAAGGAATGAAGTGCTGACACATGCTCCAACATGGATGAACTTGGAAAACACTGCTAAGTCAGAGGCCAGTCACAAAAGGTCACATATTGTGTGGTTCTATTGATACAAAATGTTCAGAATCAGCAAATCTGTAGAGACAAAGTAGATTAGTGATTGCCTGGGGTTGTGGGGAGGGGAGAAACGAAGTGACACTGTTGATGTGTACGGGGATATTGGGGAGAGTAATGAAAGTGTTCTAAAACTGATGGTTGCATAACTGTGAATACGCTAAAAACCGTTGAATCGTACCAGTTATATAGGTAAATTGTATGGTATGGGAATTATATCTCAATAAAGCTATTTAAAAAAAAAAACAACTTAGACTCCTAATTGTACCTACCTCATAGTGTTGTGAGAGATAGAAATGATGTATGTAAAGTTTCTAGCACGTGGTAGGCACCAAGAAGTGAGTTATCATCGTTGTTACTATTAAGAGGAGGCCCAGGAGAGCCCTGCCCAGACTCTCATGGAAGCCTTGACCTTTGGACTCTCAAAAGTGACAAGTCCAAACCCCCCACCCCATATATACCCTCATCACCCGAGGAAGCACTTCTTTAATCAGCTGGAAAGGGCTAGTTTAAAGAACCCCAAGTCAAGGGAGCTGAAGCAGATCTGGAACTCCAAGCTTCCCCCTCACCTCCCTGCCCCTCACCAGCCGCCTCTGGTCAAGTGACCAGGCTGTCAACTAGCTTCTCCAGGATAAGGTTTCAGGTCAGCCAGAGTGTATAAAGACAGGTGCCAAGCCAGAGGCTGCAGGGACGACAGCAAATGACAGAGGGGTGATCAGGTCCCTGCTGCCACCTCCTGGGATGGAGCCCTGAGGAGCCTTCAAGAGACCCTATGCTTCCCCCACTTTGGCTGGACTCACAGGTAAGACCCCACTCTCTACCCCACCTTCCTCCTCCAAGCTCTCCCCTCGCAGCAGCCTACGGAGAGCAGCCAGGAGCTGTCAGGGGTCGCTAACCGTAGCAGGACAGAGCCGGGAGAGGTTGAGTCAAGATGAGGGAACGGCAGCCCTGATGAGGGCACTATGGCGGGGCTGGGACTCCACCCCAGCTCCTGTGTCACTCACCCAGGACCCACTTCCCCCTTGCCCTGCTGGCTGCCTCTGCTGTGATTTTGCAAATCCCCATAGATAAAGAGGTGGCTTTCTCCTTAGTCTGACCCAGAGTCCCCAGGATTCCCCCAGAGCATAAAGCCCTTTCCCCATGAGGCCCCCTCTCCTGAGTAGGGGGGCCACCCCAGCTCTGCTCAGACAGCTTCCTCAGTGGGGATGCAGTAGAGGCTTTGCCAGGAGGGTGGAGTCAGGCAGCGTATCTCAGAAAAGGGGCTTCTGATCCCTGCTTCAGAGCCACCACAGAGAACTTGTTTCTAATGCAGATTCCCAGACCCCAGCTCAGACCTGAATCTCCGGGGCTGAGGGCCAAGAATCCACTCTGTAAACAAGCAGCTCAGGGATCCTGAGCTCTCCCTGAAGTCTCAGACTGGGTGGTGGAACAGGAACAGGTGCTAGACAGACCTGGGCTCTAATTCCAGCTGCATCCCATTAGCCTTACGATTAGCTGAAGCCCTGGAAGCCCCAGGGCCCTTGTTTATGAGGACAATCATAGCAGCTACCTTGTATGCCGTATAAAGGGGTTGAACTAGTCAATGCCTGTAAAGCCCTTAGCACGGTGCCTGGTGCAGGAAGCACTCGGCAGATGTTAATGGGGCACCACGACTCTGCGCGTGCAGGCTGAAATGTCCCATCCCTCACGTGCCCCAGCAGAGCACAGGAAGGAGGGTCTGCTCTACGCTTCACCTTTGCCAGTGGGAAAGTTCTGCTGGCTGCTAGGGCTCCCTGGGTACCAATTCAGGAGGCTGGAGTAAAGGGGGAAGGAGGTTAAGGAGCACTGGCCTCAGGGCCCCTGCCTGTGCCCACCATTGTGGCCTCCCCCCTGCCCTGCCCCCACTTGACCAGTGAAAGTCTAGAGCCCACCGCACCTGAGTCCACTCCACCCTCCCGTGGGGGGCTTGGGACAGCCTCTGGAATAGGCTCCAGCTTCACCCTTGGCCGCTGCTCTTGACCAAGTTCAGGCTCCAACACCTCTTGCTGCACCATCCCTTCAGCCTCACTTGTCTCTGAGCCTCCAGTCCATCCTTGACACCTGCACCAGCCTGATCCAAACACAGGTCTGATGGTGTCATTTCTCACCTTGAAAACACCAACCAGTCCCCATTCTCGCTAAGTACAGCTGTGGCATTTGAGGCCCTCCACCAAAGAACACTGTGGACATCTCAGACCTTGTTGCCCATTTCCTCACCTCAGCAAGTGGGGTCCCTTGGTCAACTGGTCCTCCCTGGACCCCGCTGGCCCTGGGCCGTCCCTGTACCAGGCTGCACAGAGAACCAAGATAAGTAGCCCCAGTCCCTGCTTTGGGACACCCCCCCATCTAGGCAGGAAACCATTGCAGTTAATGAGTTAATTCTAGGGACTTCCCTGCGGTCCAGTGGTTAAGACTCCACGCTTCCACTGCAGGCGGCACAGGTTCGATCCCTGGTTGGGCAACTAAGATCCCGCATGCCGCGCAGCGTGGCCAAAAAAAACCAAAAAACCAGAGCTAATCCTAAAGAAGGTGTGGGACAGAGGCAGTTGAGGACAAAGGAGGTTCAGAAGGGAAGCCGTGCCTGATGGTTCAGCCCCTCTGGCCAGAGGACACAGGCGGCCCCTGGGAGACGGACCCAGCCCATGAGGCAAAGCCCACCAAGTGCTCCCTGCAGGGCCTGGCCCATCGCAAACACTCCACGCCAGGGGCCAATGGCAGGGAATGCACTGAGTCACACAGCCCTGGGCGGGATCCCACCTCTGCTCCTCAGTTCCTAACTCTGAAAGTGGAATTAAAATACCTAACTTGCAGGATTCTTCTATTAGAGCCTGGGTGGCCACCAAGGTTTTGAAAAAGGGACACTTGTACAACCAGCAGGAGACACTAGAGAACACACCTCCCAAGGGCCTCCCTGCCCTGAGAGTCGGGCCCTCACATTCCTGAAGCCGAGGTTCCCAGCAGCACAGCTTCTGTCAGAGGAGGGGAAAGGCCAGGGCTTTAGGGAAGAGAGGCTGACAGGATGCAGGCACTGGCAGCTGTTCCCACACACAACCAGGCACTTTCATTCCAACCCCAGACGGAGGAGCCAGAGCCTCCCTGCCGGGGACTGAGCCTGCCTGGCAGCTGCTGGGCTTCTGCAGGGCGAAGGGGAAGGAGGACAGTGTTCCCCCCGCACGCCTGCAGTGCTGTCCCCTCAGCCAGGCTCAGCTCCACGCCAGCCTCCCAAGGGGCCAGATCCTCCTTGGACCTTCTCAGGGAGGCAACACAGAAAGGCAGGCAGACGGGCTGTGGGAGGAGCACTGCAGGGGGAGCCTGAGGCCTGACTGCGTGCCGTGCGCTGGTCTCAGCCTCTCTGGGCACATTTTCTTCCTCTGCCAAACTGGACACCGATGCCCACCCACCCAGCCCTCCTCCCCAAGCTCTTGTTCTATGTGCTTAGCACTTGATTCCCCAGAGAGGTGTTTTGTATGCAATTTAAAGGGCTTTGAATGCCCTCAACAAAAAAGCAAGATGGTGGATATCCACACTACCATATCCACTGGGGCCCCTGAGTGGAATGAACGGTGAAGGGGGCCTTATTGCCACCACAAGAACCTGGTTGGAGCTCTGTGAATTTGAGGAAGTCTCTTTCCATCTTAAGCCTCTCTTTTCTCACCTGTAAAATGGATTTAAATGCTGTCCTGCCCTCTTTCCAGGGCTGTTTCAAGCCTAGTAGGCTCTGACACTGGTGGCTGGTAACACTGAGCAAGCCAACATCTCTGAGCCTCCATTTGCTCAAACGCAGGGAGAGGAAGGGGGAGGCTACCTCTCAGGAAAGTTGTGAGAATTCAGTGAAATTGTGTGTAAAGCTCCACCGCAAGAGCCTCATGCCCCATAGCCATTCCCTCCTCCTACCCTAAGCGGTGCCCTGGACTCTCGCACAAGCGCACGCCCTTCCCTGCACCTGGAACCCCCCTCCCACTTCTCCAGCTGCTGAAATTTTGCCCACCTTTCAAGGCCCTCCTCCCACCCCCCACCATGAAACTGTCCTAATTCTACCTCACAAACAAGAGAGAGGGTTTCTCCCTCCTTGGGGTCCCTTCTTGATGGTTCCTTCCTTCCAACATTGATCCAGCCCATCTTGCACTGCAGTTACGCCCCCACAAGACTCCTTGAGAGTTCCCCACGGGCAGGTCACACAGACTGTTTTTACTCATCTCCAGATTTCCTGGAGCGCCAAGCACAGAACTTAGCATGAGCTGGGTCTTAGGGAGGTCCATAGGCCACGACAAGGACTTTGGACTTTGTTCTGAATAACCAGGCGGGGCGGGGGCGGTTGGAGAGCTTTAAAACAGGGGAGTGACATGATCTGAATTATGCTTGGACACTAGGTTAGGTCCCCATCCAGAAAATCTCCTCCTGCATTTGCTGTCCAGGCCTAACATTCCAGAATCGGTGCACAATTCCCTTTATGACTCAGTAACTTCAAAATGCATACAATCCTTATATGTAAGCTATATCTCAATTTTTAAAGTTTTAAAAATAAAAGTAAAATGTTAAGTGCAACTTCATGCCGGGAGAGATCAAAATAAAAGCACCCCCTTCCCCGGGGCAGGATTCAAAAGTTGTCCCTCCACACTATGACCCAGGCTTCCAGACTGGGATCCAGTGGCTGGTGAGCTCCCATCTCAACCCATCCTCCATCTCACCTCCTTCGTTCCCTTTGGATAATTCTACACCTATCTGTGTTCCTGAATGTAAGCTCCTTGGGGGCAAGGGCCAAACATGATTCATTCCATATCTTTCCTCCCCTAGTACCTGCCATAGTGTTCAAGAAATAGCTGATCATTAAGATAGTCACTTACACCTTAGCATGAATTAGAAACATCAGCTCCTTCTTAAGAACAGAATTTTCTAGGGAAAGGCGACAGCAAGCATAAGAGTCTAGGGAGCCATGTGGGTTGAAGAGACAGGACAGGGAGAACCAGAGTTGTAGACCACAGTCCTGAAAAAAGCCTCAAGTGGTCACCCCTATCTTTTGGAATCCATTTCACCACTGGTGAATAGGTAATATATCATTCCCATTTACCCAAGAGAGGTTAAATAATGTATCTAATGTCCCTCACCCATTAGTAAGCCATGAAGACAGGGCAGGAACTCAGGTTTCCTCACCACAGGACCAGAGTTTTTCTATTACCATAGAGAAGGGGGCACACAGTCAGCCCACTTAACAGCTAACTCTATGGGACTGGCCCTGGCTCCAGGGGTGACAATGCTGAAGGGTCCAGGATCCCAGCACACTGGGGGGCGCCGAGTGTGTGAGTTGGGGTGCCCATGGGCATGAACTGCCAAGAGATGGCATCAGCACCAAAGGCCTGTGCCCGCTTCCCAAGGTAACCAAGGCTAAACCAGGACCCTCATGTACACATGCCCCTGGTCCACCAGCAGTAAGATGGGTGCAGGCACAAGTGCACCCCTGGGGGCAGGGAGGGGGCACAGTCCCCCTCAGAGCCCTGGGGAGGCCGAGCAGCAGAGGGGCCCAGGGTCAGTCACCGCCCCCCCACCCCGTCCCTCCACAGCAGAACACCAGCCCGGGAGTCCTGCAGTGTTGGGAGGAAACATCTCTAGTCACAGGCTAAATATCTTTGGTGACAGAGAAGCAATCACAGGCTGAGAAGGACTGTGTTTGTTTTAAGTAAAGAAGAGTACATTCAGGCAGGCTTGGAGGAAACAACAACTACAACCCCTCATCCAAGATGGCTAGCAGTTTAACTGAGCCATGAGGCACATTTATTTTGTTGATTTGGGATGGCAGGGCCTAAAGCGATGAGACTTGGCAGGCTCTCTCTCCATACACCTCAGGGAGCAGGCCTTTCGCAGGAAGCAGCCTGAGGCTGGGGAAGGAGAACGGGGTTGGGGGTTGCCTGTCCCTGCCTGAGCCTTTATACAGTGAAGACCCACCTCCAACCGGGAGGGGAGAGGGGTCAGGGTGAAGATGGCAAGACATAAGGGAGGAAAGCGACCTGTTCTTTTAAGTCAAATCCACACAGCTAAGCACAGCCATGCACAGGCTTTTCCCTTATAAACACCCTCCTGATGCTGAGGGGGGCCTGGGGACGGACCCAGAGGGCATGGGCTCTATCCCCTCCTCTGGCCTGTCTCCTGCAGCCTCCTGCATGCACTGAAGCCCAGGGCTGTGCAGCAGCCTCTCTCCTTGGACGTCCGCTGGGCCCTGGAGGGACCGGGCAGAGCCCCTGGGACCATGGTTGGACTGAAGCCTTCAGAGGTGCCTCCCACAACGGCTGTGAAGTTCCTGGGGGCGGGCACAGCAGCCTGCTTCGCTGACCTCCTCACCTTTCCACTGGACACGGCCAAGGTCCGCCTGCAGGTAGGCGCCCTTTGGCCGAGGGTCATTACTCCCATCAGCGGAGGGGCTGAGTTCTCCACCGGGGCACCTGCAGTGTCTGCCCGCTCGCTCTTCCTCACAGCGGACCCTGAGCAGGCCACTCACCCCACTGCCCACAACCCTGCCTCGCCACCTCCCCATCACCATCACCCAAGACCAAAAGATCTTAATTCCTTGGCAGGACATGCCAGGGCCCTTCATGGCCTTGCCCTACTTTGTAAGCCAAAAAGTGAGAAGTAGAAGTAAGGAATTACTGGGTGAGCTTGGGCAAGCCACTGACAATTTGTACCAAGAAAAACAATCCACGCTGTTCTCCCTGAGGATCCAACACCACACTGTGTACAACAGTTTGTGGGCTGGAAACTGCTACACAAAACTGTCATTTTTACCGGGATGTGATGCTGTGATCATGCTTTTCCAAGGTCCAGCCCCAAGCAGGCCCCCCTGCACACAGCCCCATCCACCCCCCACCCAGCCCCTCACACCGCTGTGGGGTGTCCCTCAGATCCAGGGGGAGAACCAGGCGGCCCGGAGCGCGCAGTACCGCGGGGTGCTGGGCACCATCCTGACCATGGTGCGCACCGAGGGCCCCCGCAGCCCCTACAAAGGGCTGGTCGCCGGCCTGCAGCGCCAGATGAGCTTCGCCTCCGTCCGCATCGGCCTCTATGACTCCGTCAAGCAGTTCTACACCCCCAAGGGATCGGACCGTGAGTGCTGAGGGGGTGGGCGGAAGCAGAATCTAGGCTGTGGGTCAGAAGACCAGGGCAGTGCAGACTCAGAGGCAGAGCTGGGGCGTGAGAAGTTGGTAACATGCTCATGAGAAGACTCTGAGCCTCCGTTAAGGAGGCTCTGGAACCTTGGCCCAAGAGAGGAAGGCATCGAGCAGGGGAAGCCCCCAGAGATCAGCATCAGGCCCAGAGAGGTGCTGGGTGGCAGAACACTGGCCCACTCACTCTCCTCCTCTCCAGACTGCAGCATCACTACCCGGATTTTGGCGGGCTGCACCACCGGGGCCATGGCAGTGACCTGTGCCCAGCCCACGGATGTGGTGAAGATCCGATTTCAGGCCAGCGTGCACGCTGGGCCCGGGAGCAATAGGAAGTACAGCGGGACAATGGATGCCTACAGGACCATCGCCAGGGAGGAAGGGGTTCGGGGCCTGTGGAAAGGTAGGTCTGGACTCCAGGTTCAGGGGGTCTTGGGCAGTGATTTCCCTACCCTAGGGCTGGAGCAGGGAACTGGGCAAGGGGGCAGCCCAGCAAGTGTATTTCAGCGACTCTAAAGAAACATCCCAACCATTGCAACATCCCAGCTGACCCGCCACCCTGCCCCAAATTCAGTTCAGTTTGCCAACTCTTCACCACGTGCAGGACTGTGAGGGAGAGAGAAATGAATAGAAGACATCCTCGTGGCTCTCACAGTCACACAGAGGAGAGGGGACATGTCAAGGAGCAGCTACTCCACAGGGCAGGATGTGCTGGGTTCACGCGCAGGGGCAGGGCCGGAGGCAGGAGAGGCCATGCGGGCTGGGGGTTGGGGGGGGGAGGTGACGCACAATCTAGGCCTCACAGGCTGAGCCGGCTCAGCAGAGAGTGAGGGAAGGGCCTCCGAAGCAGAGGCCGACGAGGACGACTGCAGGGCATGGAGAGGAAACAGAGGCCACTGGGGGAAGCAGCCATGAGGAGGGGGCTTCCTTGGGAACAAGGCTTTAGGGTTCCCTACGTGTCTGAGTGGTGGCCACCTTGACAAATGCTGTTGTCTCTCCCACGTGTGGCTGGGGCTCACGTGAATCTTGCAGAGGAAACAGTGACCCAGTGAAGGTTAAAGGCATGACACCTGGGTCACAGCCTCACTTGCTGTGTGCCTTCCTGGAGCCCAGCCCTCATCTGTGAAACCGGGGCGGTGGGGAGGGGGGGGGGGTCTTGACGCTCTCCAAGGGCCCTTCCAGGGCTACATCCTGTCACTGTTCCAAGAGCCTAGCCTCCCGCTTCCAAAGAAAGGCTTCCTTTTCTGCCTCTAGCCAGGTCTCAGGGAGGCATATTTTAATTTTGATAGATATTGCAGATTATCCTCTGAACTGTGGCCCAAACAAATACAAGAGGGCCTCTGTTTTTTGTCTCTAAGATGGACATGGATAATGTGAGAGTTTTTAAACATCAGAAAGGAAAGTATGGAATCTGCCCACCTGAGGTGGGCTCCTCTGAGACCCCTGGAATGGGGCACCATGTCCCCCCAACTGGGGCCTGTGGCCTTGCAGCCAGGGGTTCCATTTCTCCTCTTCCCCACTCATCAGCCCCACCCCCTCCCTGACAGGAACTCTGCCCAACATCACGAGGAATGCCATCATCAACTGTGCTGAGATGGTGACCTACGACATCATCAAGGAGAAGCTGCTAAACTACCACCTGCTCACCGGTGAGGCCCTGGGCTCCAGGCAGACGGCCCTCCCATAGCAGAGAGGGAACCCGGGACACCAGAGAGTGGGCACCACCCACAGGCAACTGGGCTTCAGAAGGAGTAGAGGGAGGCGCAGTGCCCAGCAAAAAGTGCCCAGCACATCATCATGATGAGTAGGAAAGAACCCTGGACAGGAGGCCCGAGACCTGGCTTCCAGCCCCGTGCCACCTCTCCCCGTGCACCTTTAAGCAAGGGTCACATTCTCTGACTACAGTTTCCTCCAACTAGGTGGTTGGACTGGATTACCTTCCAACCCTGGGACAGCCCAGTTCTGTTTTACGAGTCCTTACCAAGAGCTCCGCCCTGGGCACTGTGAGAGATTTGGAAAACACTATCCTTACACTCAGGGAGTTCACAGTTTCATGAGGGACAAACAGTGGACACATATGAAACAGAAAGCAAGGGCACACCTCGTCTCACAGCCCAACATTTGCTCTTCCCTAACCTGCGACAGACAACTTCCCCTGCCACTTCGTCTCTGCCTTTGGAGCTGGCTTCTGTGCCACAGTGGTGGCCTCCCCAGTGGATGTGGTGAAGACCCGGTATATGAACTCACCCCCAGGCCAGTACCGCAGCCCCTTCGACTGTATGCTGAAGATGGTGACCCAGGAGGGCCCCACAGCCTTCTATAAGGGGTGAGCCTCCCCTCCTGCTGCCAGTACTCCCTCCTAGAGAAGCAGGCCTCCCTCCCCAGCTCCCTTCCTTCCCGCCATGTGGATTGTGTCTACCATGGGTCCACCTGGAAACACACTGGTGAACAGCACAGGTGTAAATGCCACAAAGGACAAGTATAAAGACCTACGGAAATGATTTTTAGAAAGAGTGGACCAGGTCTGATTTGGAGAGTCAGGGAGGCTTATCTGAGAAAAAGGTTTCTAGGCATAGGTCAAAGTGCCATCCGCAAACGTCCTGGGCAGGGGAGGAGGAGGGAAAGGTGGTTGGTAATCCTGAGACTTTTCCCTGACCCACCGCCATCACTGTGGATCACCACAGTCGGCAGCCCTAGTGCCCAATGTGCTTCATGTTTTCTTGCTTCTCTGCCTTGGCATTTACTGTTCCCTCTGCGTGGAATGCCTTTCCTGAGCCATCCACATGCTCTACATCTTAGCTGTCCTTCAAGACTAGTTCAAATGCCACCTCCTCCCTAACACTCTCAGGTGTAAACTTTCCCCCTCTGTGAACTTCAGTGATACTTCCTCCACACCACTTTCATGGGATCTACCACTTCCTACTTTGTATCAATATTATAGTATTTGTAAGTTTAAATTATCCCCCATGCTAGAGTGCAGGCTCCTTGCAGCCAAGGACTGTGGCTTATACAGTTGACCCTTGAACAATGCAAGGGTTAGGGGCATGGACCCCATGCAGTTGAAAATACGTGGACAATTTATAGTCGGCCCTCCATACATGAGGTTCCTCCATTGCCATGGTTCCTCCAAATCCCTGGTTCCACATCCACAGATTCAACCAACCACGGATCCAACCAACCGCAGATCATACAGTACTGTAGTATTTAATATTGCAAAAAGATCTGTGTATAAGTGTACCCTCACGGTTCAAACCTGTGTTGTTCAAGGGTCAACTGTATACATCTTCCATATCCCAGAGTCCCCAGCACCAAGGCAGCACTCTATAGTCATTAACAATCATCATGACTGCTAAGTCCCTAAGTATGAGGCCTTTTGCTAAGCACTTCACAAATACTATCTCACCCCCCTGAACTGGGCCATGTTCTCCACATTTACTGGGGAAGAGACCGAGGCTCAGAAAGGTCATGGAACTTGTCCCAGCTCACAAAGTTTGAACGGCAGAGCCACGGCTCAAACACTGACCATCAGATACCACCCACATCGTCCATCCCACGCTAAGCTCTTTGCTTGGCCCTCTTACCTCCACCACTGAGGATAGTTTTCTGGCACCCAGCGTTAGATTGGGCCCAACAAGCAACCATGTTCTCGACCCTGGGATGACGTCACAAAACTGAGTTCCAGCTGACAGTTCTTTTCCTGTAAGTGCCGCCATCATTTCACTCTTCAGCTGTAGCCACTTGTCTCGGTTTGTACTTTCACTTGGCAAACATTCACTGAGCATCTTGCGGTTGCTGGGCCCTGTGCTATGCGCTGTACCTTAACTCATTTAATCCTTTCGACAACTCCGTGCGGTAGGTGTTGCTGTCCTCATGTTACAGATAAGTAAGCTGAGGCTGAGAAAGATTAAGTTCAAGAAGCTGTTCAAGCTAGGATGTGAATCCAGGTCTAACGCCAGAGTTCACATTCGTTGTCCCCGTGCTATACGCCCTGTGAGGGGCCCAGGCTGAGGGTTCAGGAGAGACCTTGGTGGGAGGTTCTGGTGCCCAAGCTGAGTCCCACGGAGCCAAGAGCGAACAGCCCGGCAAGGAGAGAAGGAGATATTCCAAGCAGAAGGAGCAACACGGGCAAAGGTGTGGGAGGAAGCGTCTGGCAGGAGCTGAGAGGACCAGGAGGGGATTAGCAGAGAGAGAGGCTGAAGAAGAGGCAGGGGCCGGGCCGCTCCCTGAGTCTGCGAAGCACAGCCGAGGGGGGCTATCGCCCAGCCGCGCTACCTACCGCAGGACTGGCAGGCTCTCCGGAGAGTAACTAAATTTGGTGTCACGTTGTTTTTGCCCCTCCAGCTGGAGGCCGAGGTCTCCGCAGGGGTGGCCACTCAGGTTGTAAATGAGCCCAGAAATACCCAGCAGCAGAATGGAGTCAGGTGGTTTTAACTGAGCTACTTAACCTCGGTTTCTGAAGAGAAAGAACTGGCAACAATCATAGCTACCTGATAGAACCGTGAGAATTAACTGCCTGACACAGTAACACGGCTCAAAATGTTAGTTTTCTTTCCTTTCCCAACTCCAGCTTCTGCCTAAATTCCTTCAGTAGAGAAGAAACTGACTGAACAATCTCAGAAAATGCTCGTGACTAACAGAAGGCTAGTCCTTTGGCACCAGCACCGAGTGGGGAGAGCACATAGATCCATGTGGGACTCCAGTCCACCCACCTGACCATGTGGTTGTTTCTCTCGTCAGATTTACACCCTCATTTTTGCGTTTGGGAGCCTGGAATGTGGTGATGTTCGTCACCTACGAGCAACTGAAACGGGCCTTGATGAAAGTCCAGATGCTACGGGAATCTCCATTTTGACTAAGACAAGGCCACTTGGTACTTAACTAGGACAAAACCAGTTAAGGGTGGAATAAAGCAGCGGGTCCACACACACAAGGACATAGACCCACACATGTTTACAGAACTGTTTACTTGCTGCTGACTCAAGAAACAGAAGAGGAGGAAGGACTGTGGTCTTCAGTGCTTTGTCTTAAGAACACCTTTGTTTTGCACTGACAACATGGAAAATAAATTACATTAATTTGTGAAACCCATCAGGTTGGATGCCTAACATTTAGGCAAGGAAAAACAAAACAGATCCATTTGGATAAAACGGAAGTTTGCAAACTTACATCCCCTGAAAAATCTGATTAGACGATGAATTATAAACAGGAAAGGGACAGGAGTGGCATGCGATTCACTTGGAAATCAGCCGAGTCTACAGGGGCACCGCCAAAGCAACACAAAGCTTTTGACTGCAGCCTTCGGTTAGCCAGGCATCATCAGCTATATTTGTAGCGTGCCTGCTGTGTAAAACCCACCGGGATTCCAGGAAACGTGAGAAGAAAAGAAAACCTAGAACCTGTGCCAAAGGAGCACTGCTGAGCCAGTGTGAGGCTTAGACCCATAAATGTTTGCTGATGACACTGGAGAATCAAGAGGGCAGCCTCAGTCTCTTTCCTGTAAAATGGAAGCAATAATCCCTTTCCTCCTACCTCACTTGGGGTGTTTATGAGGATCAAGTGAGAAGGTAGGCAAGAAAGCACATTATAAAAGCAAAAGCTCTGTAAAAATGTAAATAGAAGGACCATGCCTTGGGAAAGATTTTGTAGGTCAGTGAGGAAGTGCCAGGGAAGAAGTTTTTGAAGGACACAGTTGTCTAGAGGTGAGACCAAAGGAACCAGGGGTTTGGGGGCCAGGGGTGACAGAGAATGATGTGCAGCTGTGGGAGGCCCCCACTCCGTGCTGGACTGTGAGGCACCTTGAAGGGTGTGGAGTTTGGGGACAAAGAGATAAATACTGAGCTGAGAGCCTAAAGTACCAGGAATCAGAATTTTTGGAAAATTACTATGACTCAATAAAGGAATTCACACCTTGAGTGTGGGAATGAGAATAGCCACTTTTCTGCCTTCTCTTTCTTGGATGGAATCACCCTTTCTCGCTTCAGGCTTCCTGTGTGTCAGCGCTGGGCCACACCTGGCCCACACACATACACTGCCTTCTGCCCTTCTGCAGGCTGGCTGCTCTGTCGTTTAGGGGTTCGGCACCTCCATATGTAAAAGGCAGGCTTGAACCAGATAACCTCCTTCTGAACTTAACTGGCCGTATTTCACATTGATAATTGGGACCCAGAATGCCAGACTTTCTGCTTCTTAGCAGCCTGTGTGGCTCTGATGACAGAACTGGGTTCAAACCACAGACACACACACATACACACACACACAACTATTAGCAACCTAACCATGGGGAATCCTTGCACCTCAGAGTCCTACAGAGAAGTGGGAATGACAATCCTCACTTTGCAGGAGGTGTTCAGTGATGTCATCCTTCCTTCCCTACTCTGACTCCTCTGCACCCTGGGGAAAAACGAACATCCACTTTCCGAAATCAGCACTTTCCTAAATCTAAATCATAATTTTTGAGCATCTACATATACGAAGTGGAAAGTCCAAGCAAAAGCAAAAAAATAAAAATTATTTTGATTTAATGTCTGGTTCAGCTTTCAAATAAAAGCTATATTTAAAACTTTCTCTTTCTTTTGACTTGACGGCATGTGCAAATCATTTTTAAACACTTGGTCTTGATTTGTAAGTTCCTAGAGGCCAAGGACTATGCCTTCCATGAGTTTCTATGTAGCAATATTAACCCATCATCTATCCAGAGCATACTATTCAGATGATGCTGCTGAAAGAGAGGGGATAAATGCTTCTGAGAGATATTTTGATTGAGATCAGAAGCCTAGTGACCTCCAACTTCAGGCTTTTGGGAGAGGGAAAACAAGATTGGTGGGAGGTCTTCTGAGGTTTTTCTGGGCAAAATACTAGATCTCTTTCCCCACTTCTTAAAGGCAAAGGTTGAACCAAATGACCTAAGACTAAAGTTCTGTGATTCTAAGAACTAAGAGCTTCCTCCAAGCCACAGGCATTCCCTTCCTAGTCCTGCCTCCCACTTTCTGCCACCAGGAAGCCAGGGATGCAAACTCCTGAGGTCAGATCACCAGCTGAGGCCAATACTCATTCCCCCACTGCACCCTCACAGACACCTACCTCCATCAAGTCACTCAAAATGTTACTGAACCAGGCTTACCTGGTGGCGCAGTGGTTGAGAGTCCGCCTGCCAATGCAGGGGACGCAGGTTCGTGCCCCGGTCCGGGAAGATCCCACATGCCGTGGAGCGGCTGGGCCCGTGAGCCATGGCCGCTGAGCCTGCGCGTCCGGAGCCTGTGCTCCGCAACAGGAGAGGCCACAACAGTGAGAGGCCTGCGTACTGCAAAAAAAAAAAAAAAAAAAGTCATGTACCACAATGTTCACTGCAGCTCTATTTACAATAGCCAGGACATGGAAGCAACCTAAGTGTCCATCGACAGATAAATGGATAAAGAAGATGTGGCACATATACACAATGGAATATTACTCAGCCATAAAAAGAAACAAAATTGAGTTATTTGTAGTGAGGTGGATGGAACCAAACTTGAATCCTCTTGCCCACACATAGTAAAGCTGATCTACTGACACTGGGTTGTGGTGAAGGAAGGTACAGCACCTATTGCAGGGCACCAAGCAAGGAGTTCAGGAAAGCTAGTACTCAAAACATGTGAACTCCCTGTTTGTTTTGTTTTGTTTGTTTGTTTTTGGCTGGGTCGAGTCTTAGTTGCGAAACGCTGGATCTTTCGTCACAGCGCACAATCTTCTCTCTAGTTGTGGTGCACAGGCTTGTCTTTAGTTGTGGCACACAGGCTTAGTAGTTGCAGTGCATGGGCTCTCTAGATGCAGCGCGTGGGCTTAGTTTCCCTGTGGCATGTGGGATCTTAGTTCCCCGACCAAGGATCGAACCCGCATCCCCTGCATTAGAAGGCGGATTCTTAACCACCAGGGACCACTAGGGAAGTCCCCCACACACACCAGGGATTGAACCAGTGCCCCCTGCAGTGGAAGCACAGAGTCTTACTCACTAGACCACCAGGGAAGTCCCAGCAAAGCATTTTTAAAGGCAAAGTGAGGGAGGGGCATCCCAGGGTCTGTGAACAGCTTGTGCACAATTCTCTGATTGGTTGATGGTAAGGTAACAGGATGATGTCACAGGGGTAACATTATCAATCCTCAGGCGCCAGCAGGTCTGGGGGCTATGGGCTCATCATCATCAAGTAGTTAATTTCTTCCATTTGGTGGAAGTTTTAGCATCTGTAAAACTACTCAGGAAATGAGCATCAGATATGATTATCTAGGTAATTCACAGAGGAGCTAAAGCAGAGACTATAGGAGAGGGGTCTGTCCCAGGAAGGCCCCATCGGGCCCTGCTGGGTTATAGAAAGAAATCTGCTTTTTCACAAGCTCTTCTAGTATACCAGGAAAAATGAGATAGTTTGACCCCTGACTCAGTCACATTAGTGACATAGTGGATTATTGACTTCACAGAAATCTTGTTAGTAAAAGTAATATTTTTAAAGGAAAATTTTATTCAGGAGGAATGAATGTTAAGTAAGGAAATATAATTATACCTCTATAGATGAGTTAATTTGTGTCGGGACACTCTGAAAAGTACAGAGCGCCATACAAACCAAAGTATTCATTGTGCATACATCGTTAACCACACATTGTACTAGGCGCTGAGGTGAACGAGGCCCGTCCTGCCTTCAGGGAGTTCACTGGGGTGGTGGATGGTGGGGCAGGAGAGACGACGATGCAGTGTGATGAGAGCCACCGTAGGGAAATGCACAAGGCACTCAAGAGCAGAAACCCAGATGAAGGACACCTGACCTGGTTTGGGGCCCAGGAAGCTTCTTTGCAGAGGACACCTAAAGGACAGATAGGAGTTATCCTAGCAAAAGAGGGGAAAGTCATTCTAGGTAGAGGGAATGGCTTGTACAAAGGCCTAGAAAGAAGCAAGAACAAGGGGCATTCAAATATTGCCAGCAACTAAAGGGAAGCAGTGAGAGAGATGGGGATAAAGAGGAAAACAGGGGCCCTGAAAGGCTGGAGAAGCCACATATTATGGACTGAATATTTCTGCCCCCAAAATTCATATGTTGAAGCCCCAACACCCAATGTGATGGTATTTGGAGTTTGGGCCTTTGAGAGGTAATTAGGTTTAGATGAGGTCATGAGGGTAGCACCCCCATGGTGGGATTAGGGTCCTTATAAGAAGAGGAAGAAAGACCAAAGTGCTCTCTCTCCACCATGTGAGGACACAGTGAGAAGGCTGTCTGCAAGTCAGGAAGAGGGCCCCCACCAGGGAACCTAATGGATGGGCACCTTGATCTTACTTCCCAGCTTCCAGACCTTAATGAGAAATAAACTCCTGTTGCGAAAGCCACCAGGTCTGTGATATATTGTTATGGCAGCCTGAGCTAAGACACCACCCTAAGGAGTCTGGGGTATTCTGAGGGTAATGTGGAGCCACTGAAGTGTTTCAGGTAGGGATGACTGACTGCAGTGCAGAGAATGAATTAGTGGGGTGGACTCTGGTCACAGGAAGATGAAGCTGTTGTCATAACCCAGACAAGAGTATTGGAAGTGGGAGCTGAGTGAATAGAATAGTAATAAAATCAACAGAAGATTCCATCTGGAAGGAGTAGTGAGAAAAAAGGACAATGCTCACATGTTCTAAGTAACTTAGAAATACCCTCAGTAATATTCCCAGCAAATCATTTTTTGGCCTCTGAACCAAACCACTTGGGTAGTAGCAGACTCACCATCTCCAGCTCTGCCTAGTAGAGAGTTTTCTGATAATGAATCAAAGGCACAGATCTTGTAGCATTTATTGCTTTGCCGACTTCTGTTATTTGTTAAACATATGCTGGGTCTGACATACATAGGGGACTAAGATGCCCCTCTGACAGGCTCCCACAACCCTGGTCACACTGTGCCCACCTGTCTGATGGTCACACTAGCCTATAAGTTCCTTGCAGGCATGAACAGGGTATTGTTTACACTTGTATCCCTCGCCCTTAGTAGAGTGCCTGGAATATTGCAAACTTAATGAGTGAATGAATTAATGTTTTAATTTTTAAAAATTGTAATAAAAGTCACAACATAAAATTTACCATCTTAACTATTTTTGTGTTCAGTGACATCAAGTTCGTTTATAATGTTGTGCAGTCATCCATCCCGAGAACTTGTTTCATCTTGCAAAACCGAAATTCCATACCCATGAAACAATAACTCCCCATTTCCCTCTCCCAGGAAGCCCTGGCAACCACCATTATACATTCTGTCTCTCAATTTTACTGTTCTAGGTACCTCATATAAGTGGAATCATATAGAATTTATCTTTTTGTGACTGGCTTATTTCACTTAGCATAATGTCCTCAAGGTTCATCCTATAGCATGTGTCAGAATTTCCCTCTTTTAAAAGGATGAAAAATATTCCATTTTATATATATATATGTATGTATGCCACAATTCGCTTATCCATTCTTCCATCAATGGATATACTTAGGTTGCGTCTACCTTGTGGCTATTGTGAAAAATGCTGCTATGAACATCGGTGTACAAATATCTCTCCAAGACGCTGCTTTCCATTATTTTGGGTATATACCAAGAAGTGGAATTGCTGGATCAATTGCTGGATCATTCTGTTTTTCAGTTTTTGAGGGACTGCCATACTGTTTTCCATGGCAGCTGTACCACTCTGCATTCCCACCAAGAGTGCACAGTGTTCCAATTTCTCCACATCCTCACCAACACTTATTTTCCATTAAAAAAAATAATAACCATCCTAATGAGTGTGAAGTGGTATCTCGTGGTTTTGATTTGCATTTCCCTGATGATTAGTGATATTGAGCATCTTTTCATTTGCTTATTGGCCATCTGTGTATCTTCCTTGGAGAAATGTCAATTCGAGTCCTTTGCCCAACTTTGAATTGGGTTTTTGTTGTTGTTTTTGAGTTTTAGTAGTCCTCTATATATTCTGGATATTAACCTCTTATGAGATATGTGATTTGCAAATATTTTCTACCATTCTGTAGGTTGTCTTTTTACTCTGTCGATTGTATTCTTTGATGCACAAAAGTTTTTAATTTTCATGAGCTCCAATTTGTCTATGTTTTCTTTTTTTTTAATCAATTTATTTATTTATTTATTTTTGGCTGCGTTGGGTCTTCATTGCTGCGTACGGGTTTTCTCTAGTTGTGGCGAGTGGGGGCTACTCTTCGTTTTGGTGCACGGGCTTCTCACTGTGGTGGCTTCTCTTGTTGCAGAGCACAGGCTCTAGGCACACGGGCTTCAGTAGTTGTGGCGCACGGACTTAATTGCTCTGTGGCCTGTGGGATCTTCCTGGACCAGGGCTCGAACCCGTGTCCCCTGCATTGGCAGGTGGATTCTTAACCACCGCGCCACCAGGGAAGTCCCTGTCTATGTTTTCTTTTGTTGCCTGTGCCTTCGGTATCACATTTAAGAAATCATTGCCAAATATAATGGTATGAAGCTTTTATCCTGTGTTTTCTTCTAAGAGTTTTATAGGTTTTTTGGGTTTGTGGGGTTTTTTTTGGTCACGAGGCATGAGGAATTTCCCCAACCAGGGATCAAACCTGTGCCCCCTGCATTAGAAGTGCAGAGTCTTAACCACTGGACCACCAGGGAAGTCCATATAGTTCTCTAGATCTTATATTTAGGTCTTTGATCCATTTTGAGTTAATTTGTGTGTATGATGTTAGGTAAGGATCCAAGTTCTCTCTAAAATAAATAAATTTTTAAGAGCTAAAGAAAACCCCTTCCTAAAATAGAGCTTTGCCTTTGAGAGCAAAAAACAATGAATAATCTATTTTTGCAGAGGGGGTGGGGAATCTCTTGAGTATTCAAGTATACATCTCAATTCATGTCAATGGAATGAGTATGAACCTCGTAACAAAAACCAAAGTTAGAATCCCCGTTCTGATACTTATTAGCTATGTGACATGGGTCAGATTCTTGGTCTCCTTAAGCTTCAGTTTATTTACCTATAAAACATGGGTAATAATTTGACAGACAGCAAAAATCCACAGCTTTGTCAACTAAAAGTGGTAAACTTTGTAGGAAACAAACTGGATTCCTCATGCATTCTTGGTGGAAATGTAAGATGGTAGAGCCACTTTGGAAATTTTTGAATTTTTTAAAATATTAAATATATATTTACCATCTGATCCAGCCATCCTACTTTTAGGTATTTACCTAAGAGAAATGAAATCATATATCCACACAAAGATTTGTACATGAATGTCAATAACAGCATTATTCATAATAGCCCCAAACTGGAAATATGTAATCCAAATGCCCATCAACTGGTGAGTACACAAACAAAATGTTCTATGTCACTGTGATGGAACACTACTCAGCAATAAAAAAGGACCAGACTGCTGACTCATGCATCAACATGGATGGGCCTCAAAAAACATTATGTTCAGTGAAAGAAGCCAGACACCAAAGACTACATTGCACTTATATGAAAATTTTAGAAAATGCAAAGCTGTAGAGACAGAAAGTAGATCAGTGGTCATCCAGGGCTGAGGTGAGAGAAGGAAATGACTGCAAACAGACACAACACAACTTTTGGGGGTGATGGAAGTATTTTAAAACTGGATTGTGGTCATTATTGCACAACTGTATAAATTTACTAAGAATTAATTAAATCATACACTTAGCAATGAGTGAATTGTATGGTATTTAAGTTGTACCTCAATAAGGCTATTAAGAGTGCAAAAGGTTATGACAGTTCATGGCAGTACTACTGTAATAGACAAAAAGTGGACACAACTGAAATGTCCCATCAACAGTAGAGTGAATACGCTGGATATACTCATACAGTAGAGACTATACAGCAACGATAATTAAAGATCTACAACTTCATGTAACTTGGCTGAATCTCACAAATTTAATGTTGAGTGAAAGACAGAAAATAGTACAATTCCATGTATATGATGTTTAAGAACAGGCAAAACAAATATTTGATGTTAAAAATCAGTAGAGGGGGGCTTCCCTGGTGGCGCAGTGGTTGGGAGTCCACCTGCCGACGCAGGGGACGCGGGTTCGTGTCCCGGTCCGGGAGGATCCCGCGTGCCGCGGAGCGGCTGGGCCCGTGAGCCATGGCCGCTGAGCCTGTGCGTCCGGAGCCTGTGCTCCACAACGGGAGAGGTCACAACAGTGAGAGGCCCGCATACCGCAAAAAAAAAAAAAAAAAAAAGATCCTGCATGCCACAACTAAAATCTGATGCAGCCAAATAAATAAATAAATATATTTTTAAAAATCAGTACAGTAGTTATTCTCTGGGAAAATAGTGACTGAGAAGGGACATGAGAGGTTGTTTCTGCGGTGTTAATGTTTCTTTTTAAAATTTTTTAGCTTTATTGAAGAATAATTCACAAATAATATTAATGTTTCTTGATGAGTGCAAATTATATAGAGGCATTCACTATATGAAAGTTTATCAAGCTGTACACTTATGATTTGTGCACTGTTTAATATGTATGTTATACTTCTATAAAAATTTTACTTAAAAGTGCACTCAGGGCTTCCCTGGTGGCGCAGTGGTTAAGAATCCACTTGCCAATGCAGGGGACCGGGTTCGAGCCCTGGTCGGGGAAGATCCCACATGCCCGGAGCAACTAAGCCCGTGCGCCACAACTACTGAGCCTGTGCTCTAGAGCCCATGAGCCACAACTAATGAAGCCTGCACGCTTAGAGCCCGTGCTCTGCAACAAAGAGTAGCCCCCGCTCACTGCAACTAGAGAAAGCATGTGCGCAGTAACAAAGACACAACTCAGCCACAAATAAATAAAAGAAAATTGATAAATAAAAAAAAAGTGCACTCAACTTGAAGAAGGGACCACTGGTGATCTCCAAGAAGTGTGTGTGTGTGTGTGTCTGTAGGGATGATGAGAGGTGCTAGCCACGTAAAGATCTGAGGAAAAGTGTTCCAGGAAAAGGGAACAAGCAGTCCACAGGTCCTATGGGAAGGAGCTTGGCATGTTCAAAGAACAGAAAAAAAGACCTGTGTGGCTGGCGTAAAGTGAATGAAGAGATGAATGTGAGATCATTCATTTATTCATTCATCAGACATGTAAGAGTTGTGCCAGAAGCTGACATGTCAGAGGACAGCCAACTGTCCAGAAAGTTTGGCAGAGAAAGAAAGGAGAAAAAATAGCCACTGTAAAAGGAGTAGGAAAGTCCTGAGGTTATCTTTTAATTTATACACATACACACACACACACACACACACACACACACACACACACACACAGAGTAGAAGAAAGGAAAGATTGAAGATAGGAGGAAAGGTCCTAGAGAAAACAGAAGAGCATAGAATAATGCATGCAGGTAGGAGGGATCACTCTGGAAAGGATATGGTAAACCTAGAAATAAGAGTCACATAGGCAAGAATTTTGAAATGGAGAGAAGCAAAATGAAGGCATTCTCCAATCCTTTCATTGAAATTTGAGGAACAGTCACATATGAGAGTAGATGAGTGAACCTGCATAATTATTTACAAGAATGATGATTTTAATTTTAAAAGCTCTTTTTTCCTTAAAGTATAATTTAATGAAGAAACTGAGATTCTCTGATGCACCCCTGACACTGTTCTCTGCCGTGCTGAGCTGTATGGAGCCCTCACCGGGCAGCCGGGCATTCCAAAGTGTAAGGCACCAGGCCTCCTGCAGGCTCCCCACCAGCTGTCCCAGGGCCCTTGCACCATGGATAGGAAGTTCCACATCAGGCACAGCCACTCACGGAACAGGCTGCCCACCAACACGTGATAGGGTCTTGGAAATTCACAGAGGAAATATGCAAAGCAGATTGTCCTCTACATACCCACAGTCAGTTATGATACAGAAATATAACTTAAACACGTCAAGAAAGATTGAATGCAAATACTCTGAGGAACTATTACAGTCGAGATTATTTCACGCTGTATATTTACCATTTATTGGGTATTGTGGTAAAGGGTCTGAGGATAACACCATTATCATATTACACTGAGATTATAGAGGACATTATGAACAATGAAAAAAGTTATGCTTTAGGAGTTCCCTGATGGCCTAGTGGTTAGGATTGCGGGCTTTCACTGCCGTGGCCCAGGTTCAGTCCCTGGTCTGGGAACTAAAATCCCACAAGTCGCCTGGCGTGGCCAAAAAAAAGTTATGCTTCATTGCCCAATTTTATTAGGGCTGACTATCTAAGTTTTCTTGGCAATAAAAAGATAGCAGTACATTGATATTATGAATCAGTGTAGATCATCAAACTTTTTCTTTTTGAAATTTGAGGAATGGTCACATCTTCTACCAATAAAGCCAGTGGAAACTGCCAAAGAGGCATGGTGAGTGGTGTAGGCTGGTCAGAACTCAAAAATGACATAAAAAGATGTGCATTTTGCCTGAGAAATATACTCAACTCTCTGAATCCCTATATTACAATATGCTACATAGTTTATACAACAAAGGATTTATTTGAATTATTTATTATTTATCTGAATTTTATTCTCCTGAAGGTTTTGTAATGAATTGAGTTCAAGATGACTAGGTGATTACTTTGAAACTTTATATTTCTTTCAATAGATGAGCATACTAATGTTGCAGAGCTTGCAAATGTCCTTGAGATAGACATGTCACTGGCTAAGAATGTTTCCATGTATTGGTGCTTGGGCTCTGCCCCTAAGAAGAGGCATAAGTAATAAATGTGCAGCAAGTACATTCGTCAAGGTGCAATGTTCCATCTGCAAAAAGATTTAAAAGGACTTTCCATCCACAAAAGATACTCTTTTTATTCGATATAAGATGGCAATGAAAGGGACTCCCCTCGTGGTCCAGTGGTAAAGAATCCACCTTCCAATGCAGGGGATGTGGGTTCAATCCCTGGTCGGGGAACTAAGATCCCACGTGCTGCAAGGCAACTAAACCCGCGCACCGCAACTACTGAGCTCACGCGCTTCAACGAGAGAGCCCACGTGCCGCAAACTACAGAGCCCACGTGCCCTGGAGCCCGCGGGCCACAACTGGAGAGAGAAAACCTGCACGCCACAACTAGAGAGAAGCCTGTGCGCTGCAACGGAAGATCCCATGTGCCGCAACTAAGACCCGATGCAACCAAAATAAACCAAAATTAATTAATTAATTAAATTTAATTTAAAAAAAAAGATGGCAAGGAAAGTAGGAGTCCTGAAAAGAAGTTTTGTCAGCTCTGGTACTGATAGAAATAGTCAAGGTCCAGCTGACACAGCCAGTATAAGCAATTTGGATCTGTCTACAGGACTCACAAAGCATATTGCTTGCCTATTTGACTCAACACTTTACTTTGTAATGATGAGAAATCCTGTACCAAAAGTTGGCAGACTTTCACATAAGTCTCTGGACAGCTTCCTTACAGAACTAGAAAAGGTTCAAAACACTGATGAAGAAAAAGTGCAGACTGCAGAGATATTTTGATCAGGCACTCACTCTGAGAAACACCATACTGTCTCTGTATAATAATGATACAGTCACACAACTACATAGCCAGAACAATCAATTATGGTTTTCTTCTGGATCTTTTAAAATGTGTGAGAGCCTTCTTGATTCGGACCCTGTGACTTGCAGCAGAGTTCTAAACAAAATTACACATGGCTTGTTTCCATGGCTCCTCTCATTTATGAATACAGCCCATCAGCAATAGTACTCCTCAGAATATTAGACCAGTTATCCAGAAGCCACTGCTCAGAAGTCAGATCCCTGTTTCTTTTACTGGACAAAGGTAGAAGACTTCAAAAACCATCAGATATATTTCAGAGCTAATACTGAGTATTAATAATGTTTTGGAGTCATAATCCTGAAGTAATTCCTACTTCAGATTAGCTCAGATGTTAAATGATGGGATGAGAAAAACCTTTTCCATTTGATTAAAACAGAACTATAAGGAAAGTTTGCTGTATCAATATGGATGTTCATAAAACATTGCAAATATTAAGGAATAAAGTGGGCTTGCAGGGATTTCTGTGAATGTGTCACCTTATCTAAGCTTCTAGTCAACGTGTAAACAGAAAACCTGGTGATGCTTCTGATGAGAAAGGAGAACCTGATTTACCGTATTTAACTTCTGGCTCAGAGCAAATGAAGAATCCTGTGAAATGGTCATTGAGGAAGCAACAACGGACTCAACAACAAAACACAACTCTGATGTTGCCACAGCAGAAGTGACTGGCTTTCTCTTAAGCTGTGCTTTGAAATTCCACTATTTAGCTCTGAATTAAATGAGAAGTTTGTAGGGAAACTGCTACATACACCTTTTGCAGAGAAGAAAGCCATCAAAGACTCTGACATTGCAGCATAAAATTCTCTCTACATGTCCTTAACTTTGCTCACTCATTCAGGGAAGGTGCTTCAACACTGGATATACACACTGAGGCCAACTTTTTCAAGTCCACTTTACCATCTTATGCTGATACGGGAGTTCTGCTTCTTGTAAATTAGAGATGCCATCGTATCAGAATGGTTTAGAGTGTCACCTTCCTCACTTCTCACTGCTAATCTTCATTTGCAGTAATTTAGTTACACCATTTGTTATTCACACTTGGTGTCTTTTTTTCTTTCTTAAAGTTAGCTTTATAGTGCCAGTCAAAAAAACTATTCTGCTGGTGCAATATAACTTACACTTAATGATGTTAAAAGTGTGTTGTATTGATGTTTGGCAAACATTTAATTTTGTCTGGAGTCTTGCTCATTACAGCACATCCTAATGCAACAAAAAGCTCCTTTTTTTTTTTTTAATTGATCCCTAGGTTGTTTGTTTCTTTTTAACAAAGAACTTTTTAGCAATCAGCACTGTACTTTTATTTTAAGGCAAAATTTTTTGTTTTGTTTTCGTTTTTTAGGGGGTTTTTGGCCATAGCAAGCAGCATGCGGTATCTTAGTTCCCTGACCAGGGATTGAACCCAAGCTCCCAGCATTGGAAGCACAGTCTTTTTTTTTTTTTTAATTGGGGTATAATTGTTTTACAATGTTGTGTTAGTTTCTACTGTACAGCGAAATGGAGTTCCCTATGATATACAGCAGGTTCTCATTAGTTACTTATTTTATACATATTAGGTAGTGTATATAAGTCAATCCCAATCTCCCAATTCAGCCCACCTTCCCTTTCCCCCACTTGGTGTCCATATACTTGTTCTCTACATCTGTTGTCTCTATTTCTGCCTTGCAAACCGGTTCATCTGTACCATTTTTCTAGATTCCACATATATGCATTAATATACAACATTTGTTTTTCTCTTTCTGACTTACTTCACTCTGTATGACAGTCTCCAGGTCCATCCATGTCTCTACAAATGACCCAATTTTGTTCCTTTCTATGGCTGAGTAATATTCCATTATATATACGTACCACATCTTCTTTATCCGTTCGTCTGTCGATGGTCATTTAGGTTGCTTCCATGACCAGGCTATTGTAAATAGTGCTGCAATGAACATTGAGATGCATGTGTCTTTTTTTTCTTTAATTAATTAATTTTATTTATTATTTATCTTTGCCTGCATTGGGTCTTCATTGCTGCGCGCAGGCTTTCTCTAGTTGTGGCAAGTGGGAGCTACTCTTCCTTGTGGTGCGTGGGCTTCTCATTGCAGTGGCTTCTCTTGATGTGGAGCACGGGCTCTAGGCACGTGGGCTTCAGTAGTTGTGGCACTTGGGCTCAGTAGTTGTGGCTCACGGGCTCTAGAGCGCAGGCTCAGTAGTTGTGGCACACGGGCTTAGTTGCTCTGCAGCATGTGGGATCTTCCCAGACCAAGACTCGAACCTGTGTCCCCTGCACTGGCAGGTGGATTCTTAACCACTGCACCACCAGGGAAGTCCACATGTGTCTTTTTGAGTTATGGTTTTCTCTGGGTATATGCCCAGTAGTGGAATTGCCAGGTCATATGGTAATTCTATTTTTAGTTTTTTAAGGAACCTCCATACTGTTCTCCATAGTGGCTGTATCAATTTATATTCCCACCAACAGTGCAAGAGGGTTCCCTTTTCTCCACACCCTCTCCAGCATTTATTGTTTGTAGAGTTTTTAATGATGCCCATTCTGACCAGTGTGAGGTGATACCTCATTGTACTTTTGATTTGCACTTCTCTAATAATTAGTGATGTTGAGCATCTTTTCATGCATCTCTTGGCCATCTGTATGTCTTCTTTGGAGAAATGTCTATTTAGGTCTTCTGCCCTTTTTTTCCTTTTTTTCCATTTATTTATTTATTTTTAGCTGCATTGGGTCTTCGTTGCTGGGCATGGTCTTTCTCTAGTGGTGGCAAGCAGGGGCTACTGTTCATTGTGGCACACAGGCTTCTCATTGTGGTGGCTTCTCTTGTGGCAGAGCACAGGCTCTAGGTGCTTGGGCTTCAGTAGTTGTGGCACATGGGCTCAGCAGTTTTGGCTCACGGGCTCTAGAGTGCAGGCTCAGTAGTTGTGGCACACCAGCTTAGTTGCTCTGCAGCATGTGGGATCTTCCTGGGCCAGGGCTCGAACCCATGTCCCCTGCATTGGCAGGCGGATTCTTAACCACTGTGCCACCAGGGAAGTCTTCTTCTGCCCATTTTTTGATTGGGTTGTTTGTTTTTTTGATATTGCGCTGCATAAGCTGTTTGTATATTTTGGAGATTAATCCTTTGTCAGTTGCTTCATTTGCAATTATTTTCTCCCATTCTAAGGGCTGTCTTTTCATCTTGTTTATGGTTTCCTTTGCTGTGCAGAAGCTTTTAAGTTTCATTAGGTCCCATTTGTTTATCTTTGTTTTTATTTCCATTACTCTAGAAGGTGGGTCAAAAAAGACCTTGCTGTGATTTATGTCAAAGAGTGTTCTTCCTATGTTTTCCTCTAAGAGTTCTATAGTGTCCAGCCTTACATTTAGGTCTTTAATCCATTTTGAGTTTACTAGAAGTGCAGAGTCTTAACCACTGGACCGCCAGGGAAGTCCCTACATTTCTTTTTATTAATCTAAGGATAAACTTTATAGACTTTATGATAACTGGTAACATTTATAAGCAGTCACTGAATATTGTTATGGAGATTTTATGTTACTTTAACAAATCTTATTTAATTTTATATTTTGTTACCTACACTTTTGGGGATAATGGAAAGTGATTTAACTCTCCCTGTGAAAAGACTTCTTGGTATTTAGAATAAAAAGAGTATAAAACAATAAACAACAATTACTGAGAGAAGATATGATGGGACATTAAGAATTACTATGGAGGGAATTCCCTGGCAGTCCAGGGGTTAGGACTCCGTGCTTTCACTTCTCCCTGATCAGGGAACTAAGATCACACAAGCCGAGCAGCTGCACAGCATAGCCAAAAAAATAAATAAAGTTAAAAGAAAAAAAAAGAATTCCTGTAGATACCTATAAATTATGTATATCAGCTGAACCTTGTTGAAGGTATGCAAATCAGTACAATTTAACCTTGTTTTATATGTGGAAGATAATGCAAATCAGCAAAATTATGTACAATTTAACCTTGTTTTATAAGGTCTTAATTCAGACTATAAAGTTTCACTGACATTTCGCGAGAAATTTTGGAAAACATTCTTTTTTTTTTTTTAACCCATTTAGAATTTATTCAGAGTGCAAGAGCAGTCCTTGAAAGGATGTTAACATGGTCTGATTTGCATTTTGTTTTGTTTCTCTCTCTCTTGTTTTTTTTGGTAGCAGCATTATTGAAATATAATTCACATATCACACAATTCACCCATTTAAAGAGTAAAATTCAATGCTTTTTAGTAAATCAGAGTTGTGCAACTATCACCACAATCAATTTTAGAACATTTTCCTCATCCCCAAAACAACCACACCCCCTTACCTGTTATCTGTCATGCCCAAGTTCCCCCATCCTCCCTAGCTCTACTTTCTGTCTCTATAGATTTGCCTATATAAATGGGAACATACACTATGTGGTCTTCTGTGACTGGTTTCCTTCACTTAGCATAATGTTTTCAAGGCTTATCCATATTGTAGCATGTATCAGTACTTCATTCCTTTTTATTGCTTTTTATACTGTTGAATAGTATCCCATTATTTGGGTATACTACATTTTATTTATCCATTCAACAATTGGTGGACATTTGGATTATTTTCTATTTTTGGCAAATATCCTATTTTTAAACAATGTTTATGTGTAGACTTTGTCACTCACTGTGGGTTTTCTTTTCATAGAATCTCTAAGGAAAAATAGAATTTTTCCATTTTGGTAGCAATGGTTGCTGCATGCTATCACCTTGATTTAAGAATTTTTTGTTTCGTTTCTATATCAACTAACATAAAATTGAATTTGATGTTTGCAAACCGAGGATTATGATTTCAGGTTAAAGCTACACATCAGAAGCACTGAGGCTAGACTTCCCTAGTGGCGCAGTGGTTAATAATCCTCCTGCCAATGCAGGGGACACAGGTTCGTATCCCTGGTCCAGGAAGATCCCACATACCACAGAGCAACTAAGCCCATGCACCACAACTACTGAGCCTGCGTTCTAGAGCCCACGAGCCACAACTACTGAGCCCGTGCACTGCAACTACTGAGCCCGCATGCTACAACTACTGAGCCCACATGCTGTAACTACCGAAGCCTGCACACCTAGAGCCCGTGCTTCACAATAAGAGAAGCCACCACAGTGAGAAGCGGGAGCACCACAACGAAGAGTTGCCTCCACTCGCCACAACTAGAGAAAGCCTGCGCACAGCAACGAAGACCCAATGCAGCCAAAAAAAAAAAAAAGAAGCACTGAGGCTTTCAAGATCAAAATACTCTAGTGATAAATCTACTATGAAAACATTATTTTAGGCATTCTAGATATTAAATTATACCAGTATAACTTTAAAGATAATTGAATAATTTCAAAGGCTTTCTTAATTAATTTGCTCTTGTAGTATCTCAAATGTTACTTAGAAAAATTGGAATCACTTTTTATGTTTTTCAAGTTACCTTCCTTAGGAAGTTTATGTCATGTTATAGTTTAGTTCCTCTAAAGGGTAATTTTTTACAGTTTAAAATTGTGACCAAATTAACCAAACAAGAATGTGGAAAATAGACTCTGGGAATATTATAACCTAAATATTTTTACTGATGGTTTTTTGTTCTTTATAAAACTACATGTGCATTTAACTTACTTCTAGAAATATATGTCTTTCTTTGAACTGTTAACACAACCATGTGTTCAATACTATGGCCTATTTATAGGATTAAAAATTTTAGACCAAGTTACCTGTGGCTCAGTCAGTGCTGTAATTGGAGTAAATGTAATAATGTTTAGTTTTCTAATTTGTCTTACATGAACTGGAAACTAAATATATGCTATGCTTATCTATATAAGGAAAACTAATACATACTGTGATGGTTAATTTTGTGTCAACTTGGCTGGGTCACAGTGCCCAGAAACTTGGCCAAACATTCTGGATGTTTCTGTGAAGGTGTTTTTTGGATGAGGTTAACATTAAATCAGTGGACTTTGAGTAAAGCAGGTTACCCCCGCCCCCATACCTAAGTGGGCCTCATCCAATCAGTTGAAGGCTTGAACAGAACAGACTGACCTCCCCCAAACAAAAAGGAATTCTACCAGAGGACTGCATTTGGACTTGAACTGCAACTCTTCCTTGGGTCTCTAACTACATATGCAGGTCTATGCTATATATTTTGGGCTTGTCAATTCTCCATAATTGCACAAGCCAACTCCTTTTAAAAAAATCTCTCTTTATGGGGACTTCCCTGGCGATCCAATGGTTAGTACTTGGTGCTTTCACTGCCATGGCCAGGGGTCAATCCCTGGTCGGGGAACTAACATCCTGAAAGCCACGCAGCATGCCCCTCCCAACCACCCAAAAATCTCTCTTTACATATACACACATATCCTGTTGGCTCTGTTTCTCTGGAGAACCCCCTAATATACATAGTAATATGAAAATAATTTCTAATCACTGTGATTCTTTCACTTATTCCCTCAATAATTGTTACGAATTATTGTATATTCCTAGTGCTTTTCAATATATAATTTCTACAGTGTTTCAGTTGAAAGTTGTAAGTATTTCATTTGATCAAGGCTCTTTAATTTTCTTTTCATTTGCTTTGTTTTACTAGCTATAGTTATTTTGTTATCTATATATTAGCACTCTAAGCCTACTGTAATGTTATGTACCTTAATAAAGGACTGAATATTTGTAATGGTTGGCAGTGAATGAATTTGCTGCTATATTTCCTTTGAGAAATAATGGAGGAAAAAATAGAATCTATTAACAATCATGGATTTTAGGGAAGGCACTGAAAAACCATGTGATCAAGTTGTTTCTTATATAAAAATGGAAATGTTAGCCATCTGATCACCAGCTGAAGGCCTATCATCCTGTAAAAAAACTGGGGGAGGGCTTCCCTGGTGGCGCAGTGGTTGAGAGTCCGCCTGCCGATGCAGGGGACGCGGGTTCGTGCCCCGGTCCAGGAAGATCCCACATGCTGCGGAGCGGCTGGGCCTCTGAGCCTGCGCATCCGGAGCCTGTGCTCCGCAACGGGAGAGGACACAACAGTGAGAGGCCGGCGTACCAAAAAAAAAAAAAAGAAAGAAACTGGGGGAGAACTTGCATTTTCAGAGCTATGAGCAAAATGTGAACAACTGCTATGTTCGTGCTCTGCTTTATGAACTGAGCTTTATTTCAATCACACATTAATTCACACAAAGAAGCATCTTTTAACTCTTAACAGTGTTTTCCCAACATAATTTTGTTTTTTGTTTTTTTGTTTTGTTTTTGTTTGTTTTTTGCGGTACGCGGACACGCAGGCTCAGCGGCCATGGCTCACAGGCCCAGCCGCTCCGCAGCATGTGGGATCTTCCCGGACCGGGGCACGAACCCGCGTCCCCTGCATCAGCAGGCGGACTCTCAACCACTGCTCCACCAGGGAAGCCCCCAATTTAATACTTAAAATGCAGGGTTTCTTACTTGACAACAAAGATTCATTAAAGAATTTAATCCAGTTTTGTTGTTGCAAATGTTCAAAGTAATTCTACCTCCTTTTGGGTGGCCATTTCCCCCACCTTTTTTTTTTTTTTTTTTTAAGAAATCAAGAAAGAGAAGAACAAACAACAAAAAGACATGGACTGGGGTGGGGGGGGGGTCGGGGAGGTGCGGGTGGGTGTGGGGCTTCCCTGGTGGCGCAGTGGTTAAGAATCCGCCTGCCATTGCAGGGGACATAGGTTCCAGCCCTGGTCCGGGAAGAGCCACATACCGCGGAGCAACTAAGCCCGTGCGCCACAACTACTGAGCCTGGCTCTAGAGTCCGCGAGCCACAACTACTGAAGTCCCCGTGCCTAGAGCTTGTGCTCCGCAACAAGAGAAGCCACCAAATGAGAAGCCCAGGAACTGCAATGAAGAGTAGCCCCCACTCGCTACAACTAGAGAAAGCCTGCGCACAGCAACGAAGACCCAACACAGCCAAAAACAAAATAAATAAATTTACAAAAAAAAAATCAGTGTCTTTCTTGTGTCTTTTTCATTTTCAGTGTTTCAAACAACGTTTTTAAAATTTTAAAGTTCCAAAACTATAAGTACAGATATATATATATATTTTTTTTTTCAGTGAACTAGATGTGAAACAGGTTTGTAAAATGCACTTATCTGTACCCATTGTGGACAAAGAATGTCTGCCTGCCGTATCAGTAAACAAAGGATGTTGAGACTATCAGTCCATCAGCCACTGCAGCCATCACCAATGGTGCACCCTAAGGGGATTCATGATGGAGAAAAACAGGATATAATTTTATTTAGCCCAGACCCTTGCATCTTCCCATACATAGAAGAGTGCTAAATTCATTAACTTGAGATATCTGGTTTTTCTTTAATTAGCAGTAATCTTTTGATGGTCAGCTACCTGGTGTTTTTGCAGAAACTCCTATATACCCTGGCTCCTCCCCTACCTCTTCAGAACAGTCCTTCAGAGGTATCTGAGAGGCTGTATCCTGGGCTTAAGGCCTCAGTAATGCCCCAAATAAAATATAATTCTCAACTTTTAGGTTGTGTGGTTTTTTCAGTTGACACCAAACATTCTTCACTTTCTCCATAAGACATCTTATGATTTGGATGAGCTGTACCTCTAAAAATCCAGAGGTACAGTGTCTGTAGCAACACCCTGATCTGCCTGGCTCCATCCTAAGGAAAAGAGAATTTAACAGGACTTCTTAAGAAGTCCATGTTGAATCCTGGTGATATCTACTTCTCTTTTTAGTATCCACACATCATCCTTTTAACAGTCCCTTGAATTTTGCTAGGGACGAACAAACATCTCACAGGTATATAGTCTTTGAAATCCAGATTCTTCCCTGTTTTGGCAATCAGGGCAACACATTTATTTCCAAGCCTTTGTTTTACTCTATTTTTCATGTCTCCTCAAAGATCACCGACCAGTTCAGTAGTCTCACCACAAACTTGCTGAGTATCCTGGGAATCCGTTCATCACAGCCAAAGACAGAAGCTTATGTGCAAAAGATAGGCCAGCAGTGGATGGGAGACTCCACAGTGCCAGAAATAAATTTGTGGCTGGATTTCTCAGTTTCCACTTTGTTTCTGCCAGGATCATATGCTCAGTGTGTTTTTTCTTTTCTGCTATAATTATCCAGTCCCATTCCAGCTATAGTCTCCTGGCTGACAATTCCTTCTGCTTGTGGACAAAAAATACACACACTGAGCTGATTAACCAGGGCTTAAGTCATGGCGCACCATTCCTAACCGTGTGACATTAGGCAGATTATTTAACCTCTTTGGCACGCATCTGTAGATCAGAGGTTAATACCAGCCTCACAGGGTTATGCGAAGTATCCACACTGAACCTGAACATAGTAACTGCACTCACTAAATGTTCATCTTCCCAGATCCTCCCATTACACTTCCCAAGGGCACTTTCAACAGCAGCCCAAACAGCATGCATTGAGCCTCTACTATATGTCAACTGAAGAAAAACACACGACCTAAAAGTAGCGAGTTAAGTTTTATTTGGGGATCTTACTGAAGACAATAGCCCAGGAGACGGCCTCTCAGATAGCTTTGAGGAACTGCTCGGAAGAGGTAAGCGAGAAGCCAGGATAAATAGGAGTTTTTTGCTGGAAAAAAAATGTAGTTGAACATCAAAAGATTACTGTCAATCACAAAGAACAGACATCTCAAATTAATGATTTTAGTGCTTTTCTGTATATGGGAAGATGCAAGAATCTGGGTTCATTAAAATTATTCCTTAGGTATGCATCTTAACTACCTAGGGCCAATAGAATCCAAAGCACAGAATACTTCCTGTTTTTCCCATCCTGAATTCCTTTCAGGGCTCACCGTGGGTGGAAGGCTGCCGTGACTAATGGCCAGATCCTTATGGAACTAGAATGGTGGGCAACATTCTTTGTTTACCAGAATGGCAGGCAACGGTCCCTGTCCACATCTAAAGCGGGTCTTAGAGGATTGAGATACTAAAAATATAGGAAATAGCTTCCTGCTCTAGAAGAGCTTACAATGTAGTCAGCGATATGGCTTCCACGACCTCCACGAATTCTTACAACAGTCCCAGACAGCCGACAAGACTGAAAAGAGGTAGAGGGAGCCAGAAGGTACACAAAAGTAGGGACATAGAGTCCAAGGGCGAACACAGACTATCTGCTTCTACACTCCACGTGCACGTGTTTGTCCGGCCACAGGACACAATTACCGGTTGTTTACGTGTCTGTCACCCCCATAAGACCACCAACAACCTGAGGGCGACCCAGTCCCGGTTCACCTACCATCCCTTAGGCCGGGGCCTAGACACGCAGCAGGTCCACGCCCTGTTCGGCCTTCTCACTCGAGGGGCTCCTGACCATTGGCTCTTCTGTAAGTGGGGGCGGGAGCGTCACGCTCCGTGACCCCTCCCCGTCCTGAAGTCCCCGAGGAGCCCAGGACGGGACCCGGAGGCAGCGGGAAACCCAGCCGCACCCAACGGCTGTTGGCGGTGATCGGCCACCTGCTGCTGCAGCCCAGATTGGCTTCTTCCTCTGGCCCCACGGCTCCCTTAACCAATCGCCAGCGAGGCCGGTAGGGAGGCCCCGCCCCGCGGGGTCCCGCGCTGGCACCTGGGGAGAGCCGGCGGTCTGCGGAATCACGGGCGGCTGAGTTGGGACCAGCGGACTGCGTCCCTGAAAGGAGAGCGTGCTCTTCTACCCGAGCCTCTGGGCGCTGTTAAAAAGAGCCCTGGGCTTCCCTGGTGGCGCAGTGGTTGAGAATCTGCCTGCCAATGCAAGGGACACGGGTTCGAGCCCTGGTCTGGGGAGATCCCACATGCCGCGGAGCAACTGTGCCCGTGAGCCACAATTACTGAGCCTGCGCATCTGGAGCCTGTGCTCCGCAACAACAGAGGCCGCGATAGTGAGAGGCTTGCGCACCACGATGAAGAGTGACCCCCGCTTGCCACAACTAGAGAAAGCCCATGCACAGAAACGAAGACCCAACACAGCCATAAATAAATAAATACATTAAAAAAAAAAAAAAAGAGCCATGGCTAGGGGCCAGAGGCGTGTACGACCCTGGGCAGCCTCTGCTTCTTTCCGGGAGTCAGTCTTGCCATCTTCACGATGCAGTTGGCGCGGCGAGGGGTAACCCTATGGGGGAACGAAGGGGCAGACTCTGGGATCGGCTCCCGAAAATGGAAGTGGAGGAAGGCGCGGAGAAAACCCTGGGCGTGGCAGTCTCTGCGGAAATGCTGCAACTAAAGGGCCGCCTCCCAGCCCTCGGAGACCGCAGGTCCCGCCCCCGCCCAGCCGGCCGCTCCCCGTAGATCGAAGTCGCGCCGCACCCTCTGCCTACCTCTCTGCAAGCCCGGCCGGCTGCGCTTTTGGGTCGAGTACAGTCTGCTCTCCGTGGATGCGCGCTCCGCCCGCCGACTGACATATCTGCCAGCACTTGATTGTTCTCCCTGCGGCCCGGTGAGCCCGGCCCTGGCCCGCCCCAGCCCTGCGCCCGCTATATCTGCCCTACTCCCGCTACCCCGGCGGAAGGGACCCGCGCGCCACCTTTAATTTCACTCCTCACCTCCCACCCTATTTTGTATTTTACCTTTTGTTGTTTTTCTTTATCTCTCTTTTTTCACTCTTTTCATGTCTTGCTTTTGCTCTTTACCTCTCGCGTTCAAATGGCTGTAATATAAGCCTTCACCCTTCCACTTCCTCTCCTCGGCCGGGGTGGGGGACCTTCAGCGAAGACCAGAATGACCTCTGCCACTCCAGGCGGCCCCAGGCCATTCCTGGGGCTCTTTCTGCTGGCAGGAGGCTTTGAGCTGCTTGATGCAGCCTCAGCAGGGCCCGCTCCAGCCCCTCTAACCTCCTCGCAGCCCCACTCTGGTTCCTAGTTGACTCAGCGAGTCTCTGACCCATCATGACTCCCCCACCACCGCCCCACTCCTGCTCACCAGAGTCTGCTGTGTTGCGGGACGCTTCTCCAGAATACTGAGTTCCACTAAAGGAGAAATCTGCAACAGAGCAATGTGTGATACTAAGAGTAGACGAGGGAGGGAGGACTCCTGGGTTCATCCTCTCTTCCAGTGTGTTCCCCTCCTCCAGTGTGTGCACTTAATTAGTCCCCAGATGCTCTGTGGGAAATGGACCCTGTGCCCTACCCTCACACCCCCCTGATAAGGATTGAGTGGGCTTATGTGCCTTGAACAGATGGCCCTTTCCTTGCTGGGGTGTGGTCCTTTAAGGTCCATTTCCCTTTCTAAACTCTCCTCCTTTGCCCTCACCTGCAGGACACATAGTATGACCATTAGGTGTTTCATCTCCCAGCCATTTTCTATGGAAAACCAAAGGGATCAGGCCATGATAGCCACTGGCAGCTTTGAAGAATGGGATGCCTTTAGAGAAGCTTGATCTTGAAGGCCTCAGCGTGAGATCTAACAGAGCCAGGTAAGAGTCCATTCTAAGGGAGGGGTCTTCTACTGCCTCAGCCCTGTGGTCTGGGGGCAGGTTTAGCAGGACATTAACACAAATAACTAGCACCACCGTCCCAGTAAAGTCACTCTTAGCGTTCACAAAGCACTTAAGGGCCAGAGCCCTTAAGCTGACCTGACAATCCAAGGATGGTAATCCCCATTTTACAAAGGAGGCTATTGAGGCCCAGGTGGGACAGTGATTAGCCCCAGGTCACCTAGGAGTCAGCAGCAGAGTTAGGACAGGACCCTGTTGTTCTAACTACATATTGTTGACTCAAACTTTTGACTATCCTTAAGATTGCAGTTAGTAATCAGGTGAAACTGGTTATTTGCTGGGGATTGTAATATATTATTAACTCTTTCTCGTTAGGCCTGTGTTTAATCTTCTTAGTATGGTCTTTAGCACGGAGACCTTTGCCTTCATACCCATGCCTCTGAAGGACCTGACTTATGGCAACCCCAAGGCAACATTCAAAATGGCAACTTAGCCTTTGCACTTGTCTCTGAGGTGGGCAGGGCCTGGGCCTTATTCTTCTCTGGCCCTCACAACACGTTGCAACCCAGATCAAGGTCAGGACATGATTGACTCATGTCATCATGTCTCTGATGCCCAGAGAAGGGAATGCCGTTTGCCTGAACCTTCTCAGAACTGTCACATTGTCATGAGAGAACTTCGGTGTTGGACCTCCTCGTGAAAGGCCTGGGGCTGAGAAAACAGCAGGAAAGAAATGAGCTGGGCGCAGTGCAAAGCAAATAGCATAAGCTTTGGAGCCCGCAGACAGGACGCTTACTAAGTTCCCTGTTCTGAAACATGGAAGTAAGGGCAGCCACCTCACAGGGCTGCACTGACAAGTAAGTGAGCTAGTAGAATGTGCCAGGCAGAGGGGGGAGGAAAGGTGTGGAGCACTTCCTGGGGAACGAGGGTGTCAGGGCAGGGACGCTGGGGGTTCTGGAACACCTTCACCTACCCCTTCTGCTGCTTGAGTGCCAGTCTTCACTGAGCCTCATGTGGGCCAGGCTCCAGGGAAGCATGAGTAAGGCCAGGAACTGAGTGGTGAGTCGCCTTTAGACTTCCCTGTTGGCCCAGCCACCTGGGATGAGAAGCCCAGGAGGAAGAAGCCTGGTGAGCATCTTGTTTTCATGGGTCTGTGTGTTCACAACTGACTGCCACCACGTCATTCCTCTGCTGGCCAGCGCTTTCCTCCCGGCCCCAGCAATGGGGGCAGCCCATTAGGTGAGGCTCAGAGCAGCCACTCCTATGTAGTGAAAGAAAGAAACTCAGGGGAGAGAAGCAGGTCACCCTCCTCCACTGGGGTGCTGGGCTCACTTCCTCCCAAGGCAGGGGAGGAAGGTGTTGTTGCAATTCTGAGAACAAAATGGAGGTTTTGGTTTCCTTTGTCACTATAGCTCTGACCTGCACTTCCGCATCCCCACCTCTCATGAAGATGTGGATCCCTCTATGTTATAGGAGGAGAGGAAACTGGCCAGAGAGGGAATAGTTTTCCCACCCCCCGGGGTGGGGGTGGGGGTGGGGGTGGGTAGAGCACCTTATGCACTTACTCTCAGCCCTGAGAATTGCTCAGTATCCTTCAAGGCCCAGCTAAATGCTACCTTTTCTAAGTCTTTTCTGATTACCCACCCTTTCTTCTCTCCCAGTGGAGTTGGATGTTCCCTCCTTTGCACTTTGAGACTATGTTCTGCAAGCCCCAAATGCAGCTTGAATCACCTGTCCATCCCATGCCAGACAATAAGGCCCCCTCTAGGGTAGATATTGTCTCCTGCGCCTCAGTGAGCCAGTGCCCAGCAAAGCAGACTCCTTGAAAGAGTGCCTCTAGAGAGCCCAAGCTGTGTGCGGGCTGGTGGGGAAGAGAATTAGACTGAATTGAAGGAGCTGAATAGGTCTTGTTCACTCCTTTTCTTCTAGACTTAGTTCAAGACCCATAGGAACCTCTCCTGCTTAAGACATCCAGGGCATAAGCCTGTGGGTTTGTGCCTGTCAGGTCTTGGTCTAGCTGAAACCTTTTCCCCACTTCTGTCTGCCCTTTAAACAGATTTGCAGCATCAGGAATGTGGGCATCAGTGAAATTTCTGCACCCAGCAGACACAGGGCTGGGCCAGTGCCTGTGAGGTAGCACTAGGATAGCTGTGATCCAGACACTCCCTGTGGTGAAAGGGAGGACTTCTCAGGAATGAATTGCTTCTCCAGCCCCTGCTTGAGTGCCTGTGGAGCTCACTCCTATTTGCCCTCCAGGGGCAGCTCTGGGTCCTTGCTTAGGGAGGTGGTGCTATCAGGGAAAGTGAGGTGGGGTAGTGAGAAGGGGGGGTCTGGAGCTTCGGCTTCTGATGGACCTTCTCTCTCCTTGGCTTAGATTCCAGCAGAGTTCCTCTGTCTCATCTTGTTGCTGATTGAAGGTGCCCCCTTCTTTTTTCTTCATCTCCTGGGAGGTAGCAGGAATTGGCATTATGGTTGGGTTCAAGGCCACAGATGTGCCCCCTACTGCCACTGTGAAGTTCCTGGGGGCTGGCACAGCTACCTGCATTGCAGATCTCATCACCTTTCCCCTGGATACTGCTAAAGTCCGGCTACAGGTGAGGAGATGAAGCCTGGGGTTCTGATGGTGGCTAGTCTGCTCCCTCTCCAAGACACAGACTCCTCAAGGGCCAGTGGGGTTTTTCGGCGCTGTAAATTTTAGAGCATAGGGATGGAAGGAGATGGGGAGGGCAACCACCTGCCTTGGCCTTGCAGATCCAAGGAGAAAGGCAGGGGCCAGTGCAGGCTGTGGCCAGTGCCCAGTACCGCGGGGTGCTGGGCACCATCCTGACCATGGTGCGCACCGAGGGCCCCCGCAGCCTCTACAAAGGGCTGGTCGCCGGCCTGCAGCGCCAGATGAGCTTTGCCTCCATCCGCATCGGCCTCTACGACTCTGTCAAGCAGTTCTACACCAAGGGCTCTGAGCGTGAGTGTGGAGCTGGGCCATAGGCCTCTTGGCCTCTTCTCAGTGATGGTTGATCCTCGTTCTTTTAGCTGCACAGTTCCTTTAGGCCCCAAGACCTCTAGGAGGAATTTCAGATCAGAGGAACTGAGAACTAGAAGGGTCCCTGATTCTTCTAATGATTCCTGAACACCTGGGCTGTGCCAGGCTCCAAGTAGGGCATCGTCTCATAACAGTCCTCACAACCACCTCGGGAGCAGGTGGTATCATCCCCGTGTTACAGATGAAGAGGCTGAGGCTTGCTTGGGCGGGAGGGACTTGGCCAAGGGCACATAATGGGGAGCCAGAAAGAAAACACACTGAGGACTTGTGCCTCCAAGGCCAGCACTCTTCCATTTCACCTTCTCAGCATGCCATGCCCACCCTCCATTTTACATGTGAGGAAAATGAGAACCCAGATCAAAAGGTTGACTTTTCCCAAGATCACACGGCAGGGAGAAGTAGATCAGGGATGAGAACCCAAGTCCTATGAATCCCAGTCCTTGAGAAAAGCCACTTCTCTCGGAGCCTTTCATATTTGTCAAATGGAAATGATACTTGGGAATTCCCTGGCAGTCCAGTGGTTAGGACTTTCACTGCCAGGGCCCAGGTTTGATCCCTGGTCAGGAACTAAGATCCCAGAAGCCACACAGCGCTGCCAAAAAAAAAAGAAAAGTTTCTGATTTCTCGGGGCTGCTGAGTAGGTAAAATGAAGTGAATGAAAATGCTTTATGAAAGAAAGTATTAAGTCTCATTTTGTCCTGCTCCTCGCTCTGTCCCAGTGCCCAGCACGTAGTAGACACTCCCAGTGATATACTGTATGATGCAAAAAGTTCTTAGAGCAGAGCTAGTCTGTGTCTTATTACTGAAAGGTTACAGTGAAGACAGGAAATGACAGTGACGTGGTTTTGGTGAGGAGAGGTGGGAAATGAGTGTAAACCCAGCTGGCCACTGACCCCCATGGTTCTCCCACAGATGCCGGCATCGGGAGCCACCTCCTGGCAGGCAGCACCACAGGTGCCTTGGCTGTGGCCGTGGCCCAGCCAACGGATGTGGTAAAGGTCCGATTCCAAGCGCACGCCCAGGCTGGAGGTGGCCGGAGGTACCAAAGCACCATTGAGGCCTACAAGACCATTGCCCGAGAGGAAGGGTTTCGGGGACTCTGGAAAGGTGTGTACCAGGTGTTTTCCCTTCCGCATCCTCCTCTTCCCCTATTCCTTGGTCTCACATAGGCACCCTTTCTTTCTGCAAGGACCTCTCCCAATGTCGCTCGTAATGCTGTTGTCAACTGTGCTGAGCTTGTGACCTACGACCTCATCAAGGACACTCTCCTGAAGGCCAACCTAATGACAGGTGAGTTAGGGTAGATGATGCTGGGTCTCACCTTCCCCCAAACCAGGAGCCAGTGTGGGTCTGCCTGGAGACCACATCTTTTCATCCCATTTCCCCTTTGCTTATGGAATGAGTTTCTCTTTCACTGAACTGAAGCCAACTGGGGTGAAGTTTCCACTCTGCACGTTGAGGCGCTGAGGCTAGATTGGCAAAGTGACTCTCAGAGACACTGGGAGAGGTCCCAGCTGCAGCCTCTGTCTCTAAAACCACGAGACCTTAGCTACTTAAATCATCTCTTTCCTTCTGGAATTATGGGGTGAGGAGTCCTGACTGCTTCCCCTGCTCCTCCTTCTTGGCAGATGACCTCCCTTGCCACTTCACTTCCGCTTTCGCGGCGGGCTTCTGCACCACCATCATCGCCTCCCCTGTCGACGTGGTCAAGACGAGATACATGAACTCTGCCCTAGGCCAGTACCGCAGTGCTGGCCACTGCGCCCTCACCATGCTCCAGAAGGAGGGTCCCCAAGCCTTCTACAAAGGGTGAGCCTCTGATCCACCCCACCCAATTCTAGGCCTCCTGGCCACCTGTACCTATCACACATGTGGGAGAGAACCACCCAGAACTGAGTGGTTGCTGTGGCAACCACGTGTCAAACTATTTCTGATCCTGGTCCTGGCATTCTCGTGCTCTTAACTCCTTCCTCTCAGAGTTGCTATCATGCCTACTTTGTGGGTGTTAAAATGGAGACTCACAGGGGACTCTTGCTCACAGGCCACAGCTCCATTCCCTGGGCCCTCCCAGCTTCCTTTGGGACAGAGTATCTGGGTTGGATTGGATGCCGGGGCCCAGCAGGGTGAAAGAGATGACGTGTGTTTTCTCCCCTCTAGGTTCATGCCCTCCTTTCTCCGATTGGGTTCCTGGAACGTGGTGATGTTCGTCACCTATGAACAGCTAAAACGGGCCCTCGTGGCTGCCTGTGCTTCCCAGGATGCTCCCTTTTGAGCCTCCCCTGCTGATCACCTCTGGCTTTGGCTGCAGCCTGGACCTGCTTCCCTTTTCCTCCTCCCCTCATTCCCTTCCCTCTCTCCCCACCCCTTCCCTCTCTCCCCACCCCTTCCCTCTGCTCCCTTTCCCACCACCTCCCTTCCCTCTCCCCACATTTTCACCCCTCAGCTCCCCGTTGCCTCTCACAGTCCTGATGGAGTTGACCCCAGCTGACACTGTGGGAAGCCTGGGCAAGCCAGCATCTCAAGCCCTCAGTCCCTTGAGAAGTTCAGCCTGACTCTTCGTCCTGCCTCCTGCCCCTGAGCCCGACTAGCACGTCACCCATAAAACAAGCTCAACCTTGGCGTCTCCTCCCTCTCTGTTACCAGAGGTCTTGGTCTAATGGGCCCTTTTGGCACCTGGTAGGCAGGGGAGGAGCCACCTGACTTGGAAAGGGGCGTGTGACCCATCTTCCTCCAGCAATCTGGGTGGAGGTCATCCGGTCTGCTTCTCTTTCCAGACCAGGCCAGGGCTGAGGTGGCAAGTAAAGGAGCAGCCTGGAGTCAGCAGTGGCCTTGCTCTCTCGCCACACCACTTGAGCTTTCACTCACCAGTGTCTGGTACTCCAGTACCTGCCTTTCCAACCCCCCCAGCCGGCCCCGGGCCTGTTAATCTGCAGAATGAGTGTTCCTGTTTGCCCTGCTTCTCCTGTGCTGCTTGGGAGATTTAGAGGAACTTAGGGACCTTAGATGCTGTAGGCTTATTTTATTCCATTTTACAAATGGGAAATCCACCTCCCCCAAGTCCCAGGCTTAGTGAGGGCAAGTCAGGTTGCTTCCCATCCTCCAGTCATACCCTTAGGAGGCGGTATAACTGCATTGGGTGGGACAGGCTGTAGAGCAGACACCCAGCCTCAACCGGAGTCTTTCCATTTAGAGTCTCACCCTCACCCCAGGCTAGAGATCCCAGGGAGGTGGTGACAAACCAGGGGTGTCAGCCTCCCTGTCCCTGTTCCTACCATCTGTCTCCAGTCAGGAAATCAGGTGGGCAGGGCTACTTCTGTTTCAAGGGTTAGGGGACTCTGTGAGGTTCCAGAATCCCAAGGCATCTCGTGAAGGGCTGGGCCCTTAGAATTAAGCCATCCAGGCCCGTTTTATAGATGTCTGAAGAAGCTGAAGGCTGAGACAGGTCATGCAGGCAAGGACACATAGGAAATCAGCCGCTGAACTGGGACTAGGACTCAGATTCCGCCCTCCCCCTGTGCACTTTTCCCCTAGGGGCTGGGGTCCTTCAGGAATCCTGTTGGGCAGCTGTGGAGCCAAGCCCAGAGAACATGACCTTCCTGTTGAAGTCAGCTGGTGCTACTGTGCCTTCCCCACTGGTCAGAGCAGGAGGCTGGGCCCTTCAGTGCTTGGGCAAGGGGTCCAGGATATTAGGGTTGTAGAGAAGGAAAGAGGGTCCAGGATTCCTCACCTTACTTTTTATTTTTATTGAAGTATAGTTGATTTACAACCTCACCTTACTTTTGAGCTGAGGTCTCATAGTCCCCAAGAGGGACAGGGTTGGGTGCAGGAGTCAAGCCAGGGTGAAGGTGGCAGGGAGTTGGCATAAGTGGAGGACCCGGTCAGTGTACTTAATGCACCTTAATTCTCACGTTAATCCTCTGAGGCAGGATTTGTTTTGCACCAGAGGAAACTGAGGGGCAATTTGTTGCCTTAGGCATTGTCAGCTGGCTCATTCACCAGCCTTGTGTTTCAGACACTGGCATGGACATGAGGCCACCAGACTTCATCACGGTTCTAGGCATGACCCTGAGACAATGAGGGGCTGGGAAAGGTGAGAGGAACCACTGGACAGCATACCAGGAGGCCTCAGTAACTCCTCAACCCTTAATGCCTATAAAATACCTGACACAAGGTAGCACTGAAGGCCACACTGAGGTAATAACAACAATCTCATAAATGGCTTTCACAGGCCTGAGAGTCTCACCATGAGGGAAAGGTTAAGAGCAGGCCTTGCTGCTGCCCTAGAGGACAGCTGGAGCACCAGAGTTTCACAAGGCAGGCCCTCACCCACTTGCTTGCTCTCAGAACAGGGCACCTACCGCCACCTCTCCACCTGGGTCCTACCTCAGGGCAGAGTCTGCTTCACTCCTCTGGTTTCCACAGCCCTGCAAGATAGGGATTGTAAATAGCTCAGAGGTGAAGCGATTTGCCCAAGGGTACACAGCTGGTTAAGTAGAACACCTGAGGTGCATCTAACTCCAAAGCCCCCATTCTTTAGTGAACCCTGGGTCAGACTGTCTCAAGGTCTGCTGCTTTCTCCCTGATGGTTTAAAAGTGGCTGACTGGTGCTACTGAGCCCCCATTTAAGAAAAAAAACCTTAAGCTAATATGATGCTTTGAATGGTGGAATCCAAGCAATATGGATATTATGGGGCCCTTTTCTGGCACCTCTTTTTTTTTTCTTTTGAGGGCTGTTCCGCGCAGCTTGCAGGATCTTAGTTCCCTGACCAGAGATTGAATCCGGGCCCTCAGCAGGGAAAGTACGGAATCCTAACCAGTGGACCACCAGGGAAGTCCCTCTGGCACCTCTTAAGTCACTTCACAAAAGTGGCCACCCTCTCTGTCATAAGCTTGGATCTCTCCTAGCCCAAGTCCAGACTCAAGTGAAGGGCACCTCCCCTGGCACAGAAGAGGTGCATGCTGCACTGTCAATGGAAGGCAGGCTGGGGAAGCAGGTGTGGTCTGCAAAGGCCCAGCTGGGCTTGGAGGCAGGCACTCCCCCAGGCCACACTGGTAGCCATGCTGTAACCCTGATAATCTAAGCAGTGAGTTCACTAAGCACTTTCACACCAGTGAGCTGCCTGAGGAGGGTTATGGGTTCTGCTTCACTAACAAGATGGAGAGTAACATCCAAAGGGTGAGCGGCAGGACTGGGAGCAGAGCCCAGTTCTAACACCTGCCTAGAGGCAGCCCAGGCCAGGCAGAAACCAAAGCCATTTCTAGCACTTGTGTCCCTCGTGCTGCCTCTAATCGAAGCAGAGTGAGGCTGTGAGAAGTGGCCTTCAAGATTCTGATGACAGCTTTGCCACTGAGCCCTGTGTGACCTGCTTTGTGCTTTGCCTTCCTGAGTACAATGTGACTATATCACACTAGAGACTGCCCTTCCAAAGATCGTGTGTCATGAGAAATAGAGCTGGGGACCCTCAGAGACGATGCAGCTTGCCCCACGCTATCAAGGTGGGAGCACAGAGGCTCTGAACCCTCAGGGACCTGGCCAGGCTCACACAGCCAGGACAGGGTCCCAGGTCCTCAGCTTCTTGAGCCCTGCCCTTCCCTCTGCTCCACAAGAACGGCTGTATGAAGCTCTTCTCCCTCCAACACACACTCTCTTGGGTGTAGCTGGAGGATAGGAAATAACACTTTATTGTATCAGTTTAAAATCCCATGCCATCCGGTCCTCACGTCATGCCTGTGCAGTGGGCTGGCTCCCGTGCACACCCCGTGCTGGGGGTAGGGGTGGGGTCAGGCCCAGCTAGCCTTCTCTTCCCCCTGCTCCAGTCCCCAGCCCACCAGAGTTATGTCAGCAACGCCTGGCGCAGCATCTGCTTCTTCTGGGGTGTGAGGCAGGTGGGGAACTGGATGTCAAAGAAAATGAAGAGGTCCCCCTTCTTGGTGGGGTCCTCTGGCAACGGCATCCCCTCACCTGGCACCTTCTTGAAGTACCTGGGGCTGAGACGGGAAGATGAAAGAAGGGGGCTCAGAGGGCACCCCAGAGCAGCACACCCGCCCCTGCCCAGAAAACCTCAGGCGTGGGGCAGTCAGCAGCTTCTAGAACCAGTGGGAGGGGAGAGGAGACTGGCTTGTTCCAGACAACTTGCTCCCTGAAAACCGTTTACACTGAGGCTCTGATGGTGGATTCCAGGAATCCCATTTTAGATAGGAAACAGGACAAGCAGCAGACCCTGGGTTGGGGTGGGGGAGTGCTGGGCTGCTGAGCTTCCCATGCAGAGGGCCTTGCTTGGAAAAGGGCTTAGGAGATGCAACTCAGAACTCTAGAACTTCTAGAGGATGAAGACAACAAGGATTTCCCAACACAGGGGGCCTCTGGCCTCCACAATGGCTTCATGCAAGTTAGAAAAAGGCACTTCATTTGCCAAGTGAATGCGGCCCCCAGCTTGGCCAGAGAGGGGGCTGGATTTCAGTCTCTCTCACCCCTTTGTGCTGGATACAACCTGAACAACTATACCAGGCCAGCCTGTGAACACACCCTCTAAGGACCAGGCAGCCCTTCTGCGTATTGGGGCCCAAGCAGATGGACTCACTGGACGATGTCATTGATGGGGATGTTGAGCAGACGGTCATCTAGGGTCTTCACCTCCACGGTGCAGCAGGTCAGAGCCTAGGGGACATTAAGGCCAAAGGTGGGAGTGGGGGAGGTCCCCATGTCCATCCTCTTTAGAAGGCACTTTATGAGACTATTCAGTGCCAGGCCCTACACACTGGAGACAGAAGGATGTTCGAGGACTAATAGGTGAGTGAGCCGGGCTACCACCTGCCCTCAAGGAGTTCACAGTCTGGGAGATAAGAGTGATGTTGATACATGTTATGACAGAGGGAAGTAAAGGGGTCGGTGGGAGCCAAGGTGGCGGGTCCACTGAACCATTCTGGGCTGGGCAGGAGGGCTCCATAGTGGTGGTAGTGGCTGATGAGGGCCCTAAAGGGTGAGGAGGAGCCTGCCAGTCAGACAGGGTGGGCAGACAGCACTCCAGGCAGAGGGCCCAGCATAAGCAAGAGAATGAGGGTGTGAAAAAGAATGCACCCAGTGGGCAGGACCTCTAAGTGGCAGTGGCTGGAGTGCAGGGGATGAGATCAGCAGGGGCCAGACAGCAGAGGGCCTTGAATGCCATGCAAAGATGTTTAGACAGGAGTGTGGCAGGGTCAGATGACTTTGTGGAAAGACCCTGGTGGGGAAGTGCCTGAAGGAGATGAGAAGAAAGGCAGGAAGGCCACTGAGAGGGCTGCTACATACACCCAGGTGCACAGACCTGGACAGTGGGGCTGAACAGAAGTGGACCAAGTGGAAAGAGATTTGGAGGTGGAATTAACAGGACTTAGTGCCTGACCGCAGGTGGGGTCGGGGAGGGGCGGCAAAGTCTAGGCCGGTGCCCAATTTCTTGCTTGGGTTGTGAGGGCGCAGAGGGGCCACTCACACTCAGGAGTGAAGACAGCCACAAAGGTTTTGTGTGGCACTTATCACGTTCTGAAGGCCTGCGCCATGCACCAGGGGGAGAGGGGAGTGAAGCCTGCTTGCCTCGGGGCCTCCCAGGGGTGGGGGGGCCTTGCTCTGATCTGCCCACCCCTTGTTCCTCCACTTTGCCCACTCACCTTGCCCAAGGGGATGGAGTTCACAAAAAAGAGGTTGTCGTTCTCCCTGCGGAAGCGAGGGTGTAGCTTCTCCTTTATGATGAAGATGACATCGGCTGGGATGATGTTGGGACCCTGGGCAGGGTGAGCCAAGGGATGACAAGGCCTAATTGGCTGTGTGACTTTGGCCAAGTTTCTGCCTCTATTGTCCCCACGTCTTCCTCTGAACAATGAGGAGATTAGACCAGGTTTTCTGGAAGGGCCTTTCCAGTCTGGCTTCATAGCCCCTCCTCTGAGAAGCCTACCGCAAAGAATCCTGCTCTACCCACATTACTATCCTCTACTGAGCAGCCCAAGTAGATGCACGCAGCTGGAGGGCAGAACACTGTTCTGGGGACAGAGAACTGCCTGCAAGTCTATCCTGCCAAGCTTCATTAAGTTCCAGAACTCTGCTGGGTCTCTTCTGGGCACTGGGGACAAAGGGATCAGACTGGCCACCCCCCCCCCGCCAAGGGCTTCCAGTCTGGTAGAGGCAACAGGCACACAGTGAATCCTCAGCAGGCTCAAGAATGTGATAAAGGGAACACAGAGGCGGGAGCTCAGAGAGGCGCTGACCCAGAGGGGAGGTCAGGGGAGGATGCCCAGAGCATTGGAGCTGGGTCTTGAAGTGGGCTTTTCAAAAGTAGGTGTTTCATAAGTGAGAAAGGGGGCAAGAAGTACAGGCAGAGGAATTCATTACTCTGGCTCTAAAGACACCATCATCCTGCCTCTTCTCAGGACTTGAGGATTCAGCATGCCTTGGACAATAATTTTACATTTTTATTTAAGTATTTAATTTAAAATTATTATAAATAAATGGTTTCTGTGTAGCTCCTATAGTTGGGCTTTACTCAGAGAAACACTAAAGAAAATCAGGAAGAACACTGATGTTAGGACTGGATTCTCCTTTCAGCTCCAGTGCTCTTGCCCAGGGAAAGTCCCTTCCCTATCTAGGCCTCAGTTTCTCACTCTGCAAAATGGGGAGAAACCCTGGGCTACCCAATCCCCGAGGCATTGTGCAAGGCTTTGTCCCTCGGAAGGGACATTAGGGATCAGCTCACCCACGCTGCAGACCGGTCTCCCTTCCAGACCAGGGCTCATAGGGGCAAGAAAAAGCATTGCCTCCTTCCCCCTCAGTCTTTCCACCAAATGAACCCATGTGACTGTCCCTAGGCAGCTTCCCTTCTTCTCACCTGGTCCCCTTCCTTCTCGAAGGTGATACGTGTGCCCTGCCTCCAACCAGGCTTCACGTCAATCGTGAGGATCTTGTCCTTGATGGTAGAAGAGTACCCATTCTCATTCAGCACCTGTAGTGAGATGACAGGGGAGGGAGATTTGCTCAGGATTTCCCAGCTGGCCTTTACACACGTGAGGGATGCTCCATGGGATCTGTGCTCAGCTCAGTTCTCTAGCAATGGGGAGAACTTGCCCTGAGCCATCCCCACTCCCACCCTATTCCACTGGAACCGAGAGCTTATGATTCCAGGATGGCAGGCATGTCATGGGGTTAGGGCCTGAGGTGCCAAGCAGTCACCATGAGTCGATCAAGGCCACAACTCCAGCCCTAGAAATTACAAGGCCCTGGCTTCTAACAGACACGGTGAACACGCACTCACTTCCTCTCCCACCCCAGAGGCTTTGGCCCTGAGCCTCTAGCAGGTCTTTTAATCCCGAAGGGAGAAAGACCACAGAGGGCAACATATCTCAGCCTCACCCAAAGCATTCCTCTGTTATGTCATCCATCTATTCTCCAATCACGTACCCAGATGGGTGCCATCTGTGGAAAGCATGGCTACAGCTGGCATCTCCTCTGTTGGGCAAAGGTGTGAGGTGGCCTTGCTCATGTGCCTAGCACAGGGCTGGACCATGGGACAGGGCCAATGCAGGGTCTGGACCCTGGGGCACTGAGGGTCTTCTTCAACCAGTCCCCTTGGGAACTGTCCCCCAGCCCACCCCCCATGCCCACACAGCTCCTTCTTACTCATGAGGCAGACACCCAGATGAAACCCAGAGGGTATGGTCTGGTAATGTCCAGAGAGCAGAATTCACAGGAGACTCCTCCCACCCACAGCCCTCCCTCTTCCCTCAGGGATGGGGCTGAACTGAGAAGAACGGAAAGAGCTTGTCCCAGTTAGAAGCACACAGAGGGGATTCCTGCACTAGGAAAGAACCAGGCTAATACCCTCAATTGTCCCTTCCAAACTTCAGATTTTAGAATTCTACCATCTCCAAATCTAAGATTCCATGATTCTGTGAGAGACCATACCTGAGGTCTCCAGTTAGGGTCAGGGAGGAGGTAACCAGTAGGGTTGGAGGGGATAGAAGGTGGCTCCCAAGTACTCACCCTTCGGGAGATCTTAATTTTCTTGGTGCAGCCAAAGAATAAGTCCTCCAGGGATAGGTAGAGGTCTCGTTCGATTGGGGGGTCCTGTTTCTTGACCCCTCGGCCCCGGAGTCCCCCAAAATTCAAGTCCACCTCATTTCCTTCTGTATCAAAAAACTCTGCAGAAGGTGGGGAGAAGCGAGGAGTAGGAGAAATTGTGTCCAGAAACTCGGATTCATAGCCAATCCCCCCACCTCTTCAGTCCCCAAGTGTAATACCCAGACTCCCATTCCCACCTCGCAGACTCAGACTGTTTGGCCGGGCCAACGAGCTGCCCTTGTAATAGGGAAGAACCTTTGTATTCTATTACAAGTTAATCACTAAACAGATGTTACCTATAAGCTTAAATTATACGTAATGGCCCATCTCTGGGAACCCTACCTCCCAGGTAATGAGCATTAAGCTAAAATACCCTTGTTTAGCTCACAGAAAACATCCTGACCAGGCTCACCTGTGAATGACTGCAGGGAGGAGGAAATTAACACCTCCCCTCCCGAGGCTGACGGGAGCTAGGAAACGTGACTTTACCCCCTCCCCTTTTGGTATAAAGGAAGCCTGAATTCTAACTCAGGCAAGATGGTTCTTTGGGACATGAGTCCACATCTTCTTGGTTTGCTGCCTTTTCAAATATAGTCGCTATTCCTTGCCCCCAACAACTCATCTCTCAATTTATTGGCATGTCCTGCAGCGAGCAGTAGAAGCTTGGACTCAGTAACATCCTCAACTGTAGATCCAAGGATTACCATCTCTTAATGCCCTCTACTACTGCTTCATCCCCCACTTTGGACTCCCTTCACCCACACTTCCCTACCTCCCTCCCCCACCCCACCCCTACCTCTGGGGAAGTGCTCCTCAACTCAGGCTGCCTCAGAGGAGACAGGAGTGTCCTCTGGTGGCAGTGGCTGGTAGTGCCAGAAATGATGTGCTGTTAGCTTTTGTGGAGGGTCACAGCATGCCAGTCCTCCCTACCCTTCCCCAGGCTCCATTGTCCTCCCTGTTCAGCCCAGCCCAAGACCACTAGAGACCCCAGGCTCAAACTTCTATGAAGTCAGCAGCTGAGATGGGGAGAGACAGGGTTAATCCCTAACAAATTAGAGATGTCACCAACATGTTTCCAAACTCCTCTTTCCTCAACTTCTTCTGGCCCTTCCCAGCTCTACACCCATAACCCCTCTTGCTGCCCCACCTTCCATCCTAGTACAAAGAGCCCCTGCCCTTGAGGTGCACTGCAATCGTCCGGGCTTCAGTTTCTCAGTCTGTGGGATGGGGTAACATGCTTGACCTGCCTTCCACCATTAGGATCAGATAACAAGATGATGATGAACTAAAACTAGCTCAGAGGGACCTCCCTGGTGGTTCAGTGGCTAAGACTTTGCCTTGCAATGCAGGGGGTGCCAGTTCGATCTCTGGTCGGGGAGCTAAGATCCCACGTGCCTCGCAACCAAAAAAACCAAAACATAAAACAGAAGCAATATTGTAACAAATTCAATAAAGACTTTAAAAATGGTCCACATCAAAAAAAAATCTTTAAAAAAAATAACTAAAAACAAAACTTGTTGAGAGCTTACTACGTGTCAGGTGCTGTTCTCAACTCTTTGCGATATTATCTTATTGGCCCAGAGAGGTCAAACAAAATGCTCACAGTGCCACAGCTAGTGGTAGTAGAGTTGGGATGTGAACCCAGGAGGATTTGACTACAGAACCTGTGCCCTTAACCACTAAGCTTAATGAAGCCCTTTGTAAACTGCAGGCGTCACTATCATAATTAAGATTTCCTGTACTCTGCCCCTCCTGGTTAGTGTCACAGAAAGAACTTTGCAGGCTAGATTGACCTTAGGCTAGGGAGGGCAAGGTGGTGTCACACTCTGTCCCCTTAAGATGTGATGAGTCATAACACAGATGTAGAGAACAAACGTATGGACACCAAGGGGGGAAAGTGGTGGGTGGTGGTGGTGTGATGAATTGGGAGATTGGGATTGACATATATACACTAATATGTATAAAACAGATAACTAATAAGAACCTGCTGTATAAAAAATAAAATAAAATTCAAAAAAAAAAGATGTGATGGGTCATCAAGAGGCCTGTGAATTACCGGGTCCCCTCTTGCATGGTTGAATTCATTTGTTCTCCCAGCACCTATGGTGTGCCAGGTCTCAGACACCCCAAAAGCCAGGTCACAGGAAGCCAAGCCCCTCAATTCTGCAGGGAGATGGGACACACGAACCCCTAGGGTGAAGCACTACAGCAGTATAACTCCTGGGCACTGCCTGAGGGACCCCCATACCATGAATTTGACCTTCCCTAATGAGCAATACCCCTGTAAGCTCTGGTTTCGCTCCCCTGAACAGCTTCTTCTCCATGCACCTGTCCCTGGGAGAGAGAGGCCCATTGTATGGCATTTTTCTGACTCCAAAGCCCATTTTCATAAAGATCATCTCATTTGATAATGACCTGTGAGGAACTGGCTGTTTAACAATGAGGAAGCTGAGGTTTCAGAGAGGTGAAGAGGTTTGTCCAGGATCACACGGCTCATAAGCGGTGGTGCATATGGATTTGAAACAGGCCCTCTGACTCAAGTCCCTTGCTTTTCCAGTTTCACCTGGAGTTTATAAACTCAGCTTCCTCTGGCAGACAGGGGAAGGCAATGCACAGTCGGAGGGGCCTCTGAGCAGGCTGTAGCCCACTTAACATATCAATGTGGAGAAGAGGAAGAGGTAAGCTTTGAAATGCAGACAAGCTGTAGTATAGCCAGGGAGAAGGGGCTGGGGCAGCCAGGCAATGAAAATCTAGACTCTGTGAGTTGCTTAACTGGAGCCAGGAAGGAAGACAGGTCTGAAGGTGAACTGTCCTTGCATGATGATTTGGAGCCTTGGAAATCAACTCTTTGTCAGTTTGCCTCAAACCTGGGATCATTCACACATCCATCCCTGTATTCATCTCACTAACACACACTTGTACGTTGAAATCTTATGCAGCCATTAAAATGAATAAAGTAGATCTGTTTATAATATAATGTATAATAAGATAATCTCCAAGATATAAGTGAAAAAAAATCAGTGTATATAATGTGGTCCCATTTCCTTCACAAAATAAAAGGCTATGTAAAAATAAATATAAGCTCATAAATCCACAGAGTATTTCTAGAAGGATACAAACACTGTTAACAGTGAGTGGCTGCTTCTGGGGAAGGAATGGAGGACTGGAATTTCTTTTACAATAATTTTTTTTTTACCATGGACTATATATATTTCTTAAAGTAAACAAAACTACTCAGAGAAAAGCATCTTCTATAGCTATGTCCTTCCCAGTAAGGCAAAGGGGCAGGCAGGACCTCTTACCATTAAAGGGGTTATCTCCCCCGAAGAACTCATGGAAAACCTTTTCCGGGTTGCCGTGGAAGACGTAACCAGTTGTCCACGGGGTCTGCGATCCAAACTCCACAGGAATTCCACCCTTCAGGCCTTCCTCTCCGAACTTGTCATAGATGCCTCTTTTCACAGCTGTGGATATGTGTCACCTTGAGGAGGGATCCAGCATAGGGGCTAAGAGAGCTGGAGGGCTGGGAAGCAGAAGGATATGGGGCAGAGAGGAAGGGGCGGGGCGAAAAGAGCCTTATTTCTAAGATGCCTGCTGTCTGGCCGACTCTAGAAGTTAGGGATTTCATTTCATCTTGGGTGGACCTAGGTATGACCCCATAGCCCAGAGGAGAGATGACAAAGACTGAAACTTGCTGGGAGAGGGGTGGGGATTGGAGAAGACAGTGAGAGACTGAGGGTCGGGCTATCAGCCTGGGGTTTGGCTTAACTCAGTCATCACAGCTACTGTCTTTTGTGGGGTAAATAGAATCCTAGAGCCTTGAGATTGTAGGATGTAAGAATTCTAGAGCTTCCAAATTCTAGAGCTTTGAAATCTTAGAGTCCAAAGTCCTGAAAACTTGGGGCTGGAGAAACATTAGTGATCTTCTGGCCATTCTTCTGCACAGTATCCATGATTACAGTCTCCAGGGCAAGCCCTTAGGGAACCCATGTGGGCACTGCTTCGGGCAGGGGCGGGGGATCTCTTTCCCTAGGCTTCAGTTTTCCATAGGAGAGAGATTTCCTAATCACAGACCCCTCTCTGTCCCTTTGTACATATGCTGTCCTTGAGGAGATGGAGATGTAGCTTCTTGGTAATCAGGGAATAACCGGGCGTGTCTGCCTCAGCCTTAGCCTTCTTTCCTGGGCAGCAAGCATCTCACTTTGCAGTCCTGCAGGGGATGGGTGGGGCATGGGGCATGTGGGGCATGTGGGGCGGGGAGGGGGGGGGCCCTGCCCCAGGTCCTGCACTGCTGAGACTAGCAGAGCACGTCAGCCTAATCTGGGGGCTCTCCACACCACGTCCTCCACCTTAGCTTGTGTCTACTGAGAAAGGCAGTTCATTATGTTTTCTTTCTCAATTTGTTTAGATTCTGGGCAGGGAAGAGGAATGCTTACTCTCTGCTGGGCCCCCTCAGAAAGCCCAACGCTCAGAGACGTGAGGATGATGTTAACAGAGACGCGGGACAGAGAAGCCGCCCTCCATGCTCAGTCGCAATCACTCACGGTCGCTCAGCACATCGTAGGCCTCCGCTATTTGCCTGAATGCCTCCGCTGCGGATGGCTCAGTGGACCTCAACGGGTGGTTCTTAAGGGCAAGTTTCCGGTACCTAGAGCGAGGAGGGTTAATATCCTGAGGCACAGACCAAGGTTCAGAGCTGGCTCTGCTGTCTGCTGCCTGGTGGTCTCTCGGAGCTTTGATGTTCCAGCTATAAATCAGGGCTGTGGTGGCCAGGGAGGCACAACACTCAGATCCCCTGGAAGAGAACCCAGTGTCGGGAGCATGGTTGACTGACAGTCCCAGGAGCTGCCCCACTGGCCATTTGTGCTGAGGCTGCACTGGCCCCAAGCTGCTCCCAACCTATGCCTATGCTTGTTGGGGTATCAGTGCTGGGCCAGCCCTACAGGACCCAGGCCTCCTCCAATGCCCAACCTCTGCTTGAGGCCTCCCCATCAGCCTGGCTGAGATTTTCTCTGGATGACACCACAGCCCTCCCTACCCAGCCCTTCCTTCCCTCTTGCCTTTCACAAGCATCAGACCTGCACTATGGTGTGAAGGCTCCCCGGCACATTCCTAGTCCCGCTTCATCCTCACAGTTGTTTCCCTCAAACACTTCTTGCACATCTAATTCTGTCTTGGTGTCTGAACTGACACAGGCTTCTTGGGAAGATTAGATAAAATAAGGTGTCAGTGGGCCTGGTACAGAGAGGCACTCAGCACAGATCAGGTCGTCTTGCTGTCTGCCCCTCTGTGCTCATTCTTTCCCCTATTTCTTTTTTATTTATTTATTTGTTTGTTTGTTTATTTGCCTGTGTCAGGCAGGTCTTAGTTGTGGCATGTGGGATCTTCGCTGCGGCATGCAGGATCTTTTGTTGCGGCGCTCAGGCTTCTCTCTAGTTGTGGTGTGCGGGTTCCAGAGTGCGCGGGCTCAGCAGTTGCAGCACGTGGGCTTAATTGCCTCGCAGCATGTGGGATCTTAGTTCCCCGACCAGGGATCGAACCCGCATCCCCTGCATTGGAAGGTGGATTCTTAACCACTGGACGCCCAGGGAAGTCCCTCTTTCCCCCATTTATGTGTCTGCCCAATCCCACCACACAGTGATGCCACACCTGCAGCATCTGGGGATCTGTATCATTACATCTCAGGAGGAAAGACGTGGCACAAGCTGGAGATTTGTGGAGAGCTTAATAATGGACCACACACCAAGGTGTGACAGGTGGGGCAGGAAACCACAAGGGACAGCACAGTCCCTTGAGGCTACGAGTCCTGAGGTGCCCTGACCACCCATGAGCCTGTAGCAGTGAGGGGAGGGAGAGGTTACTGAAATCCCACAGGAGAGAGTGTGTGGACAGGGCCTTGGTAAAAGCTGTGATCTTTGATTCAGGGCCATAGCCAACCTGAAGAGATCCCATAAGAAGGGAGGTGGGAATAAATACCCCTGCCCCACTCTCCTCCCTCCCAATCTCCTGCCTTGTGCTCCTTTTGCAGGATGCATCTGGAAGCCTGAGGGCCAGGAGGTCTACTGATGCAGTTCATATGGGCCAGTCTCCCAGAGCAGAGAGCAGGGTGCAGAAAGGTGGGGCAGGGGTCTGCAGGAGCAAAAGGAGGGCATCCGCACAGCCTCCTCAGTCACTCAGTACACATGTGGTCCCACCTTCCATGCCGGTGACCCCAGAGCTCTGCCGTGCTTCTTACTCCACTCCACACACACTCCGTGGACAAGCTCAGCTGGCCGACGGCTTTGAGCACCAGCTACACGCTGATGATTCCCAAATCTCTATCTCAAACCAGTTCGCTCCCTTGGCTCCAGATGTCTGTACCTAGCTGCCTACTCGGTACCTCCTCTCCAGTGTCTCACGGGCCCCACAACCTCAATGAACCCAAACGTGCAAACATTTTCATTCCCTAAACTTTTCCCCATTGGTCCAGACCCTGAAGCGGAAAAGCTGAGTATCTTCCACTCCAAGTTTTCCTTCGTCCCCTCCACCCCCATCCCATCAGTCCACCAAGGCACATCAGCTTTTCCTTCTAAATAATGTTTTCTTGCTGCTTCTTCATCCCTACAACCACTGCAGAACCATGTCTTCCTGTTTCCAGTTTCCCCCTCTCCAGTCTATTCTGTGTGCTGCCACCACTTTGATCTCTCTCTTTTGTTAATTTGATGTTTTTAAAATGCTCCCTGACCAAGTCACTCTCCTGCCTGAACCCTTTACTGGTTCCCCCTTTGTCTTCAGCATAAAATTCAAATGTCTCTGAGATTCAACTTCCGCTTCTCTCTCTGCCCTTCTCACTCACAGCTCTCCCTCCCTGCTCCCACGACCTCTCCTGTCCTTCTCTCCAGGCTCCAAGCTCCACACTCTGCACTGCTCATGGCTTTGACATTCTCCTCCCTTTACCTGGAATGCTCACCCCTCCCCAGCTCCTTTCATCTCCTCCTGGCAAATATTTATTCATCTTTCCGCATTCAACTCAGGGGTCAATTCCTCCAGGATGTCTTCCCTGACTGCAGTTTCCAGGCTAGATTAGATACTCTTTCCCACATCCCCAAGTGCCTTTGATCCTCATACTTAGCACATGGTGCTTCAGTTGTTTGATGGATCTGTCTCTCCGACCAGCCTGTGAGTGAGTCCCTCCAGTTGCCGTGTCCAGTTCTCTGTGTCCTCAGTGCCTAGCAACAAGTGCAGTGAGTAAATGTTGTGAAATCACTGTCCCACAAGGCAGCCCATTTCACTATGGGGCCAGTCTGACTTTTAGGCAAAGCTTTCTCTTACTGAGCTGGGTCTGCTGTCCTGCGACTCTGCCTCCATCCACGAGGGTCCTGGTCCTGGCTCTGCCCTGGGGGGCCTTACAGACAGAATCTGCTCTGTCTACCTTGACAGACTTGAAGGCAATTTTCACACCCTCCCTGAGACTTCTAAACCAGCCCTTCTCAATTACAAAGGTTGTAGTCAGGTGTGAGAATTGCAGGAAAACTCTAACAGTGAGTAAAAGTAAGGAGGTTTGAGAAGAGTTCAGTTTTCCATATAAACTTGAGTGGTTTTAAGCTCTGCAGTAACATCACTCTCATTCACCTGCTTTCCTGAGTGGGAGAGAAAGTGGCGAAGTCACAGCCCAGATGTGGCAGCCTCGGATGAATGAGTAAGAAGTTAATAGCTGGGCGATCATGAATCATCGTGGTGCTTGTCTTCATTATGTAAGTTTAGCCTTTTTGAGGGGGAGGGGTCAAAATCTAGGTACTCCCATGGGACAGTGTGTCAAACATGTGACTCATGCCTTAAGAGTTGTTTCAGGGGGACTTCCCTGGTGGCGCAGTGGTTAAGAATCCGCCTGCCAACGCAGGGGACATGGGTTCGAGCCCTGGTCCAGGAAGATTCCACATGCCGTGGAGCAACTAAGCCCGTGCGCCACAACTACTGAGCCTGCGCTCTAGAGCCCGCGAGCCAAACTAGTGAGTCTGCATGCCACAACTACTGAAGTCCACGTGCCTAGAGCCCGTGCTCTGCAACAAGAGAAGCCACGGCAATGAGAAGCCTGCGTACTGCAATGAAGAGTAGCCCCCGCTCGCCACAACTAAAGAAAGCCCGTGTTCAGCAATGAAGAACCAACGCAGCCAAAAATAAATAAATAAATAAATAATTTTTTAAAAAAGAGTTGTTTCAGGGGAGAAAGGTTAAGGACTGTTGTTTGGAACATATATGGTTCTTTTAATCACTCTTTATAAGACACAGTTTCAGACGCAAATGATTGCTGGGCATTTTCATGCTCATTATCTCATATAATTCTATTTCAATACCACAACAATTCTTATTTTTCATTTTTTTTTTAAGAGATGGGAAAACTGAGGCTCAGAAAGGTTAAGCAATTTTCCCAGGTCACACAGCTAGCAGATAGGAGAACCTAGGTTCAGACCTGGCTCTTTCCAGTGCTTAAGTTGGGCTTATCTTTCTGCATTCCAACTGCCCTCCCTCCTTGTGACCTTTCCCTAGACAGGTCTCACTGGCCAATGAAATGCTATGAACAGTGGGTGACATCACACACTGTCCCAAATTGTTCTCTAATTGATTAACGAGTTTGTGTCTTGTTTCGCCAGCCACACTGTAGACTCTCTCCACTTACCCCACTGAGATCCCCTATGGGACTTGGCCCGTGGTAGGCAATTAGAGCAGGCAAGGTGTCTGAATACTGGCTTTGCCGGTTACTAGGCACATAGCCTTGGGATAATAATGGTACCTACCTCTCAGGGCTGTTGTGAGGATTAAATGAAATAATGATGGAAGGTTCTCAGAACAGCATCTGCACAATTCAGTAAGTGTAGCTATTATCATACAACCTTAATTAAATTGTCCTAGATTCCTCCCTTTTTTCTTTACCCTACAATGATCCAATTTATAGCTAAGTCCATTCTCTCTTCTCTCTCCAGCCCACTGCCCTGCTTCAAGCCTCATCTTTTGCCTTGATTATCATGACAGCTCCTGAAGGGGTCTCTCTCCTTCCAAGATAGCTTCCACATGCCCTGTATGTCCCCTTTTGTAACACTCATCAAGCTTGCTGTGACTTATTCAACATCTGTATCCACCAACAAAGTTAAGCTGCACATGTCTAATTCACGATATCTGTAGCTGCTGAGACTGCACCGAACCCATGTAAGTAGGCGCTCAATAAATATTCGTCAAAAAATTTTTTTCAGAAAAATGTGCTGATTCCTGTCTTAGACACACCACAAAGTCCCCAAGACTTGATGGAACTATTCAGAGATGTAATTTATTCAATGCCAAAACCCCACGTGGACGGCCAGAATAAAATATGTAATACATCCATCTGGTCAGGTCACTCTCCTGTTCACAATACTTTGGGTCTCCATAATATTAAGCATAAAGTCTCCTTTGTTCCCATTTTATTGCTAGGAAAACCAGGGTACCCAGGAGAGCAGACAGGGCATAGAGAGTAAAGAATGATGGATTGGGAACCCTGACCCAGCCCAAAGCCAGGAAGTAGGTGTGCAAGAAGCAAGAAAAGGAACAAGGTCTACCTTGCCTGCCCTAAGCTGTGCAGGAAAGCTCAGTTTGGAAGAGATGAGGGCGGGCCTGTCCCAGCACAACCCAAAAGCCTCGCTCCTGCCCCCACTCACGCATTCTTGATCTGGGCATCTTCTGAATTGCGAGTGATCTGGAGCACAGAGTAATAATCCTGGCCCATGGCTGGCTGGTTGTCAGTCGGTGGATAGTCCTGACTCCAGAGGCTCTGTTAGTCTGCATTCCGTGGTTGCTCCTGACAACCGCACAGGGGCACTCTGGGAGTTGTAATCCTTCCTGCCTAAACAAACTGCCTTCTCAGTTGTGCCCGTAGAAGAGGGATTGAGAAAACCGGGACTGATTCTGTGAGCCTAAGGATCACTCAACTCAGAAAACAGAGTTTTTCGTATGGACACCAAGGGGGGAAAGTGGCGGGGTGGTGGTGGTGGGATGAATTGGCAGATGGGGATTGACATACACACTAATATGCATAAAATAGATAATAAGAACCTGCTGTATAAAAAAATAAAATTCAGAAAAAATAATAAGTAAAATTTAAAAAAGAAAACAGTTTTTAAGGAGAGTAGCAATTGGTTTTAATTAAGTTTTCAGACAAATAGATTTGGCTATTTTTAAAAAATAAATCTTTATTTTAGAATGCTTTCAGATTTTCAGAAAAGGTGTGAAGATAGTAGAGCTCTCATATGCCCCACACCAGGTTTCCCCTATCATTAACACGTTACATGAGTATGGTACCTTTATCACAAATAATAACCAATATCGGTACATCATTTATAACATAACTCCATCCTTTATTCAGATTTCCTAGTTTTTACCCTAATGCCTTTTGTTTGTTTTGGTTTTTTAAATAAATTTATTTACTTATTTTTGGCTGTGTTGGGTCTTTGCTGCTCCACGTGGGCTTTCTCTAGTTGTAGCGAGCAAGGGGGAGCTACCCTTCGCTGCGGTGCGCGGGCTTCTCATTGCGGTGGCTTCTCTTGTTGTGCAGCATGGGCTCTAGGTGTGCGGGCTTCAGTTGTTATGGCACGCAGGCCTCAGTAGTAGTGGCTCATGGGCTTAGATGCTCTGCGGCATGTGGGATCTTCCCGGACCAGGGCTCGAACCCGTGTCCCTTGCAAGCCTGTGTCCCCTGCACTGGCAGGCAGATTCTTAACCACCGCGCCACCAGGGAAGCCCCTAATGCCGTTTTTTGTTTTTTGTTTTGTTTTTTCCTCTTCCAGGATCCGATCCAGGATATCACACTAAACTTAGTTGTTGAGATTTCCCTGGCGGTCCAGTGGTTAAGACTCCACACTCCCAAAGCAGGGGGTGTGGGTTCGATCCCTGGTCAGGGAACTAAGACCCCACACGCCGCATGGCGCGGCCAAAAAAATAAATAAATAAATATAAATAAACTTAGTTGTCATGTCTCCTGAGGCTCCTCTTGGCTACAGCTGTTTCTGAAACTTTCCATGTTTTTGATGACTTTGACAGTTTAAGGAGTACTGGTCAGGTATTTTGTAGACTGTCTCTCAGTTGGGATTTGTTTGATGTTTTTCTTATGATTTAGATTGGGGTTGGGGTGCTTTGGAAGGAAGACCACAGAGGTAAAGTGTCATCCTCATGCCATCAGGTCAAAGGTACCATCACCATGACTTATCACTGCCAAGGCTGACCTTGATCACCTGCTGAGGTAGTGTTTGTCAGATTTCTCCCCTGTAAAGCTACTTTAATTTCCCCATTTCTGGATTGTACTCTTTCGAAGGAAGTCATTTCACAGTCCACCCTTAAAGAGTGGGGAGTTCCACTCCACCTCCTTGAGGGCAGCAGCGTGGTTTCCACTCACATCCTGCACCCAGTCACCAAGCTCAGACCATTTAACCTCCTAGACGTCTCTCGAGCTCCTCCTCTGCTCATCCTCCTCCTAGCCATGGCCTTGCTTGGGCTTTCATCTTTCAGCAAGGTCACCACGACTTCCTCACTGTCCTGCCACCTTGTCTCTACCCTGCCGAGACCTCACTCCACTTGTAATAAGGGCGGGGCAGGCGCGACCAATAGCAGTCCCGCTCAACCATTGGTAGGCATCGCAGTGGGCCCCCACTCTCCCCTTCCTCTGTGTAAAAGGAGCCCAAATTTGTACTGAGGAAGATGGTTTTTTGAGACACTAGTCTGCCATCTTCTCGGTCTGCTGGCTTTCCAATTAAAGTCGTTATTCCTGCCCCAACAACTGGTCTCCCCATTTATTGGCCTGTGTGGTGAGCAGAGTGAGCTTGGGCTCCATAACACTGCCCAGAGTTAATGCAAGCCGTTTATCCTGGCACACAGGTGCTCAGTGATCTGCTCCCTCCTGTCTGCTCTCACTTCTCACACTTCACCCGCTCGTCAGAATTCACTACAGCACTTGCAGATGCCCAGCTAACCATTCTCTCCCATTCACCTATGCTGCCACCTCTACCCAGACCCTTCCCACCAAACCCACCACCAACCCTTGCTTGGCCCAGCTAACTCCTACTCATTCTTTTTTTTCTTATGAAATAGTTTACATGCAAGAAAGAGCAGCATTAGAACATTTGTTATTGAAGGACTGCTGCCCCTGTGTGCCCCTCCCTACCTGTTTATTATTCTCTTGCGTTTCTTTATCATTTTACTACTACGCATGTATCTGATGGTGTACTGCTAAATGTTTAACAGGCTCACCAGAAGGAAAAAAATAGCTCTGATTTGTAGCATTTGCCAATTTCTCCCAAGTTGGCACAGCCAGCTCCACATACCACTGCATGTATCCAAGACAACATATTTACCTTTTCATATTTTTAAACTTTATATAAATGGTATCATTTATGCAAACGGTATGTGTTTGTGCATGTGTGTGTGTGGGTGTGTGGGTGTGACTTGTCTTCACAGAGGTTGTATCGCATTCTCTGCTGATCCTGAACATTTGGGCATGTGTGTCAACTCCGCAAGGTAATATCAGACAGTTTTCTGATGTGGTGATTCTAATTTACAATGGCAAAATAGCGGTGTGTGAGAGTTCCTTTTTGATCCACATTCTCACCAATTCTTGTTGTCAAATTTTTAAATGGTTGCCAATATAGGTGTTAAATAGCATCCCACTGTGGATTTTAATTTGCATTTCTTGGTGGAGGTCTTTTCATTTTTATTTGCAATTATTTTTCCTCATTGTGAAATGCCTATTTACATCTTTTGTCCATTTTTCTATTGGGCTATTCTTTTTTTACAAATTGATTTGTGACTCTTTATGTTTCTTTGTTGATAATATAAAATACAAACCCCTTCCATCTTGGAGCTTGTCTTTTTACCATTCTTTTAAATGGGGTCAAATTTATCAATCTGTTCCTTTTTGGTTATCTTTTTGTGTCTAGTTTAAGAAATATTCCCTATACAAGGTCATAAAGATCTTCACCTACATATTCTTCCATCCATTTTACTTTAAAACCTTTAATCCACCTAGAACTTATTTTTCTGTTTATGGTGCCAGGTAGGTGTTGTTTTTTTCTTTTAGACATTCCACTATCCCAGAACCATTTATTCAACAGTCCATTTTTTCCCCACAAATCTGTATGACTGCTGTGTTATATACAAATGTTACATATATGCATGGGTTTGTATCTGGATTATTGTTCCACTGGTCGATCCCTGGGCCAGCGCCACACTACAGCCCTTCCTCTCCTCCTCCTTCTTCCTCAGGAGTATCTTCTCTAAGTACTTAGCTTCTTACTCCTCTCAAATGGAAACGTATTCTTAAGAAAGGATCAAATATCAGTCATACAGGGAAAAGAGGGGTACTACATTTTAAACCTCATCTCTAATTGTGGATGGAAAATCTTGATAGTTCCCTGATGGCACTTCAGATACTAATGACTGAGATATTTAAGAACTTCCCTGGGTCCTCTGAAGCCACACTATTACAGAGGAGGGCCTGCCTTAAAGTAGATCTTTCATATTACTTGAGGCAAAAGATCTATTTTAGGTATATTTGGGTATATCTGGAAGTGGTAAAACACACTTTTGGAGTTGGGCCAAAGGACAGAGAAATCAATTAAAAAGCTAAGAAGTAAAGTGTAGGTTTTGGGTGAGTTGACTGGTCAAAGTGACCCTACCTTTTATTTTTTTATACGTCAGGTTATTAGTTATCCATTTTATATACATCAGTGTATGCATGTCAATCCCAGTCTCCCAATTCATCACACCACCACCACCACCGCCCTGCCACTTTCCCCCCTTGGTGTCCATACATTTGTTCTCTACATCTGTGTCTCTATTTCTGCCCTGCAAACTGGGCAGAAACCATTTTTCTAGATTACACATATATGCGATATTTGTTTTTCTCTTTCTGACTTACTTCACTCTGTATGACAGTCTCTAGATCCATCCACATCTCTACAAATGACCCAATTTCATTCCTTTTTATGGCTGAGTAATATTCCATTGTATATATGTACCACATCTTCTTTATCCATTCCAGAGTGACCATATCTTGATGTTGCTGTATTTGCATGCCATTTGTGCGACCTGAAGCAAGTTTACTTAATGGCCCCAAGTCTAAGTTTCCTTGAATAAATGGGATTATTAACATGAATTCCACCACAGGGTTGGTGTGAAAATATTAAATAAAACTATACAAAAGCACACATCACATAGAAGATGCTCCCTCAGCATTGAGGCAGTAGGCTCAGAGCCAAATCCTATCTGTTAGCTACTAGTTTTATGACCTTAAAACAGTTATTTCTTAGCTACAATTGCCTAGTTATAAAGTGAAAATATGGAATTACTCTTTATATTTTTTTGCATTTTTGAGCTTTCTTATGTATTTAATTTGCATTTTTATTTAATTACTTAAATTGAACATTTTTTCTTGTGTATTGGCCATTTGTTTTACTCTCTGTTTTTTTTTTTTTTTAGCCACACAGCTTGCAGGATCTTACTTCCCCAACCGGGGATCGAACCTGGGCCCCCCGCAGTGAAAGTACTGAATCCTAACCACTGGACTGCCAGAGAATTACCTGTTTTACTCTTATTGCCAGAAAAAAGTGTTGTTAAAAATTAAACTCAGAGGGTTGGGGGAAGGCCTTGCTTAGTCTGGGACTGGCTGAGGTGAATGGAGAGGAAGGAGGCGACTCTATCTGAGGGACACCAGGTGTGCAAAGGCCATAGTAAAAGGGGAGGAGATGGCCTATGTGGCCTGTGTGGCTGGAAGATTGGTTACTCACAGCGGTATTGAGCAAATAAGTGAATATACTAAGAATTATGAGAGTGAAGCTTCTCATTGTTGGAGAAAGGAGGTAAATACGTAAAAGGTGGAGCTGGACTGGAATTGGTGACATCAGTGTGAATGCATGATTTTTAATATATATATAGAATGATGGATGCAGAAAGAGAGATGTGTATATGTACTATCTACTGATAGGGCCAAGAAGCAATAATACCCCACTAGTAAAGAGCATGTTATTGCCCAGGTTTTGGTTTCTGAATACTATTCTCCACTAAAAGGAACCAGGGCTATTTAGACAAACAACTGATTCCAGGGCTGGGATTGGAAAGTATAAGTTGAGGCTTGAATATCTTGTGGTACCAGAGAATATGGAAGTGCTCAAAGAATGATGGAAACATGTCAAAAGGACACAGGATCCAGCTTGAAGGAGCTCCCATTGACCCAAATGGGACACTCTAAATAGCAAAATAAATAATAGTAATAACGGATTATAATCTATAGAATAAAAGATGAATCCATGAGTAATCTATAATAATATATCTGATGAATGAATGAGTGAATGAATGTATAAATGAGGGAGAAGGGAAAGTTCTTCCTTACAGTATAATGCTGATTATAAATGTAAAAAGAATAATGGAATTAGAAAATCACCATTTGGCAATTATCATAGGAATAACTGATTCAGACAGAAATTATTAAAGAATGCTAAAACTAGTTCATAGAAGATTGATGAGGAAGGAATAGGATATTTATATACTCTCAAAGTAGCTCCCCCCAAAATACTTATTAACTTTGCTGTGGAGAAACCTGGTAGATACCATTTTAACTGAGTTAACATTGGCTGACTAAAATAAAAAGGATGGACAAAAACAAGCATTGGCAAGGACATGGAGAAAGCAGAACACTTATACATTGCTGGTGGGAATGTAAAATGGTGCAGCCGCTTTGGAAAATAGTTGGCAGTCTCTCAAAACATTAAACATAGAGTTACCATATGACCAAGCAGTTCCACTGTTAAGTATATACCCAATAGAACTAAAAATATATGTTCACAAAAAAACCTGTACACGAATGTTCACAGCAGCATTATCCATAATAGCTAAAAAGTGAAAACAATCTAAATGTCTATCATCTAATGAATGGATTAAAAAACTGTAGTATATCCATACAATGGTGTATTAGGGTTCTCCAGGGAAACAGAGACAATAAGATGTGTGTGCGTGTGTGCGTGTGTGTGTGTGTGTGTGTTGTGTGTGTGAGTGTGTAGAGATTTATTTTAAGGAATTGGCTCATGCAATTATGGAGACTTGAAGAGTCCGAAATCTGCAGGGTAGGCCTGTGGTACAGCAGGAGACCCAGGGAACAGTTGCAGTTTGAGTCCAAAGGCAATCCTTTGGTAGAATTCCTTCTTGCTTGGGGGAGGTCAGTCTTTCTCTATTAAGGCCTTCAACTGATTGGATGAGGCCTTACATTATAGAAGGTAATCTGCTTTACTCAAAGTCCACTGATTTAAATGTCAGTGTCATCCAAAAAACACAGAAACATCCAGAATGTTTGACCAAATATCTGGGCAACATGGCTCAGTCACGCTGACAAATAAATTTTTTTTAAAATAAATTTATTTATATTTATTTTTGGCTGCATTGGGTCTTCGTTGCTGCACGTGGGCTTTCCCTAGTTTCAGCGAGTGGGGGCTACTCTTGTTTGCGGTACGCTGGCTTCTCATTGCAGTGTCTTCCCCTGCTGTGGAGCACGGGCTCTAGGCACGCGAGCTTCAGTAGTTGTGGCACACAGGCTCAGTAGTTGTGGCTTGCGGGCTCTAGAGCGCAGGCTCAGTAGTTGTGGCACACGGGCTTAGTTGCTCTGCGGCATGTGGGATCCTCCTAGACCAGGGCTCGAACCCATGTTTCCTGCACTGGCAGGCAGATTCTGAACCACTGAGCCACCAGGGAAGCCCGACAAATAAAATTAACCGTCACAAGTGGGCTATTACTTGACAACAAAAAAGAATGACGTACTGATGCATGCTACAACATGGATGAACCTTGAAAACTTTATGCTAAGTGAAAGAAGCCAGACACAAAAGGCCACATATAATATGATTCCATTTATATAAAACATCCAGAATAGGCAAATCCACAGAGACAGAGAGTCATCTGATTAGTGGTTGCCAGGGCTGGGGCATGGGGAGTGACTGTTGAAGTATATGGGGTTTCTTTCTGGGGTGATGAAATATTCTGGCATCGGTGGTGATGGCTGCATGACCTTGTGAATATACTAAAAACCACCAAATTGCATACTTTAAAAGGGTGAATTTTATGGTTTGTGAATTATATCTCAAAAAACAAAACAAAAGGTTAACATCACCAGTAATGAGACAAATCGACATTGTGTGGCTCCCAATACCATGCTCTTAGGATGGAGAATCACATCGGGAGTATTCTTGCCCAAATACATAACCTAAATCTAATCATGAGGAAACATCAGACAAACCCAAAGTGGCCTACATTTCAAAAATATCAGGGTTATAAAAGGAAATACTGAGGAAGTACTCCAGACAGAAGGCAAACAAATGCAACGTATGATCCTGGATTAGACCCTGGACCACAAAGGAAAGAGTGATTATAAAGGACATTGTTGGGACAACCAGCAAAACTTGAATGGGGCTGGCAAACTGGATGATAGTATAGTATCAATGCAGGTTTCCTTGTTTTGACAGATGTACTGTGGTTATGCAGGAGTGTCCTTGATTTCAGCAAATGCATACTGAAGTATTTAAAGGTAAGTGGACATAAAATTTGTGTATTACTCACAAGTGATTCAGAAAAACTATATACAGCATATATAACCTGTGTAAAAAATATATCTATATATATAAAGAAAGAGGGAGAGAGAGGATGACAAAGCAAACATAAGAAGTTAACAACAGCGAGATCTGGGTGGGAATATACTGGAATCCTCTGAACTATTCTTACAGCTTTTCTGCAAGTTTGAAATTATTTCAAAATAAAAAGTAAATTAGAAAAATATATAAAATATATCCACAAAGAGACTTGTTCAAGAAAAATAAACCTTTGCTTTGCAACGCTATTGTGAGGACTGTGCCTGGCACACAGTATATGCTCAATAGCTGCTGCCACTGCCAACTTCTCAGGACTGAGAAATAGAGGCACTTCTCACAAGAAGTCACAAGGGGGCATCTGAAAGCCAAGAAACAAGGTCTAGCACAGAGCTCCCCTGGGCCTGCAGTGCTGCAGATGGGGGTTGTCAACCCTTCCTTACCCAGAATGCATTCCTCAACCCAAAAGGAAAAAAAAGCTTTGCCTGCTGCAAACTGGGGATTATTCCATTCACAGTAGATAAGGTTTTGGGGTACCTGAGAGCTAGCCTCTGCTCCTTCTGTTTGGGTCTGGACTTCAGGACAGCTGTCAAGGGTTACTGCATCTATCACAATCAGGATGTCAACTCTGGAGACCTGTGAAAAGGGGCTTGTAAATATGATAGCAATGGAGAAGAACGAGTCCTGGAATGGGAACTCAGAGGCATACTTGTGTGAACTTAGCTATATTCTTCCTCATCCTTTTTTGTTAGTCTGACTTCTTAGAGGTTCCACCTGGACCTCCTAGGATTCAATGTTTCTGAGCTCTGGAATATGTCCGTTTGGGTCTACCTGACCCTATCACAAATCACTCCTTGAATGAAATTGCTCTAGTCCCAGAGGTCTTGTGACCACATGGTATAGTGGAAGGAGCATGGGCCTTGGAGACAGACTGAGCAAGGTCCAAATCAAGGCTCTGGTACTTAATTCCTTGAGTCTCAGTTTTTAATTTAGTTGTGGAGAGCGGGGGCTACTCTTCATTGTGGCGCACAGGCTTCTCACTGCGGTGGCTTCTCTTGTTGTGGAGCACGGGCTCTAGGCACGCAGCCTTCAGTAGTTGTGGCACACGGGCTCAGCAGTGTGGCCCGCGGGCTCTAGAGTGCAGGTTCAGTAGTTGTGGTGCATAGGCTTCGTTGCTCCGCAGCATGTGGGATCTTCCCAGACCAGGGCTCGAACCCGTGTCCCCTGCATTGGCAGGTGGATTCTTAACCACTGTGCCACCAGGAAAGTCCCTCTTTATCCTTTAGACAGGAATAATACCATTTCCTTTTTAAGAGTGTTATGAGGATTAAATATTTACATACAGTACCTAGAACAGAGTAGATACCCAGTAGATACTCAATGAATTATACTATTTTATTTTCGATTTGGTTTAGGCAAAAGCAACTGGAAGGAAAATATGGGATTTAAAGTTAAGATAAACTGTGTTCAAGTTCCTACTCTCTATGACCCTTGGCAAATCACTAGATCTCGTTGAGTCTCACCACTAGCATTTTTTTTTTTGTGGCTGCGCTGTGTGGCTTAGAGGATCTCAGTTCCCTGACCAGGGACTGAACCTGGGCCACAGCACCAAAGGCCCGGAATCCCAACACTAGGCCACCAGGGAACTCCCTACCACCAGCCTTTAAGAACTCTGTAAACCATAATATTACCCCAGCTAGGAATTACCTTCTTCTTTTAAATAAATCCTGATCTTAGCCTACATGGCCAGCACAAGGGTTGCTTTTCTCTAATAATGTAATTGATATGGTATTCATACTCTGGAAATGAATGACCATGCCGCACAGCATGCGGGATCTTAATTCCCCGACCAGGGATTGAACCCATGCCCCCTGCAGTGGAAGTGCACAGTCCTGACCACTGGACCACGAGGAAGTCCAAACTTTGGAAATTATTAAAAAGAATGAGGGATTGAGCTCTGCCCACCAGAGCAACAGCCAGCTCTACCCACCACCAGTCCCTCCCACCAGGAAACTGGCACAAGCCTCTCAGATAGCCTCATCCACCAGAGGGCAGACAGCAGAAGCAAGAAGAACTACAATCCTGCAGCCTATGGAACAAAAACCACATTCACAGAAAGATAGACAAGATGAAAAGGCAGAGGGCTATGTACCACATGAAGGAACAAGATAAAACCCCAGAAAAACAACTAAATGAAGTGGAGATAGGCAACCTTCCAGAAAAAGAATTCAGAATAATGATAGTGAAGATGATCCAGGACCTCGGAAAAAGGATGGAGGCAAAGGTCGAGAAGATGCAAGAAATGTTTAACAAACACCTAGAAGAATTAAAGAACAAACAAACAGAGATGACCAATACAATAACTGAAATGAAAACTACACTAGAAGGAATCAATAGCAGAATAACTGAGGCAGAAGAACAGATAAGTGACCTGGAAGACAGAAGGGTGGAATTCACTGCTGCGGAACAGAATAAAGAAAACAGAATGAAAAGAAACGAAGACAGCCTAAGAGACCTATGGGACAACATTAAACGCAACAACATTCGCATTATAGGGGTCCCAGAAGGAGAAGAGAGAGAGAAAGGACCCGAGAAAATATTTGAAGAGATTATAGTCGAAAACTTCCCTAACATGGGAAAGGAAATAGCCACCCAAGTCCAGGAAGCGCAGCGAGTCCCATACAGCATAAACCCAAGGAGAAACACGCCAAGACTCGTAGTAATCAAACTGGCAAAAATTAAAGACAAAGAAAAATTATTGAAAGCAGACAGGGAAAAACAACAAATAACATACAAGGTAACTCCCATAAGGTCAACAGCTGATTCCTCAGCAGAAACTCTACAAGCCAGAAGGGAGTGGAATGATATACTTAAAATGATGAAAGGGAAGAACCTACAACCACGATTACTCTACCCCGCAAGGATCTTATTCAGATTCGATGGAGAAATCAAAAGCTTTACAGACAAGCAAAAGCTAAGAGAATTCAGCACCGCCAAACCAGCTCTACAACAAATGCTAAAGGAACTTCCCTAAGTGGGAAACACAAGAGAAGAAAAGGACCTACAAAAACAAACCCAAAACAATTAAGAAAATGGTCATAGGAACATACATATCGATAATTACCTTAAACGTGAATGGTTTAAATGCTCCAACCAAAAGACACAGGCTTGCTGAATGGATACAAAAATAAGACTCATATATATGCTGTCTACAAGAGACCCACTTCAGACCTAGGGACACATACAGACTGAAAATGAGGAGATGGAAAAAGATATTCCACGCAAATGGAAATCAAAAGAAAGGTGGAGTAGCAATACTCACATCAGATAAGATAGACTTTAAAATAAAGAATATTACAAGAGACAAGGAAGGACCCTACATAATGATCAAGGGATCAATCCAAGAAGAAGATATAACAACTATAAATATATATGAACCCAACATAGGAGCACCTCAATACATAAGGCAACTGCTAACAGCTATAAAAGAGGAAATCGACAGTAACACAATAACAGTGGGGACTTTAACACCACACTTACACCAATGGACAGATCATCCAAAAAGTAAATAAATATGGAAACAGAAGCTTTAAATGACACAATAGACCAGATAGATTTACTTGATATTTATAGGACATTCCATCCTACAACAGCAGATTACACTTTCTTCTCAAGTGCACACAGAACATTCTCCAGGATAGATCACATCTTGGGTCACAAATGAAGCCTCAGTAAATTTAAGAAAACTGAAATCATATTAAGCATCTTTTCTGACCACAAAGCTATGAGATTAGAAATGAATTACAGGGAAAAAAACGTAAAAAACACAAACACATGGAGGCTAAACAATATGTTACTAAATAACTAAGAGATCACTGAAGAAATCAAAGAGGAAATCAAAAAACACCTAAAGACAAATGACAATGAAACCACAATGATCCAAAACCTGTGGGATGCAGCAAAAGTAGTTCTAAGAGGGAAGTTTATAGCTATACAAGCCTACCTCAAGAAATAAGAAAAATCTCAAATAAACAATCTAACCTTACACCTAAAGGAACTAGAGAAAGAAGAACAAACAAAACCCAAAGTTAGCACAAGGAAAGAAATCATAAAAATCAGAGCAGAAATAAATGCAACAGAAACAAAGAAAACAATAGCAAAGATCAATAAAGCTAAAAGCTGGTTCTTTGAAAAGACAAACAAAATTGATAAACCATTAGCCTGACTCATGAAGAAAAAGGGGGAGAGGACTCCAATCAATAAAATCAGAAATGAAAAAGGAGAAGTTACAACAGACATCGCAGAAATACAAAGCATCCTAAGAGACTACTACAAGCAACTCTATGCCAATAAAATGGACAACCTGGAAGAAATGGACAAATTCTTAGAAAGGTATAAACTTCCAAGAGTGAACCAGAAAGAAATAGAAAATATGAACAGATCAATCACAAGTAATGAAATTGAAACTGTGATTAGAAATCTTTCAACAAACAAGAGTCCAGGACCAGATGGCTTCACAGGTGAATTCTATCAAACATTTAGAGAAGAGCTAACACCCATCAGTCTCAAACTCTACCAAAAATTGCAGAGGAAGGAACACTCCCAAACTCATTCTATGAGGCCACCATCACCCTGATACCAAAACCAGACAAAGATAGTAGAAAAAAAGAAAATTACAGACCAATATCACTGATGAATATAGATGCAAAAATCCTCAACAAAATATGAGCAAACAGAATCCAACAACACATTAAAAGGATCATACACCATGATCAAGTGGGGTTTATCCCAGGGATGCAAGGACTCTTCAATATACGAAAATCAATCAATGTGATACACCGTATTAACAAATCGAAGAATAAAAACCATATGATCATCTCAATAGATGCAGAAAAAGCTTTTGACAAAATTCAACACCCATTTATGATAAAAACTCTCCAGAAAGTGGGCATAGAGGGAACCTACCTCAACATAATAAAGGCCATATATGGCAAACCCACAGCAAACATCATTCTCAATGGTGAAAAACTTAAAGCATTTCCTCTAAGATCAGGAACAAGACAACGATGTCCACTTTCACCACTATTATTCAACATACTTTTGGAAGTCCTAGCCACGGCAATCAGAGAAGAAAAAGAAATAAAAGGAATACAAATTGGAAAAGAAGAAGTAAAACTGTCACTGTTTGCAGATGACATGATACTATACACAGAGAATCCTACAAGATGCCAACAGAAAACTACTAGAGCTAATCAACAAATTGGTAAAGTTGCAGGATACAAAATGAATGCACAGAAATCTCTTGCATTCCTATATACTAATGATGAAAACTCTGAAAGAGAAATTAGGGAAACATTCCCATTTACCACTGCAACAAAAAGAATAAAATATCTAGGAATAAACCTACCTAGGGAGACAAAAGACCTGTATGCAGAAAACTATAAGACACTGATGAAAGAAATTAAAGATGATACCAACAGATGGAGAGATATACCATGTTCTTGGATTGGAAGAATCAATATTGTGAAAATGACTATACTACCCAAAGCAATCTACAGATTCAATGCAATCCCTATCAAATTACCAATGGCATTTTTTACAGAACCAGAACAAAAAATCTTAAAATTTGTATGGAGACACAAAAGACCTCGAATAGCCAAAGCATTCTTGAGGGAAAAAAGCAGAGCTGGAGGAATCAGACTCCCTGACTTCAGAGTATACTACAAAGCTACAGTAATCAAGACAATATGGTACTGGCACAAAAACAGAAATACAGATCAATGGAACAAGATAGAAAGCCCAGAGATAAACCCATGCACCTATGGTCAACTAATCTATGACAAAGGAGGCAAGGATATACAATGGAGAAAAGACAGTCTCTTCAATAACTGCTGGGAAAACTGGACAGCTACATGTAAAAGAATGAAATTAGAACACTCCCTAACACCATACACAAAAATAAACTCAAAATGGATTTGAGACCTAAATGTAAGACCGGACACTATAAAACTCTTAGAGGAAAACATAGGAAGAACACTCTTTGACATAAAACACAGCAAGATCTTTTTTGATCCACCTCCTAGAGTAATGGAAATAAAAACAAAAATAAACAAATGGCACTTAATGAAACTTCAAAGTTTTTGCACAGCAAAGGAAACCATAAACAAGATGAAAAGACAACCCTCAGAATGGGAGAAAATATTTGCAAACGAATCAATGGACAAAGGATTAATCTCCAAAATATATAAACAGCTCATGCAGCTCAATATTAAAAAAACAAACAACCCAATCCAAAAATGGGAAGAAGACCTAAATAGACATTTCTCCAAAGAAGACATACAGATGGCCAAGAGATGCATGAAAAGATGCTCAACATCACTAATTATTAGAGAAGTGCAAATCAAGAGTACAATGAGGTATCACCCCACACTGGTCAGAATGGGCATCATTAAAAACTCTACAAACAATAAATGCTGGAGAGGGTGTGGAGAAAAGGGAACCCTCTTGCACTGTTGGTGGGAATATAAATTGATACAGCCACTATGGAGAACAGTATGGAGGTTCCTTAACAAACTAAAAATAGAATTACCATATGATCCAGCAATCCCACTACTGGGCATATACCCAGAGAAAACCATAATTCAAAAATACACATGCACCCAATGTTCATTGCAGCACTATTTAGAATAGCCAGGTCCTGGAAGCAACCTAAATGCCCACTAACAGACAAATGGATAAAGAAGATGTGGTACATATATATAATGGAATATTACTCAGCCATAAAAAGCAACGAAGTTGGGTCATTTGTTGAGACGTGGATGGATCTAGAGACTGCCATACAGAGTGAAGTAAGTCAGAAAGAGAAAAACAAATACCGTATATTAACGCATATATGTGGAACCTAGAAAAATGGTTTCTGCCCAGTTTGCAGGGCAGAAATTGAGACACAGATGTAGAGAACAAACATATGGACACCAAGGGGGGAAAGCGGTGGGGGGTGGGCGTGGTGGTCTGCTGAATTGGGCGATTGGGATTGACATGTATTCACTGATGTGTATAAAATTGATGACTAATAAGAACCTGCTGTATAAAAAAATAAATAAAATAAAATTCAAAATGAAAAAGAATGAGGAAGGTCTGGACTTCCCTGGTGGTGCAGTGGTTAAGAATCCGCCTGCCAATTTAGGGCACACGGGTTCGAGCCCTGGTCCAGGAAGATCCCACATGCCACAGAGCAACTAAGCCCATGTGCCACAAGTATGGAGCCTGTGCTCTAGAGCCCGTGTTCCACAACTACCGAAGCCCACGTGCCTAGAGCCTGTGCTCTGCAATAAGAGAAGCCACTGCAATGAGAAGTACACACACCGCAACGAAGAGTAGCCCCCGCTCGCCACAACTAGAGAGAGCCCATGCACAGCGGCAAGGACTCAGCGCAGCCAAAAATAAATAAATAAAAAAAATTGAGGAACGTCTAAATGTACTAAGATGGAAAGAACTCAGAGATACTAAGTGAAAATAAGCCATGGAATACATACATTATGATTCCATTTTTATGTTTAAGGAAAAAAAAGAGGTGACCATGTTGTATCCTTGCTTAAAACCCTTCTGTGGTTCCCCATAGCCAATCAAGTGAAGTTCAAGCTCCTTACCTGGCATTCAAGGCCGTTCACTATTTGGACCCTGTCAACCTCTCCAGCCTCATCTCCTATAGACCAGCCTGGCCATCCCTTGAGCCCTGAGTTCCATCTATGATGAAATTGCCCTTCACCATTTTTTTCTCTAGGTCTCAAGAATCAGAATCACCTGGGAGTCTTGTTAAAATACTGATTGTGGGCCCCATCCATAGAATTTCTGATTTAAGTCTGAAAGGGTCGGGGGGGGGGGGGCGGTGGTTTCCAAGAATTTCTATTTCTAACAAGTTCCCAGGTGATCGGATACAGCTGTTATGTGGTCCAAAGGGACCACACTTTGACAGCCACTGCCTTTACAATTATATGATTCAACTTCATCACCTGTATTAAGGGTGACCAATCATACCAGTTTGCCTGGGACAGAAGGCATGTAGCAGAAAACCCCTCAGTCCAAGGAAAACTGGGAAGGTTGGTTACCCTACCTGTCTAAGAATCTTTCCCAGGTTGCGTATGGGATATTTACTGCTACTGTCAAGTAGTCCTACCCTACAGCCAGGATAACAGGAAGTGCCTGAGAAGGGAATCCCATCACCAGTGACTGACATTTTGCTAGAGCAGGAGTATTTAACGAAGATTCTCAAATTCAGACTCCTCCAAACATATTTTCTTTATTTCCTCCAGAGAACAGGGTTCAGTCCTCCGGTCCTTGTAAACATTTAACACAATCAGTGTGACAAACTATAAGCATCCATATCCTTGTCCTATGTTGCTGGGGTGAGTTTAAGGGAGAAGTTGGGACAAATGCAGCGAGCAAATGTGAGCTTCTTACTCACTTCAAAGTGGGTCCTGTCATGGAATGATAGCACAACATGGGCCAATGCAGCTGACTTTTTGTTTCTTCCAAAGGGTACCCAATACAATAAAGGGCACCCATGGTCCTTCCATGGTCCTTGATGATGTTTCTGCTCACTGCTGGTCAGAGTCAATCTTTTTCATTAACTGGGACTCCTCTTCCCAAGGGGTCAGAGGTCAGAGAGCTGATAGCGTCGCACAAGACCATCTCGACAACACGTGTAGATCTGCTTCTCCCATGTGGCTACCTGAAACACAAGAGTTCATAGCTCAAAGGAAGCCTGGGATTCTTCCATTTCAAAAAAATAGAGCCTTGTCATTGACCCCTACTAGTACAAATGAGTCTGAGAAGCTTTATTGACTCCAAAGACAAGACTTACATCCATGATATATATAAAAAAAAATAGCTGGCCAGAATCAAGGGGGCTCATGACTACAGAACAGAGAAACTAAGTGGCCAAGTGGAGAACAAACCCACTAGCACTGTGCATGGTTTAGCGCAGACAGTGTGTACTGGGGGAGCAGATGGTCCATAGAAAGGCCTGGGTATCCTTGAACCTCATAAAATTATATGCAAAGGAGTTCTCAAAATGTGCCTTTTTTTTTTTTCTGAAGAGGATTTCATCAAATTCTCAAAGTAGTCTGAGACTCAAAGAAGGCTAAGCACCACTAATTTAATGGAAATGGCATGATTTCTGGAGTTAGCTTAATCACAGGTTTGCTAATATGTAGCTGCATGACCCAGAGCAACTTTCTCAACCCCTCTGGGCCCATTTTTTCATTTGTAAAATGAAAATGATATGTTAATCCACAAGACAGAACAATATGCAGGAATTTTAAAAAATGAAATGTATCTATTATATATTCATTTGTCTGGAAAGAGCTCCAAAATGTCATGTAAAATAACCCAAGTCATAGAGCAATACATATAGAATGATCCCAATTATGTACAAAGTAAAGACAAAACTATATTATTTACATAAATACACAAAGATGTAAGTGCAAATTCTCCAAAAACAGTCTTAAAAGATACATGTCAAACTATTAATGCTAGTTACTTCAGGAAAGAGTGGAACCAAAAAAGTCTTAAAGCAGACTTTGAAGTCTGTACCAGTCTGTATTATTTGAATTTTTATAAGTATGCATTAATTATAAAATTTTTTTAAATTATAAGAAAAAATAGGAATAATAATATTATATCTCAAGGGATGATAACAACTATTAAATAAGATAACATATGTAAAAACATCTAGAACAATGTCTGGTCAACAAATATTCTTTCCCCTTTCATTTTTCTCTTTTCACTCTAACCAAATCAGTCTTGAACTTAAATAATAATAATAACAACAACAATAGTAATAATAGCTAATGTTTACAGAATATTTAAAATATACAAAGAAATTTCATATGCATTATCTCACTGTTATCCTCATTTTACAGACAAATTGACAGACTGAGAAGGTAAAGTGATTTTTTTAAGTTTCCAGAGCCAGTAAGTGATGAAGTCACTTCTGACTCAAAATTATTTCTTCCTATCCCACCCCTTAGTATTGTATTACCCCTAATAACCACAAAGTATCTGGATTCAGTCCCCTCAAAAGCCCTAGGTCCCAGGTGAGAATCACCCAGGCCTGGTCTCCTCTCAGGTCTGTACCTTGTACACAGGGTCACAGTCAGCCCCAGTGAGCTCAATGACATAGTCTAAGTCTTGCTGGACAATGAAACAGCTTCCATCACCTAAAAGGCAGAAAGAAAACTTAAGATAACTGAAGAGAAAGCTGCATGCAAAGTTAAAAAAAAACCAAACCCCTCAACATTTTAGTTTATTTCTGTGCGTCACTAGCCTAAAGAAGATTGTCCTAAGACACAGAATGGTAGACAGGACTCATTATGTGGGCCAAATATGAGGACCTACAGTGACTGCCTAAAATGCTGGCCTTGAGAGGATCTGAAGGCCAAGTGCAAGCTCAGAGTTATCTTTGATTAGCAATAACTGCTAAGGGCACAGAGCAAGCAACTGTAGGCTTATACATATATTTGCAAACTTACCCTAGACAATGATTTTTAACAGGGAATTTGCCTGTATAAATGTTTTCTTTAAGAAAACTATGCTCCCGGGACTTCCCTGGTGGCTCAGTGGTTAAGAAACCGCCTGCCAATGCAAGGGACACGGGTTTGAGCCCTGGTCCGCAAAGATCCCACACGCTGTGGAGCAACTAAGCCCACGCACCACAACTACTGAGCCTGCGCTCTAGAGCCCACAAGCCACAGTTACTGAGCCCGCATGCCATAACTACTGAAGCCTGTGCGCCTAGAGCCCGTGCTTTGCAACAAGAGAAGCCACTGCAATGAGAAGCCCGTGCACCGCAACAAAGAGTAGGCCCCGCTCGCCACAACTAGAGAAAGCCCACGTAGAGCAACAAAGACCCAACACAGCCATACATACATACATACATACATACATACATAAATAAATAAATATAAAACAACTATGCTCCCAAATTATTCTTCAATCTATAAACTTGACCACATAAATCAGGCAAAGGAGAAAAGTTATACCAAGAAAATAAAAGTATATCTAATTTTTAAACTTAATTTTCTCAGAATAGTATGCTCAAATGAAACTTGGAATGATCTATAAACTGCTGAATGGGTGACATTTTTGTTCCTGTTTTATTTAATATAAAAGTAGCACGTGCTCACTGAAGAAAACTTTAAAAATAAAGAAACAGGGACATCCCTGGTGGTCCAGTGGTTAAGACTCCACACTCCCAATGCAGGGGGCACAGGTTCAATACCTGTTTGGGGAACTAATATCCCATATGCTGAACGGTGCAGCCAAAAAGAAAAAAAATTAAAAATAAAAGTAAAGAAACAGAAGCAAAAAAATCACCCATATCTACCACTAAATATAATTACTGTTCACATTTTAATGTATTTTTCCAACCTTTTCTGTGTAAATTTTTATTTTACATGGTTGAGAACATACTGCATAAAAGAATATCTTTACGCATAAGGTTTTTTTCTATATTAAGATTATGACTTTGTATAGAACCCTGGAAAAGAATCAAAAGATATTAATTAACCATTTGAAACTTTTTGGAAATCTGAAAAACTGCTTTCCAAATTACCTGTTAATCAATTTTAATTTATCTGTTAATCTATACTGCAACCAGCAGCATACAGGAGGAATTTATCATTTCTTGCATTATTATTATTAAAAATAATCTTTTCCAAAAAAGGATTCATATATATTTTAGAGATACATATAGAAATGTTGACAAGGGAGATAAGAAAGTCTGATTACCATAGCTCTTATTCTGCACTCAGGTTTCTATACACAAATCTACTTGATAAGCCCCAGCTCTATTCCCATTCCCTCTAGGAAGCCATTTCTAACCACCCCATATAGTAAACCCTTCCTCCCATCAACCTCTTGTAACGCTTATTATTCCTTTGATACTTCCACATATCTTTCCCTATAGCATAATTCTACTTTTTGTGAGTGTGTGCTTTTTCACTGGATCATGATGAGAAGAAACACTTTTTAGGAGGGCTTATAGGGCAAGGGGTAGTTACAGGAGTAAGAAGAAACTGTCACTTATAGAATGTCTACTTTATGTCGAGTACCTATTTTATCTCTAAGTAAACTGAGAGTTAGAAAAGTGAAGTGGTTTACAAAGGTCATAGGACTATTAGATTAAACCATATACAACCGCCATTTTTATAAATCAAAAATGGCCATATAGGGCTTCCCTGGTGGTGCAGTGGTTGAGAGTCCGCCTGCCGATGCAGAGGACATGGGTTCGTGCCCCGGTCCGGGAGGATCCCACATGCCGCCGCGCGGCTGGGCCCATGAGCCATGGCCGTTGAGCCTGCGCTCCACACCGGGAGAGGCCACAACAGTGAGAGGCCCACATATCGCAAAAAAAAAAAAAAAAAAGGCCATATATTAGGAATTTCATAGAGCTGAATCTAATAGTAAGTGATGGAGTGAGGATATAAATTCATTGATTAGGTTGTCAGTTTACATCCAAAATCTATGCTTTTTCTATATCATGCAACTGCCCAATAAAATAAAGGCTAAGTAGGAGATCAGGGCTGGAGCTATGGATTCCAATCATTAACAGCTAACACCATGAGAACAGTTGGTCCTTGAGGAAGCAAGAAGAAAAGGTAGAAGGACAAAGGCTGAACTCAGGAAGTATCTCTGGTTTAGGGACGGCAACAATACTAGGAAGGGCAAAAGGATTCAACGTCAACAAAAAATTAAGAGAACCTACAGTAAGCCATGAATCATGCTAGGCACAATACCAGAGAAATCAGGGAAAGGAGCAGTAACTGGAGAAAGAGAATGATCAGGAGATTAATTAGTATCACCAAAGTCAAAAGACCTCATAGTTTTCAGAAAGAAATAACATAACAGAATCCATTACCAATAAGAATCATGAAAGATGAAACATATGTACTCACTCATTCAACAAACATTTGCTGAGATTCTTCAGTCCTGTGCAAGAGCTGGGGTTACATAGACGAAGAAGACATGCCACCTGTCCTCAAGGAAGCTTAGGGACTAGTGGACAAGAGAGGACTGTACACATAAAAGGCCACTGGATCTAGCAAGGGGCTCATGATTGGTGGCCTTCAAGAGGGCAGTTTGAACAGAAGGATGGGGATGGAGGGCACACTGCAGAGATTTCAAGGGAAGAGTGTGGTATGGCAGCAAAAGGAATAAAATAAAATAGGATCTTGAGTGCTGGCAGCAGCATCAAGGGAAGCTGTCACAAGCTTATGCCAGCTGTATTCTTTTTAAGGTTTTATATAGAGTACCACTGCATCACTAACTGATGCCCAGACACGTGGGAGAAAGAGATTGAGAGAGGGGGAGCGCAGACAGCTAGAAAACTTAGGTGTACAGATTCCTGATTACTTTTTTTTTTTAACATCTTTATTGGAGTATAATTGTTTTACAATGGTGTGTCAGTTTCTGCTTTATAACAAAGTGAATCAGTTATACATATACATATGTTCCCATATCTCTTCCTGATTACTCTTTGCTATGGTCTGGACATCAAAGGGCTAGGGAAATAAGGCACCATTTTTGACAGGGACGAAAGGGACCTATATCAGAGAGATGACTATGGAAATCTGGATACTGTCGGTTGCCTATTGTTGTTTTCAATGTCTGTGAGTCTGTTTCTGTTTTGTATATAGATTCATTTGTATTATTTTTTAGATTTCACATATGAGTGATGTCATATATTTGTCTTTCTCTGACTTACTTCACTTAGTATAATATTCTCTAGGTCCATCCATGTTGCTGCAAATGGCAATATTTCATTCTTCTTAATGACTGAGCAATATTCCATTGTACATATATACACACCACATCTTCTTAAGCCAATCGTCTGTTGATGGGCACTTGGGTTGTTTCTACGTCTTGGCTATTGTAAATAGTGCTGCTATGAACACTGGGGTGCATGTATCTTTTTGAACTAGAGTTTTTGTCTTTTCTAGATACATCCCCAGGAGTGGGATTGCTGGATAATACAGCAACTCTATTTTCAGTTGTTTTTTTTTTCGGTACGCGGTCCTCGCACTGTTGTGGCCTCTCCTGTTGCGGAGCACAGGCTCTGGACGTGCAGGCTCAGTGGCCACGGCTCACGGGCCTATCCATTCCGCGGCATGTGGGATCTTCCCAGGCCGGGGCACGAACCCGTGTCCCCTGCATCGGCAGGCGGACTCTCAACCACTGTACCACCAGGGAAGCCCTATTTTCAGTTTTTTAAGGAACCTCCATACTGTTCTCCATAGTGGCTGTACCAATTTACATTCCCACCAACAGTGTAGGAGGGTTCCCTTTTCTCCACACCCTCTCCAGCATTTATTATTTGTAGACTTTCTGATGATGGCCATTCTGACTGGTGTGAGGTGATACCTCACTGTGGGTTTGATCTGCATCTCTCTGATAATTAGTGATGCGGAGCATCTTTCCATGTGCCTGTAGGCCATCTGTAGGTCTTCTTTGGAGAAATGTCTATTTAGGTCTTCTGGGCACGTCATATATTATATAATTCTGGCCAATGACACAGGAGAGTAAGTCTGCTGGGCTGCTCCTGAGGAAATGTTCCTCATTCTTAAAAAGGGTAACAATTTGTATGTTATGGGAAGATAAGACTTGCAGCAGCTATCCTGCGCTGTAACCTGAGGGAAAAAGTCAGCATGCTAGGGAGGAGTGCCAAAAGATGAAGCAAAGCTGGGTTCTTGATATTATTTCTTTTTTCCTTGTTAAAGCTTTTATTCATTTTTTAAATTTAAAATATTAAAAAAATATTTTTAGAATCATTTTACATTTACAGAAAAGTTACAAAGATAGTTCAAAAAGTTCTCATATGCCCCTCGGCCAGTAATTTTTTGGATTTCACCAGTCTTTAACGTCCTGGATGCAATCCAGGATACCATACTGAGTTAACTTTTCTTAGTCTCTCTGTTGACTTTGTTTTCAAATCACTAAATTAATCTAATGTGGAGCCATCATAAACCCGAATGTCTTCTTAAGTGAAGTAGTACATTTTCCTAATTACTGAAGCCATTTTCAGTTGGGTGTTCTGTTACTAACAACCAAAAACATCCTAACTGATACACCAAAATACTCACATAAGGTGGTCCCTTCAGGCCTATAGACCAGTCCTCCTCACCTACACATTCCTATGAGGATTTAGTGTCCCTTAATGGACACCTTCTTCCATGTATTTTCCCCAACCCCACTCCCAAACTCCATTCTAAATATTTTGTACTGGCTACACCAAGGTACTCACTTTACCCAGATTATGCATATAAAACATCAAACACAGTACCTACTGCATGCTAGGCACCTAATAAATGATAGATCCCTCCTTTCTGCCCCGCTTCACTTATTTATGACTTTGTACACACTATAGCCTTGGCCTTCAATGTGCATCTTTACATCTCCAGTTGGTAAAATATTTATTGGATTACACATCACCCAGTCCATGAAGACATCCCAGCAGCGTTCCTACCACTCGAGTTAGCTGTTCCCCATGTTCCCATATAGTCTTCTGCTGCAGTACTTATCAAATGGTATTCAATCACATGTCCACATGTCTGTCTGTCTTACTAACTGTGAGCTCCTTTAGAGCAGAGGCTGTAACTGATTCGTTATTGAATTCTCAATGATTTGCAATAAGGGCCAGTACGTTTACTCTGACAATGTTTATTGAGCACCAACTACATAGTGGGCACTGAACTAAATGCTGGGGATAACACGATGAATAAAGCGCAGTCATTACTCTCAAGGAGCTCAAATTGGAGGGGGCAGAGACAATTACAAGTTGGGTATTAAACACTATATAAAAAGTACAGTACGCCAAAGAATCGTGTAGGACTATGAGCCTAGCCCTGCCACAGACCAGGAACTTAAACCTATGTTTAGTTGAACTATATAAAATCACCTCCCTCAATTGGCCCCTGGACCCACCTTGACTAGCAATGAATCCATCTCTGAAACTCAGCAGGGACATAACTGGTGCTCCTGATCTGTGGATGACTTGTACTGGAGCCCTAGGATTCAGAATAAATGGGGCAATTTTACAATTTTTTTCCTTCAGAAGCAATGTTTGACTATATTCAACATACAGCACTAACTGCATAACAGCACAAAGGACAAATGTGGACAGAAATTAAACATTCATATGGTTTCTTTCCTGGCAAAATCCTTGAATGGTAGATCAAGGTAGTCTGTTCAAAACCACCTTGGAGTGAATCTAAACATGTTATTGAGCTGAATTAACTAAGTCACCACTGATATTTCCAGTTTTTAGGGGACGCCTGACAAGGGTTTAAGATAACAATGTTAACAATATGTTAATCGTTTTACTTATAGACAGAATTAAGACAATTGTGAAATATTAAAATTGTCAGGACTCTGTAAAATGAAAAAGGAAGGTGAGAATCAATTATATATATGTGACTTTATAACAATAATCAGGTTCCCTATCTCCATGGAGGCAAAAACAAGTACAAAACTAAAATAACTTAAATTATGGGAGAAAAGGTATAAGCTAGTCATTCTTCAGCTGAAATTTTTTCACTGCTCTTGGAATAAAGTCCAAACTCCTTGGGAGGGTATGTAAGTCCTTTCTAAGCAAATTCCTGTTTTCCTGTCTGGCATCACTTCTCATCATTGCTCCATCGGCAGGGTACATACTTGTCATATTAAACTACACAGAGGTCCCTTAAAGTGCCATACTTTTACATGCCTTCATGCTTCTCTATATGCTATTCTACCTAAGGCAGGTCCTTCTCTTCTTTACTTGGTAACTTTCTACTAGACCAGATCCAATTAAAGCCTCATTTCCTTGGAGAAGCAGTCTCACCTTCTTCCCTCTCCTTCTCGATGGTTCCTCAAATTCTTGTGTATAGCCTTGTCAGACCACTGATCACACTGCGTCATAGCAGTCTTTTACTTGTTCATCTTTACTATTAGACTCCAAATGCCTCAAAGGCAGAGTTTTTATTTTTTACTCCTGTTTTTCACTGCCCTGCACAAAGCCCAATGCCTACAGAAGCCATTCAATAAATATCAGTTGAACAAAGGAAGGAAACAGGAGGAGGAAGGGACAGAATTGTAGAAACTATTAAATCCTGGGACAAATAGGTTGTGGATTCCCTTTGGATATCTTTAAGACCACGATAAAGCCTATTTTAGATAGGTTATGATCACAGCCAAATAAAGAATCAGAGCTGGCTTACCTGAACTAAAAATGATCAATCTTAGGCCAACCCAGATCTAATACCATGAAGAAAATTACTAAGCTCCTTAAAATGAAGTTTTACACAATTATTGTAAGTGAAATGTTAGTTAATTATTTAAGCTTAATTTCCAAAGCAATCATGACAGTATGAATCAAATTACCTTTTAATGTGATTCCAGGAATAATAAGAACAATCAGACAATTCACACTGGAAAACCTTTATAAACGGAAAAACATACTCTTGATTCAATAGCCATCTGTATGCCAGACTAAATCACTGTGAAAGCCAATAAAAATTTCCACTCTGCAGAAGACCTGCATCATGCAAACAAATGGTGACTCACCTTGGACTCCTCACATCCAGCTGATAAATGTTTCCATCCTGTGTCCCAGCCAACAGCAAGAAGCCAGAAAGAAAACTACAGCAGTTGAAGGCATCTGAGCCAATAAAGAGGAACACCTGGAACAAGTAGGAGACAAAGATGCAGGTTTCATACGATTTCCCCTTAACACATTGACTCATGGGATCCTTGAAACTAAAAAGTCTCCTTTACCCTCTTTCCAGCACAACCCTCCATTTGACAAACACTTGCAATTCACACATTTAAGTTTTGCTTCAAGGCACTTGTGACAACCTTTTGAAGGGAAAGAAACAAAGTGGCAATTTAAAGAATCACAAGTCGGGCTTCCCTGGTGGCGCAGTGGTTGAGAGTCCGCCTGCCGATGCAGGGGACGCAGGTTCGTGCCCCGGTCTGGGAAGGTCCCACATACTGCGGAGCGTCTGGGCCCGTGAGCCATGGCCACTGAGCCTGTGCTCCGCAGCGGGAGAGGCCACAACAGTGAGAGGCCCGCGTACCGAAAAAAAAAAAAAAAAAAAAAAAAAAAAAATCACAAGTCACCCATGTACCTGAAAAAAAAAACCCCAAACTATTAGACTTTTATTTATTCCTTAGTGTTAGTTCAAACAGTAAAGTTTGAAAGTTCTAAAAAAAGAAAACAAAACAAAAACCCCTAATTTCCCTTTGGAAGTAAAAGCCAGCATGGAAATTCAGAGTATAAAGGCAATATGATCAAAAATAGTGATGTTCCCAGAACAAACTTTGAAAATGGAAACATCACCAGCACACTGAAGTCATGAGATGAAATGAAAATACAAAGCCTGTGGTCAAACCAAATCATTCAAGCTGTCTGGGTGATGATGACAGGAGCTGGAAAGAAATTTAGAAAATCTCAAGAAACTCAGAGTTTAATTAAGAGCAGAGTCTGCTTGGCAAAACCTCAGCGAATGAAGGAAGAAAATTCAATTCTTCTACGAAAGATATTCTGGTCATTAATTAATCTAGAGCCCTGAATGCATGAGTCCTTTACTCAGAAAATCTTCACATTACCTTAGAGGAAGAAGGGAATCTATAGAACCTTATCATTTTACATACAGCACACTAAGGCCCAGAGGGAAAGTGACTTGATAAAGGTCACAAAGCAGTAGGACATTTAATCTCATCACATAACCCTATGTGGTAAATCCTACTATGACAAGTTTAGTGATGAGGAAACTGAGGCTCAGAGAGGTTAAGTAACCTGTCCAATGTCACAGCCATTAGGAAGAACCAGGATTTAAATGTTGCCCTTATTCCATATCCCATGCTCTTAATCACTATACTGTACTGCCTCTCACTCATGCAGCTTCTTCAAAAGGTGAACATACAGAGAAATCAGAAATGTTTTCAAAACAGCTTTCCAAGAATCAGAGTGACCCAGGTTGCCCCAGAGTTCAAAGGTCTTAGAGGAACCACTTACCGGCTGCCTGCTCTGCAGTCCCAAGCACTGAAGTTTCTTATCTTCTCGGGCCAACAGCAGCATTTTTGACTCTGTTCCAACCTCCCGTTCACCTGCATGACAGATGAGCTATGTCAATAATGGGCTAGGCTGATCAGCTGGCAGTACCCAGAAAGCACAACTATTGATGGCTGTTTACTGAGTTATTCTGTTAGTGATTCACTTATTAACATTAAAAAAACATTATGTTCTATATCTTGACTGTGGTATTGTTTATATGACTGTACATATTTGTCAAAACTCACAGAACTGTGCAATTAAAAAGGATGACTTTTACTACATGTAAAATATATCTCAATAAACCCAACTTTAAAATATTATTATTAAATCATCTCTAATATGGAAAGATACCATACTTGGAGCAGGAGTACAAGGCTGAACAAAGTAGACAGTCTCTGCCATCAAGGCTCTTATGGTCTGAAGGAAATGAGATCTACCCATTCACTAAACAAATATTTACTGAGAGACAAGGTACCTACTCTCAAGGAGTAGTAGATTCTAGATTCTAGATTCTAGTAGAAATAGGAAATAGTAAAATAAGCAAATAAACAAGTAGGATATCTTCAGACAGTGATGAGTTCCACAAAGGAAATAAAACAGGAAAATATGACCAAAAGGGAGTAGATGGTGGGAAAATGAGTGGGGGAAGGTAACTTTAAACTTCAATTTTATTTATTTATTTTTAAATTTATTTTTTATTTTATTTTTGGCTGCGTTGGGTCTTCGTTGCTGCACGTGGGCTTTCTCTAGCTGTGGTGAGCGGGGGCTACTCTTCGTTGCAGCGCATGGGCTTCTCATTGTCGTGGCTTCTCTTGTTGCAAAACACGGGCTCTAGGCGGGCAGGCTTCAGTAGTTGTGGCACGCAGGCTCAGTAGTTGTGGCTCGCGGGCTCTAGAGCGCAGGCTCAGTAGTTGTGGCGCACGGGCTTAGTTGCTCCGCAGCATGTGGGATCTTTCCGGACCAGGGCTCAAACCTGTGTCCCCTACATTGGCAGGCGGATTCTTAACCATTGCACCACCAGGGAAGCCCTAAACTTCAATTTTAAAAAGGTTTCATGGAGGTTATTTTCCAACTGAGACATGAATGGTAAACAGAAGCCAGCCATGTGAAAAGTTTTGGGAGGTACGTTCTAGGCTAAGGGAAGAACAAGGCAAAAGCCGGGAGGCTGGCAGTCTGTTGTGCTCAAAGAACAGAGACCTATGGCTGGGACACAGTGGAACTGGCAGAGGGTGGTGTGACTTGAGGCTGGAGAGGACTGCAGGGGTTAGAAAGTGTAAGCATTTGTAATAAGCCATGGTAAGGGGTTAGGATTTTAATACATAGTTGTCCCTCGGTATTTACAGAAGGTTGCTTCCAGGACCCGCCGCAGACACCAAGATTCGCAGATGCTCAAGTCCCCAGAGTTGGCCCTCCATATCGAAAGGTTCCACATCCGCAGATTCAACCAACTGTAGATTGTGTTCTGAATGAGGAACCCATGGATACGGAGGGCCAAACATATGTATAAAAGGAGGCCACTATGGACTTCCCTGGCGGTCCAGTGGTTAAGACTCCATGCTTCCAGGGCAGGGGATGCAGGTTCAATCTCTGGTTGGGGAATTAAGATCCCACATGGCCAAAAAAACCCAACCAAACAAAAAAATACAAAAAGGAGGCTGCTAGAGGACAGTAGAGACAAAGGAGAGTGATATGACTTATGTTTTTTATTTATTTACTTTTTTTTAATTTTAATTTTTTTATTTTGGCTGCACTGGATCATTGTGGTGGCATGTGGACTCTTAGTTGCGGCATGCGGACTCTTAGTTGTGGCATGCGTGTGGAATCTAGTTCCCTGACCAGGGATCAAACCCGGGCCCCCTGCATTGAGAGCACGGAGTCTTACCCACTGGACCACCAGGGAAGTCCCTTGATTTATGTTTTTTAAATGACCACGATGGTTCCTCTGAGGAGAATAGATTATAGAATAGTGCAGGCAACAGATGATGGTAGAATGGATGAGGATGCTGGCAGGAGGAAGGGAGAGCTGGAGGAAGAACGTGAGGTGGAAAAATGAGCAACATTCTGAAGGTAGAGATGACAGACTTTGCTGATGCGGGACATGAGGAACGGTGGGGGTGGATCTTGAATGAATCTCAGGCTTTGGGCTAGAGCAAGAAGATGGTGGTGCCATTTACTGAGATGGGGAAAAACAGATTTGGGGTGGGAGGAAATCAAACACTCCATGTTATAAGTTCAAGATGTCTATTAGACATCTAAATAGAGTCTGAAATGCAAGTGAAAGATCTATGCTTTAGATATACTTTTGGAAATCACCAGCTTAAATACAATGTTTAAAGTCATGGAAATGATGAGATCACCTAAGAGAGAAATTGTAGAGCTGAGGGCCCTCCAATATTTAAAGGTAGAATAAAGGAGACATGTAAAAGGAGATTGGGACTTCCCTGGTGGTCCAGTGGCTAAGGCTCCACACTCCCCATGCAGGGGGCCCGGGCTCAAACCCTGGTCAGGGAACTAGATCCCACATGCTGCAACTAAAACAGATCCCACGTGCCGCAACTAAGACCCAACGCAGCCAAATAAATAAAGTTTTTTTTAAAAAAGGAGACTAAGAAGCAGCAGCCAATGAGATAGAGAGAAAAGCAGTGTAGTGTGGTATTACAGAAGCCAAGAAAGAAAAGTGTCCTGAAGAGAAGAGTTTACTATGTTGTATCCTGTTGAGAATTTGGAAGGATAAGCACAGAGAAGTAACACTGGATTATGCAACATGGAGTCACTGGTGACCTCAACAAGAGCTGCTGCTGGTTAAGTAGCTGGGGCACAAACCATCCTAGGGCGGGTTGAACAGTAAGTGGGAAGTGAGGAAATAGAGGAAACAAGAATATTTTCATTTAAATTACTTTAAACCAACTAATTTTAAAAAACTCAACCTTATTTTAAGTAGTATCTGTGAAATCTTAGGTTTGAAGTGAGATATGTGTGCATTAATATATAACTATTAAAAATGTGTACTGCCTGAAATGATCTTGTTTACTACTCACTGCACATGTGTCACACTTTGGGAAATACTCTTCCTATTAATCAATTAATTCCCAAAGAGGGGCCAGGCAACATGTGGTAGTCACAACCATTTTAATTCTTGGACGACAGTTTATCTATATGGGAAGTTTAAGAGAGTGAGGAGAGTACCTGCAGTGTGTCCACAGTGAGGGGCAAAATTCACCCAACTGAGCTGAAAACATATATCCACACAAAAACCTACACAGGGATATTTATAGCAGCTTTATTCATAATTGTCCAAACTTGGAAACAACCAAGATGTCCTCCAGTAGATGAATGAATAGATAAACTGAGGTACATTAAAACAATGGAATATTGTTCAGTGCTTAAAACAATGAGGTATCAAGGACTTCCCTGGTGGCACAGTGGATAAGAATCCACCTGCCAATGCAGGGACATGGGTTCAAGCCCTGGTCCGGGAAGATCCCACATGCTGCGGAGCAACTAAGCCCGTGCACCACAACTACTGAGCTCGCACGCCACAACTACTGAAGCCTGCGCACCTAGAGCCCGTGCTCTGCAACAAGAGAAGCCACCGCAATGAGAAGGCCATGCACCGCAATGAGAAGGCCATGCACCGCAACGAAGAGTAGCCCCCACTCGCCACAACTAGAGAAAGCCCCCCTGAAAAACATTTTTTAAATAAATAAATAAATAAATGGAAAAAAAGAAATGAGGTATCAATGCATGAAAAGACATGCAGGAACCTTAAATGCATATTACTAAGTGAAAGAAGCCAATCTGAAAAGGCTACATAGTTTATGATTTCAACTGCAACATTCTGGAAAAGGCAAAGCCATGAAGACAGTAAAAATATCAGTTGCAAAAGGTTATAGGGGATGAAAGGACGAATTGGTGCAGCAAAAGGGATTTTTCAGGCAGTGAAAAATCTGCATGATACTAGAATGATAAATACATGTCATTATACATTTGTCCAAACCCACAGAATATACAACATCAAGAATGAATCCTAATTTAAACCTTGAACTTTGAGTGATAATGATGTGTCAGTTTAGGTCTATCAATTGTAACAAAAGTACCACTCTGGTGGGGGATGGTGATAACAGGGGAGGGTGTGCAGGTATGTGGACAAAGGGTATACAAGAACTCTATCTGCTCAATTTCATGTGGACCAAACTGCTCTAAAAAATAAAGCCTCTTAAAAAAAAAAATACGAGAAGCAGAGATGATGGTAGAAAAATAGTCCTATGGAAACAGAGAAGCAAGTATGTTATAATCATAGGAAAATAAGAAAAGAATGCAAGCTGCCTTATTAGGACCTTTATCATTCTGACTCAACCAGAGCTATCGCTCTACTCACCTATTTCCCCCTACTATGCTTACGCCAACTTCTGGCCCAAAGAAGCATATCTCTACCCAACAGTCAATTTTACCTCCACACTATTTTAATGTGAACTGCCCCTACCTCTATCTCTGCCCTAGTTCCCATTCTCCCATCCTTCCCATTCTTGTCTGTTCAACTTGAATCTATCCTTCAAGGTTCAACTTCTTTTGTGACATCTCTCATCTATACTAACCTAAAACATGCTCTTCTTCCCAAAAAACATTATATTTGCATTAAGTGAATCACTAAGTTACTTCAGCCAAAATTTTATTGTTCTCTGTTTTACAGGCATTAGTCTCATCTGCTAAATTAAACTGTACCTACTCAAATGCAATAACTGTGACATATACTTCCTTTGTAGATTCCAAACCAACAGGAACATAGTAGATATGCAACAAATATTAATCTTATGGTAAAAATGGAAATACCAGCTACAGAGCAGGAGAGAACAAGGAAGAAAAGGAGAAACTAAGGCAAACACTGAAGGAATATAAGGAAACAAAATAAATTCATATACTGTTATCAACTCACTGGGCATCTGCTCAGGGGAGCCGAGGTTTATAGAGTTGTCAGCAGTACCCACAGCCACTCCGTTGATGGAAGACCCACAGTCTGCAATGACTCCCAAGCAGGCTGAGCGCCCACAGTCCCAAAGTCGTGCTGTCCCATCTCGAGAACCAGATACCACATTCTTCCCCCGATCAACAATGGCTGTATCCAGGATACCTGGCAAGAGAAAAAAAAAAGACCCTAAAATGGAGTAGGTAGTAAAGGAACTACAAGGGCAGAGAAGACATATCTGCATAAATGACTCTATTCCTTCACCAACAAGTACTGGATATGTACTACAGGCTGGTGCCAGAAAAACAGAAATAAACAGAACAGGGTCCCTGTTTCCCAATAACTAGCTGCAAGAGACAGACATGGAAAAGAAGCTTTGGATTTCATTTTTAGTGGCATGTGGTTTTCTAGAGCAGTGGTTTTCAAGTTATTATTTTGGCTTTAGAACCTGTTTTTTTTTTATTAATTTATTTTTTTAAAAAATCGTTACTGGAGTATAATTGCTTTACAACGTGTGTTAGTTTCTGCTGTATAACAAAGTGAGTCAGCTATACGTATACATACATATATCCCCATATCTCCTCCCACTTGCGTCTCCCTCCCATCATCCCTATCCCACCCCTCTAGGTGGTCACAAAGCACCGAGCTGATCTCTCTATGCTATGTGGCTGCTTTCCACTAGTTATCTATTTTACATTTGGTAGTGTATATATGACCATGCCACTCTCTCACTTCATCCCGGCTTACCCTTCCCCCTCCCCATGTCCTCAAGTCCATTCTCCACGTCTATATCTTTATTCCTGTCCTGCCCCTAGGTTCTTCAGAACCATGTTTTTTTTTTTAGATTCCATATATGTTACCATACGCTATTTGTTTTTCTCTTTCTGATTTACTTCACTCTGTATGACAGACTCTAGGTCCATCCACCTCATTACAAATAACTCAATTTCACTTCTTTTTTATGGCTGAGTAATATTCCATTGTATATATGTGCCACATCTTCTTTGTCCATTCATCTGTCAATGGACACTTAGGTTGCTTCCATGTCCTGGCTATTGTAAATAGTGCTGCAATGAACATTGTGGTACATGACTCTTTTTTTTTTTAATTTATGGCTGCATTGGGTCTTCATTGCTGCGCGAGGGCTTTTCTCTAGTTGCAGTGCGCTAGGACTTTTCTCTAGTTGCGGCGAGCAGGGGCTACTCTTCGTTGTGGTACACGGGCTTCTCATTGCAGTGGCTTCTCTTGTTGCAGAGCACGGGCTCTAGGCACATGGACTTCAGTAGTTGTAGCATGCAGACTCATTAGTTTGGCTCCCAGGCTCTAGAGCGCAGGCTCAGTAGTTGTGGCGCATGGGCTTAGTTGCTCCGCAGCATGTGGGATCTTCCCAGACCAGGGCTTGAACCCGTGTCCCCTGAATTGGCAGGCGGATTCTTAACCACTGCGCCACCAGGGAAGCCCAACATGACTCTTCGTGAATTATCAGTTTCTCAGGGTACATGCCCAGTAGTGGGATTGCTGGGTCGTATAAAAACTGTTTTTTAAACAAAAATTAAGTAGACATCCTAGACAGTTCAGTGTGAAAATCAATGTCTTAAAAGATCCTGCTGCTTCCATTGGGAACTAATCGTAAAAAAGGAGTGACTTCTCATCTGGCCAAGATGGAGTAGTCCCATTGCTCCCAGGTCCTCTCCTTACAATTAAAAAAACCTGGACATAAGACAACAAACAAGCACAAGAAGGTTGAAAGATGTAAAGAAGAAAGCAGTCCACCTAGGGACCTCAGGACTTGAAGAACAACAGGGCAATGAATTCCCTGGATTTCCTTACTGCCTTCCATATATCCTAGACAGGACACTGCAGAAGCCTCTAACATAGAACTAATTAAAAAAAAAAGGCACAAATTAAAAACAAAAAACAACAACCAAACAACTCCAAGAAAAGTCTGTTGCCTCTAGGCAGAAGACTGAGAAAAGGGTGGCCTAACAGTACAGAAAAGCTTTTTGGCAATATCCATCTTACTCAAACAGCAACAGAAAAACTGCTACCTCCCCTCTCCCAAAGATTCAGTGGGGCTGAACAGGGAGTGATTTCTACCTCAACCCCCATGGAAGCAGGAGACAGCTCTCCAATTCCCCCCACCCAGCGATGCTGACCAGGCCCAGCAGGGCACTGTCAGCGGGGAGCTGGGCCTCTACTCTCACCCAGCACCAACAGGGGAAAGAGGTAAAACATAAGGGACAGGGAAGTAGCACTCCACTTTCCCCAACCCATCCCCTGGTGTCAGTCAGCAGGAAACAGAGCTTACAAGCCCACTTTGGAGGAAAGGAAGTGGTGCAAGTTGAGGTGATGCAAGATGGTGCCCCACTTCTACCAGGAAGGCGTCAGCAAGGTCAAGGGGAAGCTGAGCTTCTACCTCACCTGTTTGCAGACAGGTAGCGTGAGCCAGTGCTCCAGTTTTGCCAAAGCAGTGTTAGAGGAGCCCAGCAGGAAGCTGAGTATACACATCTCCTGGGCCCCTGTACCATACCTCGACAGGGGACCACCTGCTAAAAAAAAATCAAGTAAGATGCAGAGTGTTATAATATCCAAAATGTCCACAGATTTTATGACTTTTGAAGCCCTTTGTCATCCCTTATCTTACTATTTGCTATGATCCCTGGCTTCAGGAGCACCCAGTGTAAAAAGAGACAGTCAAGGACATAAAGAGTTTCAGGGGCATACATGTGACAACATAGGACTGTAGAGTAGAAAGGGAGTCTGGCCCTATGGTGATACAGGCAGGGCTAGTACTTGCTTTATTAAAACCCATTTAATTATCCTATTATAGGTGCCCAATAAACACTTGCAGGCTGAGTAATAAGAGTACCTGACCAAAGGTTACTTAGTAAACTAGTGCCCTGGCTTGCTCCTATTCTGCTCAAGATGAGATGACTTCAGATATATAAACCTTGACAAAAACTCTACAAAAACTCAATATAAGGTACAAGTGATGGATGAGCCATGCAGTTAACCACATGCCTCAACTCTCAGTGGAAATTTCACTTTGAAAGCCTTTTTCAGAAAAAAGATGAATTCATAAAAATGCCACAAATTTAAAAAGTAGCCAATTTAGGGCCTGTTTGATAAAATATGATTTTCTCAGGTGGGACCTAATTCACAGGGTAAGTTTCCAAATATATCCAATTTAAAATAAAAACTAAATACAATTTATATAGCTGGTTACAGTGGTTGGAAAAATAAAATGTAATCCTTGTACTTATATATCTACTGGATAAAGGCCATATAGATAAGCTTTTATTTATTTATTTTTGGTTATATGTTGTTTTTTTAAATTCATTTTTATTGGAATGTGGTTGCTTTACAATGTTGTGTTAGCCTAGATAAGCTTTTAAAAGTAGGCTTTCCCTCAGAAGCAGATCTAAGGAGGCAACATATCTTGTTGCTATTTTATGTTTCTTATTTACAACATATTTTGTAATCATAAAGTACCCTGAGTTTAGAAAATCCACCTTTCCACTCTATCTCCATAACACACTCAGCATTCTAGCTAGAAAAGGATCTTAGATCTTTCAAGAATCTTAAGGAATCACCAATAGGAACATAAGGAAGGGGCTTCAACTCTTACTAAGCCATCAAAGATCTGTTTATGTCTTTATTGGGAATTTCCAACCACTATTTAAAAATGCTGAGTTCCATGGAAGTGATGCAAACTTAAAAAAAAAAAAAAGGTTCTGAAAAATATGTATCCAAGACAGGATGCTACAGCTGTGGCTAGGGAGCTATGAATGGTATTAACTGTGTACAAATTTCAACTAATACTCAGCAAAGAGCTGCCATCTAGGAAGTTTTCCTTTTTTATCAAAGTAGAGTGGAAAACTATCACTCCCTCTCTAATAAAATGTCACTTACAACATAGTGGCATCTAGTGTGGGTCTCTTTACTCTTAGGTGACAAGAATAAAAGAAAGAGGAGCCTTACAGGAGCAGGAATCTGTGAGGAATTACCTTAAGAAGAAGCTATAAAGGAGCAGGAATGCCTTTGTAAGAGAAGTAGCCACAGCTAAGACCTAGCAGAGCTGCAAAGGCTTTAGATATCAAATCAAACAGACAGAAGTCCTCAACATATAAACCAAGATGAAAAAAAATCTGCATTCAAGAAAAGATTCAGCTGACTTACAGATAAACATCGTAGCCAAAGTCTGGGAAATAAGAATAATGTTAGATGAAACTATGACTGAAATAAGTATTAGTAAGAAACAGCAAATTTCATATTTCTAGGCAGGTTTTTTAACAAGTTTACTCTATTCAGATCTCAGAAAATAATGAGCCTTGAAGCACCTATTACTTGGAGGCAGCATATCCTATTTCAGAGAAAGTATATAAGAGTTTGAAAAGAATGCAACCTGGTTTCTCAAATGTAAGCATCTTTCCTACCTTGGTGAGCAAAAAACCTCAACCAATCAACTGAAATGGTGTTTCATTTGGTCTCAATGTTTTCACAGATTATGAAAGACCTGGTGCTTATTACAAAGAATTAAGATTATGAATATATATCTCCAAATGCACCAACCTTAATTAAATGGCCTGGTCAATTAAAAATTTTCAAACTGATTAAAGTACACTTTAGAGCTACTTAGTAAACTCATATATTACAAATAGAACACTGCTTTATCTTTTCATTAGACAGATTTACAAAAATCTTATCTCTGCTTAAGAACACACTAATCCTTTAAATAAGTATAAAATATATATCTAAAAGTATTAGAAAAGACCAATTACATATCAACTAAGATCAAAAATGTCTACTGTATTAGAAATAACAATTTCTGCTTTTCACATTTGACAAGTAGGTTAAAACATCACAAGGTTCAACTTCCCTGGCAGGGTTTAAAATATAGTGTCATATTTTTTATGAACAATAATAGCATTCAATGTGCACTTATTACATACCGGGGATTATACTAAATCTCTCATATGCACCATTTCATTTAATACTATTATCCCCATTTTACATATGAGGAAATTAAGGCTCAGAAAAGTTAAGCAACTTTCCAAGGCTTCCCAGACTTTAAATGGAAGAATTAAGATTTAAACTAAGATTTGTATGTCTCCAAATCCTATGTTTTGCCACTCTACTGTACTGGCTCCCTTACTATCATGGTTCCATATACTAGAAGCAGTAAGCAAGCCAGGGACTTAATTAAGCTAACGAAAGGTTATTCTTTATAACAGATCTTTATACAGAGCTGCTCTATTAGTGTCCAGATGATTCTTTGCAATAAGCATCAGGTAATGTTCAATCCAGTCTTCCTTTTATGTCTTGCTTGCCAAGACTTACCTAGGCAATAAAAGACCATGTTCACTTCAACACTATCTTCTGCTTCTCTTATTTAGTCACCACTTGTGAAAACACTAAAGATCACAAATGCAAATAATAATTCTTTATTGTTTTTTATGTGGTTCATGACTTTTATTAAAATGCTTCAAAATCTCAGAACTAAAGAGATTGTAAAAAAGGAGCCACACAAAGCAACTTGGAAGTCAACTAGGTAAAGACAGTGACCCATATATGCCGCTGTTATTGGAGATTAATCTTGATTTTGGCTCCATACTTTTGAAGAATGGGCAACCCCAAACCCAGGGCTCCTTTATAGAATTAACTGGAGAGAAGCATTTAAGACCTGACAGACATTAACCTGGATCTGACTTCATGCAATTTCCCCTAAAGCTTATCATTTCTGTTCAATCTAATTTAAAAAAAAAACAACAAACCCTCTCAAGGAAAAAAAAGTAAGGGTGTTATACTCTGGAGAAGCGCCTACCCCCACCCCAGAACTTTCTCACAAGGCCAAAAGAATGGAACAATTATATGAATAAAAGCTTAAACCAGATCAACAAACACTCTAGAGTTCAACCTAAGCTAAGGGACACACATGCATTCTTAAGGAGAACTGAAGAACACTGGGAGACTTAGGATTCATGTGGAGGGCACAGTCAATAACTATAGTAATCCAAAGGTATTCTGAAGTTAAGTGTGCACGGATGTTAAATATGCATCTTCTTAAGTTCAACATGCAGAGCTATGCCTTGTTCACTGGAAAGGTCCCCCATGCCTTGCATCTTCAAGGTGGCCAGATCTAAGGTGAATCCCTCAGTGTTCTTCTAGACTCCTTTGGCTCCTGGATTCCCCAACAGTGCAGACTGCTTTGACTCCTCAGACCTGTCAGTTCTTTGGACTGAACGTGAAGAAGGCTCTATATATCCCTTCTACTCCCTTTCAATGCACCCATGTACTTAAGTTTCAGAAGAAAACCCATTTATTTGCTAAGGTTAACATGTGTGTTTGCTAGATGATCTGTATGTAATCTGACAAACCATTATAAAGAAATACTAAAACTTAAAAAAATCAACTCTACACACAAGCTATTTATAATATAGTCAGGTAGACAAGGCAAAAACACTGGATTAAATACCGTAAGTATAGGGCAAATACATAATAAATTCCCAAATGAGTGGTGTAGATGATGTGTATTATGGTCCCAAAGGAGTGATCAAGGTAAGAAATTATTTGAGGATGTTATTACATTTTCAAAAATATCCAAACTTGGGGCTTCCCTGGTGGCGCAGTGGTTGAGAGTCCGCCTGCCGGGGAGGCGGGTTCGTGCCCAGGTCCAGGAGGATCCCACATGCCGTGGAGCAGCTGGGCCCGTGAGCCATGGCCACTGAGCCTGCGCGTCTGGAGCCTGTGCTCCGCAAGGAGAGGCCACAACAGTGAGAGGCCCGCGTACCCGAAAAAAAAAAAAAATCCAAACTTGTAAAAATAAGAATGACATATTTACCAGTTTTTTAAAACATTCCAAATTAAGGATAAAACATCTCTAAATTAACTTTTTTCCCAACAAACCAACCAATCAGTTACAGAGGGAAGATGTTCTCACTCTGTCTCTACAATCCATTATCAACAGGTTATGTGGTTAATCCATTTTAAAAAACTGAACTGTGATTTAAATCCACAGGAATCGACCATCAATACCAAGGTCTATCTGATGTCTGGTGATGCAGCTGTTTGCAACACAGCTTTTACTATCACCTCAGCCAAAGGACTAATGTGAAATAGTGGGCTCACCTCTCTCTCTTTTTTCCCAGCACACAAGTAGATGATCTCCTATGGAGCCTTTTTTCCCCTTATCAATTGTGGAAAACAATGATCTATGTAAGTTAGTGAATTCTAGATAGCAATAATAAGACTGAGTAGGAAAGGAATTTCTAATCCTTGGGGAAATACCAGTTCATTTAAATGGCCAGTTGGATGAATTACTTGTGTTTTTGTGGATAACTAGATTGTTTCTGTCTTTTTGGTGATTCATTTCTGGGGATCATTACAGAAACCTTTAGGAGAAATCCCTCTTCATACCTCCTTTGTGACCTTTGAAGGTCACCACACAGCTAGCATCTTCAGCTGACCAGATCTTCAGCTGGGCATCCATTCCCCCACTCAGAACCACAAGGCCTGATGGGAAAAACCTGCAACAATTCACATCAAATACATGTCCTTCCAATACTCTCTGGAAAAACAAAAGAAAATTCCATGCTAGTTCTCTTGTCCATCCCTTGATGTTCTCTTACCTCCCATATCCTTAGTTCTGTAAATGATATATCTACATGCTGCATTTTAAATCAAAAGAGGTCCAAAGAATCTCTTTAGTTCATCTGTATACCAGGTAATGTTCTTAGAGCTGTTGGCTCCCCTTCCTGGGCTTTGGCTGCAAATGTTGTGAATTTGAATTCCATAGCTCTCATAGCCATCCCTAAGTCTAGTTCTACATATAAGGAGCTGAGGAGGCTTGAGGGCTCTTTTACTTGTCTTTTCTTAAAATCCTCTGTACAGGTTGGGGGGCTCAGCCATACAGTCAGTGTAACAGCCTAGCTACTCCATCTTAGAAATGGGTCACTGAAGGCAGTTCATACCATCCACTCACAGACATTCACTAGCCTGGCTCTTCCACTGTTCCAGCCCCAATTTGTTCTGGCAAATCACCAAACTTGAGCATGGTTCTCAGATTAACAAATGGAAGAACAAAGATCAATTGAAGTGCAGTGTTCCTACATTTTCAGAATGGGCCACTCTTCTTTCCATGGCCCAGTCTAAGGTTTCTCAGACCACCCTAAAAGTGTACCCAAAGCCTTTACTCTGAGCTCTCCATTGGAAGCCTGCCAGATCTTCATGCTCCCATCGGTACTAGAAGACACACCAAGGCCTCCTCCACTGGAAATGTCCAGGCATGTTATCTGTTTAAACGACAAAACAACCAGTGTTACAAATAACGAAATGCTCTTCTTCCCTTGAAATATGTTATAAACCTCTCTCATTTCACACTCCTCTAAGACTTCTTCAAGCCTGTGCTTCCCAACACAAAGGACATGTGTTTCATATGAAGGCTGAGTTATCATCACCGATCTCCCAACAAGGCTGGAGCCAAAACCCTTTATTTCTCGAAACAAAAAACTATTCTTGTAGTCATCTATAATCTCCTGCTTCAGCTATAAAGTTACTTATTCCCATATCATTTCCATAGTTTCTATCTTTTGCTATTTTATTTTAAAATTAAGATACCTCTCCTAATTCTTAGGAACCCACTTACACAAAAAGACAGATTTCCAAGATGCACCAGGATTCAAGGAAAAGTAAAGATGCTTCCAATTTACTACTTTACATTCCCTCTGTAAAATCGTAACTGTCTGTGTATTTCAGAATAAGTAATAGAAAATTTCTCAAATTCACTTATGCAATTTCAATATTAGGAATCACTTCATGAATAAGCCATGATCAGAATGTCAAGTCTCTTTCATAAATCAATACATGCATACATAATATCCCCTTTTTATTAAAAAACACCCAGTTACAAATATTCCAGAAATGTAAGACTGAGATATATAATCACAGTCATATTCCCAGCAACTATGATTCCAATATGACCTAAATTATTTTTAAAAACTAGAAACTTTCAACAAAAAAAAATAGGAACTTTGCCTTTAATTATTCAACCTTCCACTTTACATCTCTATGCCAATTAAGCCACAATGAATAGGTCTGGCAAAAACTAAAGGGATATATGGGTCAACTCTAACACTTTCTAAGACTTTTTCTTCTTTATTTTGGTTCCTCAATAAAAGGACCATTAACTTAATTGCAGTTCTTTTAATTTTAAGGATTATGACAACAATTAACATTTATATCATGTTTTATCATTTATAAAACATTTTTAAATACACTGAATCATTTGATCCTCATAATAATCCCATTCTGCTCCTAGCTTCTCATCGGTGGATACTGCTTTCACATTCTAGTGTAGGAGGCATTTCTCAGATCTATCTTTCTTTTCCAACACCACTGCTACCACCCTAATCCTGGGCCTTAAATCTGACTACCAGTACTGTCAAGTTCAACTCTATTCTGGCTCCCCAACTACATGATGAGCTTTATAAGTGTCAGAACCATGTCCAGCACTTTCTCACACAAATCACAGGCTATGTACACAGTAACTATTTAACAAATACCTAATAACAGTTTGGGAAGAGGGATGAAGCAGCTCATCAACACTAGATAAGAAAGTAAAGCCATCTGACCTATATCAATGAGACCAGCTACTGTCCCCATTCAAGGGCCCCAGAAACAAAACATATTTAAACACTTTCCTACTCACTCTGAAATCAATTTAATCCCTAAAGCAATACAGCCCAACCTCTTTCCTGACTCAGGCGCCATCTATCCAACTGCCTGCTAGGCATCTATCTTTGGCTTTATAGTGGACACCTGAAACTTAACATGTCCTGAAACTTAACATGTCCAAAATAGAATCCTTATTTCCCCTGCTCCCGACCAATGCAACTACTTGTCCCCCAAGTAAATGACACCAGAATTTACCCAATTCTCAGGCCAAAATTTTTGGAATTATCCCAACTCCTCATTTACTCACATCTTATATCCAAGTCATTGGCAAATCCTGTCTGGACCCACACCCTAGAATACAGGCTCTATACCACACTTCTATCCATTACTATATAGCCCCAGTGCCCAGAAGAGTATCTGGAATATAGTAGGTGATTAATAAATGGGTGAATCACCTAATAATGAGCTCAAATAAGAGAAAGGGAGGATAAGAAATAGAATAAATGAACAATTAATGATTTTTTTAAAAAATGACCCACTCCTCAAAAGGTAAATGGTTTTCCCAACTCCCCAAGGAGTTCACCACTTCCTCCCCCAGTGGTCTTCAGCTTCTATGTTTATATTGGGTTGGCCAAAAAGTTCGTTTGGATTTTTCTATAACATCTTACAGCAAAACCCAAATGAACTTTTTGGCCAACTCAATATATCATAGTGGTTGTCAACCAGCGGCAATTTGTTTCTGGGGGGACATCTGGTGATGTCTGTAAACATTTTTAGTTGTCACAACTGGGGGCGGTGTCCAATGGACAACTTGTAGCTAGAGGCCAGGGATGCAGCTAAACATCCTACAGTGCATAGAACAGCCCCCTACAAAAAAGAATTATCTAGCTTAAAATGTCAATACTGCCAAGGTTGAGAAACTCTGATATATGATTTGGTACCCTCTCAGTTAATATACTCTTCCTGGAAAGGATAGGGATATTGTGTTATTTATCTCAGTTACATATCTTTGGGGCCCTAGTTCCTAGACCTAAAAAGTAATTAAGTCTGAACTATCTATTCTTCCAAAGTGATAGAACACTGAAAAGTAGATTATACATCATACCAGTTGTCTCCTTCCTCCAGATTTTTATTAAAGAGAAAGACGAAAGAGAACTAACATTTATTGAATAGCTAGCTATTATGTGCCAGACATGTAACAGACACTACTCTCATATAATCCACTCAAAAATCTTTAAGTATTGGTGAGAAATCTGAGGTTTAAGAGGTAGTTTAATTTCTCCAAGGTGAAAGAGCAGAGCCAGGATACAAACCTAGGTCAGAGCCTAAAGCTAAAGATCTATTCCTTAGTTACAGCAAAAGAACAGACAGATCAATGGAGCATTCCTAAATATTGGATAAAGATGACAATTCAGAGACCTTCAAAATGGTGGAGTAAGATGTGGAGATCACCATCCTCCCCACAAATACATCAGAAATACATCTACATGTGGAACAACTCCTACAGAACACCTACTGAACACTGGCAGAAGATCTCAGACTTCCCAAAAGATATATATATTTTTTTCCTTTCTCTCTTTTTGTGAGTGTGTATGTGTATGCTTCTTTGTGTGATTTTGTCTGTATAGCTTTGCTTTTACCATTTGTCCTAGGGTTCTGTCTGTCTGGTTTTTTTTTGTTTGTTTTTTAGTATAGTTTTTAGTGCTTGTTATCATTGGTTGATTTGTTTTTCGGTTTGCTTGCTCTATTCTTTCTTTCTTTTTCCCCCTTTTTTATTACTTTTTAATCTTTTTATTTTTAATAATTTTTTTATTTTTTATTTTAATAACTTTATTTTATTTTTTCTTTCTTTCTTTCTTTTTTTCCTTCCTTTTCTTCTAAGCCATGTGGCTTGACAGGGTTTTGGTGCTCCGGCCGGGTGTCAGGCCTGTACCTCTGAGGTGGGAGAGCCGAGTTCAGGACATTGGTCAACCAGAGACCTCCCAGCTCCACATAATATCAAATGGTGAAAGCTCTCCCAGAGACCTCCATCTCAACGCTAAGACCCAGCTCCACTCAACGAACAGCAAGCTACAGTGCTGGACACCCTATGCCAAACAACTAGCAAGACAGGAACACAACCCCACCCATTAGCAGAGAGGCTGCCTATAATCAGAATAAGGCCACAGGCACCCTAAAACACACCACCGGATACGGTCTTGCCCACCAGAAAGACAAGATCTAGCCTCTTCCACCAGAACACAGGCACCAGTCCCCTCCACCAGGAAGCCTACACAATCCACTGAACCAACCTTAGCCACTGGGGGCAGACACCAAAATCAACGGGAACTACGAACCTGCAGCCTGTGAAAAGGAGACCCCAAACACAGTAAGTTAAGCAAAATGAGAAGACAGAGGAACGCACAGCAGATGAAGGAGCAAGGTAAAAATCCACCAGACCAAACAAATGAAAAGGAAATAGGCAGTCTACCTGAAAAAGAATTCAGAGTGGTGATAGTAAAGATGATCCAAAATCTTGGAAATAGAATGGAGAAAATACAAGAAATGTTTAACAAGGACCTAGAAGAACTACAGAGCAAACAAACAATGATGAACAACACAATAAATGAAATAAAAAATTCTCTAGAAGGGGGCTTCCCTGGTGGCGCAGTGGTTAAGAATCTGCCTGCCAATGCAGGGGACATCGGTTCGAGCCCTGGTCCGGAGAAGATCCCACATGCCATGGAGCTACCAAGTCCATGTGCCACAACTACCGAGTCTGTGCTCTATAGCTCATGAATCACAACTACTGAAGCCTGCAAGCCACAACTACTGAAGCCCACACACCTAGAGCCCGTGCTCTGCAACAAGAGAAGCCACCACAATGAGAAGCCAGTGCACCACAATGAAAAGTAGCCCCCACTTGACACAACTAGAGAAAGCCGCGAGCAGCAACAAAGAGCCAACACAGTCAAAAAATAAAAATAAGTAAAATAAATAAATTAAAAAAAAATTCTCTAGAAGGAATCAACAGCAGAATAACTGAAGCAGAAGAACGGATAAGTGACCTGGAAGATAAAATAGTGGAAATAACTACTGCAGAGCAAAATAAAGAAAAATGAAAAGAACTGAGGACAGTCTCAGAGACCTCTGGGACAACATTAAATGCACCAACATTCGAATTACAGGGGTCTCAGAAGAAGAAGAGAAAAAGAAAGGGACTGAGAAAATATTTGAAGAGATTATAGTTGAAAACTTCCCTAATATGGGAAAGGAAATAGTCAATCAGGTCCAGGAAGTGCAGAGAGTCCCATACAGGATAAATCCAAGGAGAAACATGCCAAGACACATATTAACTAAACTATCAAAAATTAAATACAAAGAAAACATATTAAAAGGAGCAAGGGAAAAACAACAAATAACATACAAGGGAATACCCATAAGGTGAACAGCTGATCTTTCAGCAGAAACTCTGCAAGCCAGAAGGAAATGGCAGGACATATTTAAAGTGATGAAAGGGAAAGACCTACAACCAAGATTACTCTACCCAGCAAGGATCTCATTCAGATTCGACAGAGAAATTAAAACCTTTAGAGACAAGCAAAGGCTAAGAGAATTCAGCACCACCAAACCAGCTTTACAACAAATGCTAAAGGAACTTCTCTAGGCAGGAAACACAAGAGAAGGAAAAGACCTACAATAACAAACCCAAAACAATTAAGAAAATAGTAATAGGAACATACATATTGATATCTACCTTAAATGTAAATGGATTAAATGCTCCAACCAAAAGACAGACTGGCTTAATAGATACAAAAACAAGACCTGTATACATGCTGTCTACAAGAGACCCACTTCAGACCTAGGGACACAGCCTGAAAGTGAGGGGATGGAAAAAGATATCCCATGCAAATGGAAATCAGAAGAAAGCTGGAGTAGCAATTCTCATATCAGACAAAATGACGTTAAAGACTATTACAAGAGACAAAGAAGGACGCTACATAATGATGAAGGGATCAATCCAAGAAGAAGATATAACAATTGTAAATATTTATGCACCCGACATAGGAGCACCTCAATACATAAGGCAAAAGCTAACAGCCATAAAAGGGGAAATCAACAGTAACACAATCATAGTATGGGACTTTAACATCCCACTTTCACCAATGGACAGATCATCCAAAATGAAAATAAATAAGGAAACACAAGCTTTAAATGATACATTAAATAAGATGGACTTAATTGATATTTATAGGACATCCTATCCAAAAACAACAGAATACACATTTTTCTCAAGTGCTCATGGAATATTCTCCAGGATAGATCATATCTGGGGTCACAAATCAAGCCTTGGTAAATTTAAGAAAATTGAAATCGTATCAAGTATCTTTTCTGACTGCAACGCTATGAAACTAGATATCAATTACAGGAAAAAAAATCTGTAAAAAATACAAACACATGGAGGCTAAACAATACACTACTTAATAACCAAGAGATCACTGAAGAAATCAAAGAGGAAATCAAAAAATACCTAGAGACAAATGACAATGAAAACATGACGACCCAAAACCTATGGGATGCAGCAAAAGCAGTTCTTAAGATGGAATTTTATAGCAATACAATCCTGCCTCAAGAAACAAGAAACATCTCAAATAAACAGCCTAACCTTACACCTAAAGCAATTAGAGAAAGAAGAATAAAAAACCCCCAAAGTTAGCAGAAGGAAAGAAATCATAAAGATCAGATCAGAAACAAATGAAAAAGAAATGAAGGAAACAATAGCAAAGATCAATAAAACTAAAAGCTGGTTCTTTGAGAAGATAAACAAAATTCATAAACCATTAGCCAGACTCATCAAGAAAAAAAGGGGGAAGACTCAAATCAATACAATTAGAAATGAAAAAAGGAGAAGAGAAGTAACAACTGACACTGCAGAAGTACTAAGGATCATGAGAGACTACTACAAGCAACTATGCCAATAAAATGGACAACCTGGAAGAAATGGACAAATTCTTAGAAAAGCACAACCTTCTGAGACTGAACCAGGAAGAAAGAGAAAATATAAACAGACCAATCACAAGCACTGAAATTCAGACTGTGATTAAAAATCTTCCTACAGGGCTTCCTTGGTGGCGCAGTGGTTGAGAGTCCGCCTGCCTATGCAGAGGACACGGGTTCGTGCCCCGGTCTGGGAAGATCCCACATGCCGCGGAGCGGCTGGGCCCGTGAGCCATGGCTGCTGAGCCTGCGCGTCCGGAGCCTGTGCTCCGCAACGGGAGAGGCCACAACAGTGAGAGGCCCGCGTACAGCAAAAAAAAAAAAAAAAAAGAATTAAAAAGTAACTTGTAAAACAACATGTACTGTAAAAACCTATTGTGGTAAAATATTTAAAGAAAAAAGACTGGATCAAGTAAAATAATGATATGTAAAGCTTACCATGTGCTGGCACATAGCAGGTGATCAATAAATGTCAGCTATTACTACTATGATTATTATTTTTTAACTTTTTAAAATCGAGATACATTAATATACAATATTATATAAGTTACAGGTGTACAAAATAGTGATTCACAATTTTTTAAAGGTTATATTCCATTTATAGTTATTATAAAATATTGGCTATATTACCTGTGTTGTACAATATATCCTTGTATCCTTATTTATTTTATACATAACAGTTTGTACCTCTTAATCCCCTACCCCTATTTTGCCCCTCCTTATTTCCCTCCCCACACTGGTAACCACTACTTTATTCTCTATATCTGTGAGTCTGTTTTTGTTATGTTCACTAGTTTGTTTTATTTTTCAGATTCCACATATAAGTGACATCATACAGTATTTGTCTTTCTCTGACTTATTTCACTTAGCATAATGCCTTCCAAGTCCACCTATGCTGCTGCAAATGGCAAGATTACTATGATTATTATTAAGTGTTACATAACAAAAGCTTACAATAGTTATCTTTAGATTATGGAAATGAGTGATTTTCACTTTTACATTTCCTAAATTTTCATCACTAAATATATATTTGTTTTGCAATAAGGATAAAAACAGCTATTTTTGAAAATGTACCAAACACTAAGAAGCAGTAGGCTTTAATACAATCAGTTTATTCACCTATTTCTCATTTCTGCTTCTAAAAAGCTTATGGTAGTAGAAAGGGCTTTATCACAAAGACCTTTGAAAATTATCCCTCAACATGCTGTACTTGGAATTTTGAGAAAATGCCCCTTGCGTTAGGCAAAGGGACAGAAATATGAGCAGTGGCAAATTACTCAAACATCAACTACTATCATCATTATCTAAAAGCTGGTAAGTAGCTCTGGTAAAACATATATAAGGAAATTTCATACAATTCCTTTATTTGAGATTACCAGTGAGTGGATTTGTATATTTATTCTAAGTGGACCCAAGTACCAGTTTTGCCAAACCTATCACGCTTTACCAGCTGTGTCATCTTATAATGCAAAGTAAATGAAAAACACATTAATTATGAATATGTTTATAGCACTAGACAAGCATGAAAAATTAACATGTTATTATATTTTCTCCTCATTTTATCAGAATACTTACACTCTTTGTATGAATTCTGGAAAAAGTAGTATATGGTGCCAAAAACTTCGAAGATGCATTTTCCTTTGGACATGAAATATGAATGCTTTTCTAAACAGAGAAGGAAAAATGAAATCCATCAGTAAAGCTATTCCAATGGAATTAAAGCTTCTTAAAGAAAACATTAGGACGAAAGAACACTCTTACCTTTTAAGTGTACCCTAATCCTCCTTCCCCAACCCAAGACACTATCACTCCCCTACAGATCAGCAGTCCTAGCAGAGGGCTACAATGTAATTTGGTACTGCTGAGCCATTATGCTTTTATGTTGAAGAAAACTGTTCCATAGAAGACAAACCAACAATAAGATACAAATGACAAACACGAGAACATTAATTTTCATAAGAAAATCTAATACCAGTACTCTCAGTCAGCAGTGTGGCACGGAACAGTACCAAGAGTTGTGAAAAAACAGCACCAGCTCCCGGGCCTAGGGCTGAAAAGACTAGTCTAAAAGTAAACTTGCTGCCTATAAAAGAACTTTCAGAAAAAATGTTAGACTACTGACATGTATAGTTACCAGAGTAAGAAAGTAGGTAAAGTAAATTACGGTACACTCACACAATGTGTAGGCCCTGGTCAGGCTTGTGGTGCTCATTCCCAACTAGGACTTAAACTGACTATACATGTTCATAGACTGGTCATCACCAAATAGCTGTCTTATGATTTCCCACATGTTTTGACTAGTCATTACCCCATATATTTCAGCTACTATAGCAAGATAACACTAGTGACGTAGTAGTAAATTACACCTAGAACCAGATGTTAGATTCAAGTGACATGACTTGCTGACGGCAGACTGCAACCATTTAGGGTAAGTATGTTGGTGTTTCAAGGCAGAGGTATAAAAGGCTTGGTAAACATCGCCTCAAGGATTCTTGCAGTACAACAATCCCTTACTCTAATTTGCAGAATACTAACACCATCCCCTAAGTGTATATCTCCTACACAGAGCTGAGGAGCTGCTCTCACAAAATGGCCCCTAACCTGTTATCTCTTCTGCAGTAGTACTTGAAAGTTTCTGGAAATTCTGCTGGACAATGAAAATGCCTTCAATAATCAGATTTTCTGAACCTCTTTATAAGGCTAATCTATATACAACAAGCACAGTCCTCATAGTTCATTAGAAAGAACAGTTTCAAAGTTATTCTCATCACTGAAAATCAATATAGTCTTATTACAGGTCTTCTCCTTTAAAAAGAGAATTAGATTATCTATACAAACAGTACTTTCTTAGCCAGTGTATCTATGCCTGGCTGCCTGCAGGCCTTTCATTAAATGAGTTTTTGTTTCTAACCACATGACAAAGCCCATACAGCTGCAAGAGAGCTGACCCGGATTTGGAATTGTCTCCTGTACCCGAAACTAAAGTATAAGCTAAACTTTCCTGGCTAAATATTCATACCAAGCAAGGATATGAGGAGCTCTGAAAGCTTAGTGTTCGAGCCTCTGTAAGAACTGTGTGTGCTCTCAGAAGACTATTTCTTTGGGGCTAATTATGTAAAAGATTTCAAGAATCAGTGGTTTTCTCCTGCTTATCGATCTTGCAAATCACCCTTTAACCGTAAACAGACTATGAAGGAAGATAAAAGTTGAGTTACCTTCTAGCAGTAGAGAATCATGCTGTTAATGAAAAGATATTAAAGAAAAGCTGCAGGAGATATCAAAACAGACAAAATTCAGTGTGAGGGGGAAGTGTGAATATTCCACATTAAGATAAAATTAAAAGTCAAACTTTTTATCTTTCCAAGTTAGGTTTTTAAGCATAATGACAGATCTGTATAATAGAACACTGTAGCAACATCAAACAGCAAAGTGACTCATGGCAGTTAGGAAACAAATGAACGTTCAACCATAAGCATTTACTGTCTGACTTAGCAAGTACACTGCAGAAATTAGTAATGATATTGGAAAAGGTAAGGTTTGTATCACAGCCTGAGTACAAAGGGAAGAAAGGAAGTCAGTGCCCAGGCTGTGGATGGATACTGGCAAACACCTGGAAAAAATGCAGGCTTGCAAGGTGGTGTCATACTTGAAGTTAATAGAACTGGGTTTCAATTCTGACATAGTCTAACCAGCTTTGATTATTAGGGGTTAATTAACCTCTCTGAATCTGTTTGCTTATCTGCAAAATGTAAATTTAAAATGCCAATCCCACAGGATTGTTATGATAAACAATAACTCACTTTTAATATCTTAGTTTCTTTCATATGCAATTTCACTCCCCACTAATCAGCCTATGAGGTAGAATACTGTCTCTGTTTTATAGATGAGGAAACTGAGGCTCAGGTAACTAAGTTATTTGTCCAAAACCATATTACTAGTAAGTGTCACAGTAACTAAGACTTGGACTCAGATCTTCTGGTACTTTCTACAATACTGTTCATGAAAAACAAATATAAAATATATAATAACATGTAGCTTATTATTTTGCACAGAGGGTAATGAATGAACATCTGCTAAAGGTCTTATGTAAAAAACAAAGTATTCTCTACTCTTGTCAGTACACCTGAAATATTTTACAACTAAAAAAGCTTAATTATACACACACCAAAAAAGGCCGTTTCACCCTTTGGGAATCATCTCACCAGAGCACACTGACTGCTGCCATCAGAAAGAGGAAGGAGGGCTTCCCTGGTGGCGCAGTGGTTAAGAATCCGCCTGCCAGTGCAGGGGACATGGGTGCAAGCCCTGGTCCAGGAAGATCCCACATGCCACGGAGCAACTAAGCCCATGTGCCACAACTACTGAGCATGCGTTCTAGAGCCCACGAGCCACAACTACTGAAGCCTGCATGCCTAGAGCCCTGTGCTCCGCAACAAGAGAGGCCACCACTATGAGAAGCCTGCGCACTGCAACAGAGAGTAGCCCCCGCTCTCTGCAACTAGAGAAAGCCCGCGCACAGCAACAAAGACCCAACGCAGCCAAAAATAAATAAAAATAAAATAAATAATTAATTTTAAAAAAAAAAGAAAGAGGAAGGAAAGTCAGATCATGAGTTCTGCAACTTACATGGCCACCTACTCACCTCAAAGACCAATGAGAAAAACAATTAAGTACTACCAATACAGGTCTTCACCAAGGTGTGCCCAGACACATTATAAAACTACGCTGTACAATATGGTGGGTACTAGCCACATAAAGCTACTGAGCACTTAAAATGTGGCTAATGCAAACGAGTAAATGAATTTTTAATTTTATTTAAAGTTTAGTTTAAAAACATACTTGATTCAGTTACTGGAAAACTTTTTAAGTACATTTGGAACTACTTAGATATGTGAATCTGTTTTCAACTGTAAATTTTTTAAAACCTAAATACATATCAAGTATTTCCAATAAAAATTTAGAGTCTGGGAGTTCCCTCGTGGCACAGTGGTTAAGAATCCGCCTGCCAATGCAGGGGACACGGGTTCAAGCCCTGGTCTGGGAAGATCCAACATGCTGCGGAGCAACTCAGCCCATGCACCACAACTACTGGCCCTGCGCTCTAGAGCCCACGAGCCACACCTACTGAGCCCGCGTGCCACAACTACTGAAGCCCGCGCACCTAGAGCCCGTGCTCTGCAACAAGAGAAGCCACCGCAATGAGAAACCCTCACACCACAACGAAGAGTAGCCCCTGCTCACCGCAACCAGAGAAAGCCTGTGCATGGCAACGAAGACCCAACACAGCCAAAAATAAATAAATAAATTTTATATTAAAAAAAATTAGAGTCTGAATTGAGATGTGCTCTAAGTGTAAAATATACAGAGGATCTCAAAGACTTAATAAAAAAAAACTATTTCTAATAATTTTTTATATTAATTACAGGTTAAAATAATACTTTAGATATACTGGGTTAAATAAAATACATTATTAAAATTAATTTCACCTGTTTCTTTTTACCTTTTTTAGGTGGCTACTAGAAAATTTTAAATTACACATGTGGATACACACTACTACATATAAAATAGATAAACAAGGACCTACTATATAGCACACGGAACTATATTCAATATCTTGTAATAACTTATAATGGAAAGAAATCTGAAAAAGAAAATAAATATGTACATACATAACTGAATCACTTTGCTGTACACCTGAAACACTGTAAATCAACTATACTTCAATAAAAAAAATTACATATGTGGCTCACATTCATCTATTGGACAGCACTGGTATAAGGGAAGTAAGAGGAAGTTTGCATCTAAAAGCACATGTATATATAAAAGAAAAAGAAAACTCTTGACATTCAAAGGCAGTAAAAACTATGATTATTATACAAATGAAATGGAGACGACACTGATACGCAGGTAACAGTATAAATCTTTAAAGTACGTATATAGGTACTACCATAGTTTTGGACACAGTGCTACCTAGAAGACATAAAAACCTACCTTGTTTATTTCGTTCACAATAAATCCTTCCGAAGCTGTGACCTCTGGGATGCCATCGAGGCCAATTCCTTGACAAGTCAGGCTGCCATACAAAGTTGGTTTCCCTATATAGCACAAAAAAGCATGTCTCAAAAAAATAAGAAGAATTAAACATTTTTCTCCTTGAAGACCCAATTCAGGCATCTGTATAAATGTGAGGAAATTGGCTCATGAAAGAAAAGCAGGCACTTGTGTTAAAAGTGAGGTGAAGTAGAAAGAGCACTAGTCTAGGCAAACCTAATTTGGAAGAAATATATTCAAGGGCTAAAAGCCAGGAACAAAGATTTTGAGATACAATATAGTATTTGTAGAGAAAACTACTAGAGTAATCTCAACCTCAGTTTTACTGGCTGTGAAATGGAATTCTACCAGGACGAAAGGTGAAGATGAACATGAACATATGCATTTATCCACAGTATATACACATAATACAGAGTAAAGAGTTAAGCTTCAATAACTGGAAAATTTGCTTAAGTAGGACACCACTTTTGCAGTGATATGGGCTAAATAAGATATTATCCTACACATAAACATATGTAGAAGGTAGAATGGAGTTAAAAACATTCTATTCTTCTTCTGCACTTTATATATATACTTCCGCAACAGCCCATAACACACTGTTTACATTTCTGGCCTCCCCACCAGACTGTGAAGTCCTTGAGCTCAGAAACTAGCAAGGTGCTACAAATTATTCAGTTAAGTAACTTGCACCAAACTGAAATTCTAGGAGTAAGAGGGAAGTAAAAACCATCATGGATTCATGCAGAGTGGGAGAGCTTCTTAGAGAAGGTGGGACTTAAGTAGGATCTTGAAAAAAGATAGGACTAGGCCAAAGATAAGGGAAAGGAAACCCCAAGTCAGGGAGGGGTGTGTCAAGAATAAGAAAAAGTCACAAAGAACAAGGGGGAAGGAGGCATCAATTAATATACCAGTTTGGTAGTTGAAAGATACTAATGGAGTAACTCACAATCTAGGGTAGAAGTATGGACTAGAGAAGATCTAGTGAAGTAGGTTTTGCAGAGAAATGGCATGAAATTCTAGTTCAGAAGATGCCACAAAAATAGGATTGAGTGAACTCTGCTTTTTGTCACATTTCATGATTCCCTCCTGACTTCACCAACCATCCTATGAAGTTTAGCCCTTTTGGTACATTATTTCAACCAATCCCCTGTCATCACCCTCAATGACCTCTCTACATTTGTAAGGTCTCTGAAATGATCTCAGTCTCAGTATTTTGTCTATACAACAAAAGTGTGAATGATCCAACTACTCACCTTCTACATTTCTACATGTAGGCTGCTGAGTGCAGATACAGAAAAGGACACAACTGTGCAGACTGGCATCACTACAATTTACCAGTTTCCAAACTCTGCACAGTTTTGCAGTCCTTTTGCCCCTTTTGTTCCCCAGAGCAGCCAATTCTTATAACACCTAGCCCACCATCAAAATCTTCTTCCTTCGTAACAGCCAAAAATTGGAAACAATTCAAATGTCCATCAACTGATGAATGGACAAAAAATGTGATATATCCTTACAACAGAACATTACTTGGCCGCAAAAACAAATGAATGCTACAAAATGGATGAACCTTGAAAATGTTATGTTAAATGAAAGACATAAAAGGCCACATATTATGATTCTATTTATATGAAGTGTCCAGAACAGGCAAATCCATAGAGACAGAAAGTCAATTAGTGGTTGGTAGGAGCTAGGAGGAGGGCAAAATGTGGAGTGACTGCTAAAGAGCACAGGGTTTCTTTTGGGGGTGATGAAAACATATGGAATTAATGGTGACAGACATACAACTCTATGAATATACTAAAATCCATGGCATTGTACACTTTAAAAAGATAAACCTTATCATATGTGAATTATATTTCAATACAGCTATTATCTAAAAAAAATTAGAATGCTAATAGTACCTACCTGATACGGTTGTGAGGAACAGAAATAATGCATGTAAAGCATCTAGAACATAGATAGCGCATATTTTATTTCAAAGAAAAAGCTGACCCTACCTCCAACATCACAAAGAAAACTGAGGCTATAAGATACTCTCACATTTCCATATTCATGTATTTGCATTTATCTACCTCTACACTTACCCTCACCTTCTTTCAACTTAGGCTTTTAGACTTAATTCAATCTCCTTCTCTCTCCTCTAAGACAATGGTTTTTCCATTAGTCCTTCTCTTCTCTACCTACAACCTATATTTTAATTGCTCTCCAATTAGTTCCCATCTTTAAAAATAAAACAAAAACCCTTGATTTGTAAACCTTCTAGCTACCCTGTCTTCTTCGATGCAGCATCAATTTCCTCAAAAGAAAATTCTGTTTAAAACTCTAGTTCTCATAGAAATAAAATATCTTATTATAAAAAGATATCAAAGGTCTCTGAAATGACAAATAATCAGTAAAACAAAGGAAAATTTATAAACCTTGGGAATGATAAATGGCAGGGTGAGGTGACCAGGTGTTTTACTCTGATGCCTAGAATGGTGGTAACTTAAGAACTGAGAAAATCAAGGAGAACCTGTTTGACAACAGAAGTGCTCAGCTTCAGGTTTTGGATTTGATAAACTCAAGATGACAGTGAGAGCTTTAAGCAGAAATGCATAGCAGACAACTACTCAATGTCTGCTTGAAACTGAAGAGAGGTCAGAACTAGAGCTATAGATCTAGGAATCATAATCAGGAAGGTCACAACTGAAGCTATAGAACTGCTTAGAATACAATAATATATGGCTAAGAGACTGATTAAGAAGCATCAGCAATGTCTCCATGAAAGTCTGTGGCTTCCAAATGGAAAACCAATCTGAAGGTCTTCCCCTAGAATGGAGTTGCAGAATCATTACAGCAGAGTGGTCAAGAACATTTGAAGACTCTTAGCACTATGCAAGAACTTTGGGCTAGGAGAAAGGAAGCTCTCTCCTAGGGGTAGTAAATCCTCTTTCTCTAAAGAGAAGGCATATAGATTTAAGGACATTACCTGGGGGGTGACAGCTCAGCCAGGCCTCCCCTTCGTCCTTCCTATGAAGAGAGACAAAAACCTAATTAGGCTCACTCAATGTCAAAAAAGGATGGTACTGATGCAAGGGAGAAAGATCATATAATTTCTAGTTTGGCCACAGCACTTAGACATGATCTAGTCTAACATCTCATCCAGGCACAGACAAATTTTGTTTATTTGTTGAAGAAATATTTGTGGATTAAGTGTTTAATGAATAGATCTGCTGGTTAAATGAAGCTCAAGTATTTCATCAAACATTTCATGAAGGGGCTTCCCTGGTGGCACAGTGGTTGAGAGTCCGCCTACCGATGCAGGGGACACGGGTTCATGCCCCGGTTCGGGAAGATCCCACATGCCGCGGAGCGGCTGGGCCGGGCCCGTGAGCCACGGCCGCTGAGCCTGCGCGTCGGGAGCCTGTGCTCCGCAACGGGAGAGGCCACAACAGTGAGAGGCCTGCCTACCGCAAAAAAAACCCCCAAAAAACAAAAAAAACACATTTAATGAAATACTTATTAGTTGCACAACCTTGGTCAAAGTTACTTCTTGATTCTGGTCTTGCATTCTCTCAAAGGCACTTGGTGGCCCTCAATAAATGTCACTGGTCTTCCTTTTACACATTCTGTGTTGTAGTAAGCAATGTGTATTTTATTTCAGCCCACTTAGAAAAGTGTAAGTTTCTTAAATGCAGGAGACTATGTTTTATTCATCGTCACCATTGTTTCAATTTGAAAAACGTATTAGTATAATAGTTGCCATTCATGGCACTGCTGTACTCATTCTAGTGCCTAGCATAATAACTTGCACAGTATATGATTAATATATGTTAAATAAATGAATGGTTTGCTGTGCATTCCAATTAAGCTGTTTCCTTTTGGAGGGCAGGAACCACCCCTTAACTTTAGAGTACACATCTGAACTCCGTCGAGCATCTATCTAGGTCAGAGACTGGACATGGTAGGCGTTACACTGTTTCCTGAAAAGAACTGTACAATATGACTAATATACCACTAGGGGTCGAGGAGCATACAAAGACTCCATCACACAGTCAAAGACAATGTGGTGGTGGAGAGTACTGGGACTTTTGCAAATAACTGAGGACCAATAAATATTTGCTAAATGACCATGACTACTTGGCCAAAAGTCTTCCTGCCTCCCAGTTTTTCTGTCTTTCTCCAACTCATTGATCCTATTCTGTCTCTGAAATCACACGGCGCATATGTGTTTCCTCGGCCTCAGCCCAGCTCTTCCGAGAACGAAAAACAATGACCATGTGGGTTTCAGACTTCTTTTTCTAGACCCAGGGTTCCCTCAACAATTGATGAGGTAACCCCTACGGATATCTTGGATCGGGCATGGCTCTCCTTAACATAAAGACAACATCCGCTACCCGCCTCTTCCGTCCCGGTTCTGGACCTAGATTCACCTGAGAGCCTGGGCCCAGTCGCTCTGAATCCTCAAAGGAACCGCCATCTTGATCCCGCCTCCACCAGCCCGCGTCTTCCGTTCTTTCACGGAAGTGGGTCCGCGCTTAGGCGCTGCGTCGAGAACGAAGGGCGGGATCTACACCGAGAGGCCACCAATGAAAATGCGCGGTGGATCCTCTTCCCCTCCCCGCCCCTTTGTGCGCCCGCGCTTCCTACAGGAAGCTGGTTCCTGACAGGAGTGTCGGAAGAGTTCCAAGTGCCTGCAAAACAGACGCAGCTGTGCAGGAGCGCGCGTTCGGGTCCTTTTGTCCGCGTGTTCGGTGAGCACTGTGTGCCGCGATCTTGCGCCGTGAAGCCTAGCTGGCACAACTGGGGGTGTGCCAAGCGGCCGCGCACGCGCATGCCTCCTCTTCTGAAGGTGGGAGAGGAGCCAGAGGAGCCATAGGTGACTTAGCCACCTGGGTTTCTCTGCTTTCCCGTCCTTTCCGTGCCCTCCTCTGCCCGGCCCGTTTCCGCGAACCAGCTACCGACCATTTATCCTGTCTTGATCTCTGAGCGAGGGTCTTCCTTTTTTTATTCTAGGGAAGACTGAAGCTAGGTTGTAGTGGGGAAAGAATACGGCAGCATTTACTTGAGTCCTGTTGTAGCCCATGCACTCACTTGTGACTTATTAGGATATTAATCCTTACAGTAATTCTAAGAGTTAAATATTACCTTAAGAAGGAAACTAAAAAAGATTGCACGCTAAGGTGTGTGCATAGTAAAGTGAGTAAAGTACTTGAACCCAGATTTCTTGGCTTAGGATCCAAGGCACTGTTCTTTCCACCGCACTGTTCCAAGAGGTTTGCCCTTGTCTTTATTTATTTATTTATTAGATTTTTTTTTTTGATGTGGACCATTTTTAAAGTCTTTATTGAATTTGTTACAGTATTGTTTCTGTTTCCTGTTTTAGTTTTTTGGCCACTAGGCATGTGGGATCTTAGCTCCTGGACCAGGGATCGAACCCACACCCCCTGCATTGGTAGGCAAAGTCTTAACCACTGGACCGCCAGGGAAGTCCCTCCCCTTGTCTTTAAAGAGCTCACAGTGTATTTAGGAAGAGAAAAACATAGGAGCTATTACTTATCCAACTCTTTGGACGTGCCAGGCTCCTTATGCATTATCTTATTTAGTCTTCAACAATCCTGTGAGGTAGATTTGATCTCTATTTTTCAAGAGAGATTATGAAGTGCTTTGCTCAAAGTCACCCAGTGAGTCAGTGACAAAGCTAAGTTTCCAATCCAAGGCTATTGTCAAAGCCCAGTTTCCCCCTCCTCCCTTAGGTTATACTGCCTCTAAAGCAAATGAGTTTTGTGTAGGTCTATAGAGTTCTTAAATCCTTCTTGTGACTTCCCCATTACCCTCTGGATGCCTTAATATGAGGCCTTCCTATGATCAGATACTTTCTCAACTCATCAATTTCATTAATTTTCCTGTTCTCATACTCCGTTCTCCAGTCATGTAGAACTTTCAGTTCCTCTCATGCCAAATTCTGTCTCAAACCCCCACCTTGCTGTTCCATTGATCAGGAATATTCTTTACATCTCTGGCTTACTCCTTTTCATCCTTTAAGCCTCAGTTTAGAAATCACTTTCTCCAAGAAGCCTTCCCTGCCTGTTCCTGCCCTTGTCTGGATTAGGTATTCCTCCACTGTGTTCCCAATCTTAGCTGTCTGTACACACTGTACACAAGTAAACAGCCTATTTACTTATCTAAATTGTAAACTCTGTGAAGGCAGAAAATGTGTCTGTCTAGGTCACTCCTGTATCTTCAAATCTAGCATAGTGCTTGGTACATGATAGGTACTCAGTGATCATTTGTTGAATGAATCAGAGACCCAGGAAAAGCATTAAGTAGTCTTAGCGCATTTACAGTCTGTCATGGTAAAATTTGTACAAAGGCTGAGGTCATTTATCTTCAAACCTTGTGCTGGGTTTACTGAAGCAGATGATTGTAGGAAGGCAGTATGGGCAGATACACCTCATGTTAAATACTCTCACACCTCACAGACTCATTTCTTGCCCTGGACCCTGTATGCTCTATGTTACAGCCACACAACTCTCTTCATTCTCTCATATGTCAAACTCTACACGTATCTGGATACTCTCCCAAGTGGTAAACTTTGTTCTTCTCCAGCCATAGAATAAGGCTAATTGGAGAAAAGAACATAGCTTCTCCAGAAAGGAAACATTTCACTTAATTCAGATTCCATTTGTAGAATCCATTCGAGCTTATTAGTGCTGTGCTAAGCATTCTCATATACTTTATCTCATTCTGTTCAGTTCAGACCATTTTGCAGGCCTGTTCTCTGCCAGGCCTAGTGCTAGGGGTACCAAGGTGAATCAGGCCCAGTATCTGTCCTCAAATAGCTTACAACCTTCAAGGGGAGACATTTGCTTCAATAGGCTATAACAGTGCAGTGGTCAATGTTATTTATAACAGAGGAACAGTGTCATATATAATCATGTCCCTACTCTAACCTTGCCTCCGTTGATGTTCTAGAGACTCCTAAAGATGTCAGCTCAAGGCCATATCTGGTCCCGACAGGTGAAGAAAGAAGATGAAGAAGAGGACCCACTGGACCAGCTGATCTCCCGCTCTGGCTGTGCTGCTTCCCACTATGCAGTGCAGGAGTGCATGGCCCAGCACCAGGACTGGCGACAGTGCCAGCCACAGGTGCAGGCCTTTAGGGACTGCATGAGTGAACAGCAGGCAAGGCGACGGGAGGAGCTGCAGAGGAAGAAAGAGCAAAGCAGTGCCCACCGCTGAGACCCCACACCACCTGTCCCCAGAGGATGGCCCTGCAGAAACTAGCACCCAGAGAGATCATGGGAGAAAGAAATCCTTCCACAGTGGAAGTGTGGGCCGAGAAGTGTAAGACTTGGGGATAGTATTTGGGCCTGGGGTTGAGAGCCAGGCAGCCATGGGTTTGGACATGACTGCCATAAAGAGCAGTCATATTGTCATGTTGAGATCCCACACATCCTCACCCATCTTATGTCACCGATATTAAATATTGACCAGTATTTGCCATGTAAAACAAAGAAATGGGTTAAGGGATGCTCTCCTACGCTACATCTTGGGTCAGTGCACCAAGTACTACGCTGATTACATGGACATTTAATTTTAAAGTAAATTTACAATCTAAAGGTAAATTGGTTACCTAGTCAGTTCTTCATTTATTCAGGCATTGGTTCAAAAATATCAGGTTTTTCTGAGACCTTCTCATATGCCAGGCACTGTGTAGGAAATTGATATGATGAAAATATGATCTCTGCCTTTATGTTGCTTTAGTCTGGTTTAAGAGAGAAACAAAACAACACTAGAGCAACTAATTAATTCCTGAAAATGATGTAAATGACTTTCTTTTTCATCAATTGTTCTGGATGTTTCAGTCAGTCTAATGGAAGGAAGAAGGCAAATGGGAAAACAAATACTGAGTGCCTCTCATATGCCAGACTCTGTTGCATTAACAGATAAAGATTCTGACCTCAACATGTTCCCAAACAAAAAAACACACAATGTTGGCTTGACATTTCAAAAGTACATTTAACATTACAGATTTTCAGCTTTTGAAAAGTGGAGAAGCTGTCAACATGGAGCTTATATTCTTACTTAACAATTTGCTGGAGCTGAATTAACAATTTCTCTTTTAGGTGGATGTGTTTTCCAGTTCACAACAGTTGCCACCACTTTTCATTTTTCTTCCATGGAACTGCATTACCCAGTCTATTTCTGTCTGACATTTGGGAGTGGGAAGGGAGTTGGATGGGTGACCCCTGCTATAGAACTGGAATGCAAAGGGGCATATGTTCCCATCATCATCAGTAACATTTCTTAAGCATATATATATATTAGAAGCACAAGTCTGAAATATAGTAGGCCTTAAAACTACTTTGAGCCTTTGTGTTGGTATTCGGGAAGGAGAGAATGGGAGAAGATATGAGGAATGTGAGTTCAAAGAACAATAAAATCCAATTTCAGCCTTCAGGCAGAAGGGGATGATTGTGTGTGTGTGTGTGTGTGTATATATATATATATAAAAGGATGAGTGAATCTCTGTTGGGCCATGTGTACCCAATGCTGTGGGTCATCAGAGGTAGCAGTGTGGACTGCAGCTGTCAGCAAGAATCTCAAAGAGAAGGGAGGTAGTTGAGTTGACACCATTAAAGATGAAGTAGACACTACATATTTGTAACATATATAGCAGAAAGGATTACCATCTGCAACAAATAAAAAGTCCCTAGAGGGATTTCTTTGGTGGTCCAGTGGTTAAGACACTGCTTCCATTGCAGGGGGCACGGGTTTGATCCCTGGTCGGGGAACTAAGATCCTGCATGCCGCATGGTGTGGCAAAACAAACAAACAAAAAAACTAGAAATCAGTAAGAAAAAGCAAATAGCCCAACTGAAAAGTGAACAAAGTTAAATATGCCCCCAAAACATAGGAAAATGTAAATATATTCTACATCACTTAGAGAAATACAGATCTTAAAAACAAAAGTAGGGCTTCCCTGGTGGCGCAGTGGTTGAGAGTCCGCCTGCCGATGCAGGGGACACGGGTTCGTGCCCCGGTCCGGGAAGATCCCACATGCTGCAGAGCAGCTGGGCCCGTGAGCCATGGCCGCTGAGCCTGTGCGTCTGGAGCCTGTGCTCTGCAACGGGAGGCCACAACAGTGAGAGGCCCGCGTACCGCAAAACAAAACAAAACAACAGTACTATTAGATGATCCTGTTGACAAAAATTAAAAGTATTTATAATGACCAGTGTTGGTGGGGATGGAGAGAAAAGACACATTCACACTATTGAAGGGATCATAAATTAGTAAAGCTTTTCAGGGCAATTTGGTGAGATCTACAAATGTTTTAAATATTTAAACAGCAATTCCTCTTCTAGGAATCCGCTTAAACATCTATTATGTTCATGGCAGCATTGTTTATAATAGTGAATAAGTGGTCATAGTGTGAAGTTCCATCAGTAAGGACTGTATTCTTATATATTCAAATATGTTACAACAGAAATGTACCTATATATTAATTTGTATAATTAAAATAGAAATAATAGGTCATGGGGGGCAGGGTATTCTAGCAAAGGGAAAGGGTGGAAGGACCTCAGCAGGAGGAATGGCTTTCAAACCAGCTGAGTGGAGGGAGCAGGATTGGAAGGACTCCAGTTGACAGGAAGCTAACACTGGGACGGTCACAGAACATGTTTGGGCAAAGAGGGCTCTATTGCCACCCAAGCCTGTTTCCTCAAGTATCAATAAATGGGGATAATTCCTATTTAATAGGCACACTAAAAGAATTAAATGAGAGGTAATATATAAATACCTGGTAATAAAAGTTGTATTTATTGAACTACTATAACTAATATGTATGAAGCATTTAACTCAGGCTATCTGGTTCCAGAGTCTGTGCTCTCAATCCCTATGATATGCTGCTTTCAAATTCCACTATGCCACTTATTAGCCATGTGGTTTTGGGCAAACTACTTAACATCTCAGGATCTGTTTTTTCTTCTGTAAAAATGCAGTTATAATACCTTCCTCAAAGGCATCAAAGCTAATAAATGTAGATCTTCCTCACAGGGTTGCCGAAAGAATGAGTCAATACTGGTAAAGAGCTTAGAAATAGCATCTGGCACATAGTAAGCATTCACTAAATGTTAGCTATTATTATTATTGTGTGCTAGTCATTGTCCTGAGTTACATTATCTCATTTAATCCTCATAACACTACTAACTCTCCTTTACAGAGGAGGAAATAAAGGACAGATTGGGCATCAGACTCCAAGTGTATGTTCTAAAGCCTATGCTATTCTCAGCTCTGTTCTCTCTCACAAGCATCCAGTGCCTAGTACGGTGCTTAACACACAGTAAGTAACCATACTTACTGTGTAAATACATATTATTTTACTTTTTTTTAGTGCTTTATAAAAAAGGAAACTAACCAGTGCAAGTTCCCCACAGTGTTCTAGATTAGTATGCTTTTTTAGTCTCTCGGCTCTGTAGCCCACAGCCATGGACCTGGAGTTTAGGGTGGTCCATGCCTATCCCTATACACTCTACATCTACCTCTGCAGAGAGGCCTGGTGCCAGGGATGAGTGGAGAGATCTGTTGGCTGGGTGCCACCGTTGGCTAGGCCTAGGGCAGACTCATGATTTGGCTCTTCTCTGCAAGTTCCTTGGCTGGAGATATGGCCAGTGCTCAGTACAAAGGTGCACTGTAAAGTGTTTTACTAGATGAGTAATGAGATACTCCTCCCACTCTTCCTCCCTCGGGTAAAGTTGCCAGACCAAATCCTGGGCTGCTGACTTTAGAAATCTGAGGAGAACTGGAGGAAGTCCAAGTTGAAACCTTATATACTTTTCCACTGTATGGAATGCTAGGGCTCCGTGCTCTGCTCCAGCAGGGACTTAAAACAGGCAGAGGATGCAGGAGGGATTCTTCCCTTCTCTAGCAGTTATCTTCTGAAGAGTTGTCATTCCTCAGAGCCCGGACATCTTTCAGAGCCTGGCTATTCTGTCTAAACATGGAGCTGTTCTCTAAATCTGAAATGTCTGAGAATAAAAGTTATTCCAGGGGGAGTATAAGAACTAAATGAATCATTTCAAATTCTCCAGGGAGATCAGACATTTGAAGACAAAAATGGCACGAAGATTAAAGTACAGATTAAACAAGCACAAGACACATTGGCTGCTTCTGTCTGTAGTGCCTTGTCAGCAGGTCTAGTTCCAGACATAACCCAATGCATGCTCAGAGAGCTTTCCTTCCCTAAATATACTTTACATCCTAGAACAGTGGGGACTGGGGTCTCTGAGTGTTGCTACATTGTCTGAATGGCCAGAATATCCAGATTCCATTTCTTTCTCTCCAACTAAAAAATACTCTTTCAGAATCCACAGCTGGCAATTTTTAGGCTCGATGGTGGAGGAACAAGGCATCCCCAGCCAGAAGAAAGGGACTAACAAGCTGAGAAATCCACTGGCCTTCACTAGGAAAACTGCCCATTTAACCTGGACATTTGGTCCTTCTTGAAAGTTACTGATCCACATAAAAATCCATTTCTAAAAATCTCAGTAATGTGTACTCAACCAGGAATCGAGTGACCTGGAGCTATCCCTGTGAGTGACCTTGGACAAGTTTCTTTCCCTCCTGGGCCAGTTAAGTCATCTGTAAAATGAAGATCAAAACAGATTATTTCAAAGGTTATGCATTGATAGAGCCAAAACTAGAACCCAGCTACCCTGATTCCTAATCCATTGACCTTCCTTTTCTTCTCTCTTGCCTAGCTCTCATGTTTTTGCAGCGGTACTAGGCATAATTTAACCCTAACTGGGTTCAAAACTAAAAGTATGCTGAAGGAATGAACTATGGCTACATGCAACAATGTGGGTAAAACATCAGGGTAAGTGAATGAAGTCAGACACAAAAGGTTATAACTCTATGATATTTATACGTTGTTCTAGAGAGGTGAAACTAACCTATGGCAATAGGAATAAGATTAGTGGTTGTTTCTGGGAAGAATGACTATGAAAGAATGTAGGGGAACTTTCTGGGGAGATGGAAATGTTCTTTAACTTGATATAAGTGTAGGTTTCATAGGTGACTGCATTTTCAAAACTGATCAAATATACACTTAAGATCTGTGTGTTTCACTATAGATAAATTATACCTCAATGAAAAAATAGTCTTTTACAAAAGTATAGTGAGGGACTTCGCTGGTGGTCTAGTGATTAAGAATCCACCTTCCAATGCAGGGGACGCGGGTTCTATCCCTGGTCGGGGAACTAAGATCCCACATGCCACAGGGCAACTAAGCCTGCGTGCTCCAGAGTCTGCATGCCCTGGAGCCTGCGCACCACAACTAGAGAGAAGCCCGCACACCGCGACCAAAGATCCCACATGCTGCAAGGAAGATCCCGTGTGCTGCAAGTAAGACCCGACGCAGCCTAAATAAATAAACAAACTTTTTTTAAAAAAAACGTATAGTGAAGTTTAGATGGGAAGGCAATCTAACATTTACTGAGCACATGCTTGCCCATTGTGTACATCATCTCCATCTCAAGCTCCTACAAGGGATTATCCTCACTTTACAGATCAGAAAACTGAGGCTTAATGATGTTAAAATAACTCACCTGAGGCCTCAAAACTAATAAATGCAGAAATTAGGAATAGCTCAGGTTTGTCTGCCTCTTTTCTTTATAATATTGTAGGTTGTCTCAGGAAGGGAGGGGACGGTATTTTCAACCTAGAGCCCAGAGATTTGCATTCCATTTGATTTCACTGCCATGTGATCCTAGGGAAGTTCATTTCCCTCTGGAAAATCAAATGAAGCTTATAATTGTTTTGTAACTCTGAGGTTCTAGCAATCAGAATATCTGTCCCTCTTACCAGGATAAGGCATTATGAGCAATTTCCATTTGTTTCAGGTCAGACTAATCATGAGCACCAAAAGCCCTTTGGCTCTGGTCAGAGGATAAATCAACTAGGTCAGTGACACAAGAGCTCCAAGGTGACAGAACCCAGCAGCCTCCAGTTTAAGAGATAAGCCTGACTCATCCCTCAGTGATGTAATGGAAAGTGATGCACTGGGAATCAAGAGATCTGAATCCTGCTCCCAGCTCTGCCAACGAGGTGCCCTGTCACCTTGAGTAAAGCACTGCCCTTCCTGGGCCCCTAACCTGCACTTGCTTTAGGCTGGCTGGGTTCCAAGGTCCCTTAGCTCTAATATCTTGTCAATTTATGAAACCTTACATCTTGCTTTCACAAATTAATAACAAGGAAAGGTGGGCAACTGGAAAATACCACTGTATTCCAGACTCCTAAATGGGGTCCACATGACATTGCCCATTGCCCACATGATATGGAGGCAGCGTGTATCTGTGTGTATACATGCGTTTATTCACCTTTTTATCTTCAAGTCACTACACATCCTCCAACTTTACACTCATCCATTAGCTGCTGCTCTTTCATCTTCCCTAAAGGAGACTCAGCAATGAGCAATTCTGCAACCAAAATATCAGTCCTCACCTGGCAAATTCTGCCCACACTCCCAGTGGGGTTCACTTGTAAGTCCTGGCCTGCTGAGCTTTCAATTTGAATTCAGAAAAGCATTTTAATTGAAGGCACCTGCTATCTTGACAGCCCTCCCTTAGTGTTACACCTTGAGAGGAAATCTGAGTTTCCTCTTGTTGCCTTTGGAAACCAACTCGAAAAAAAACAAAATAACTTCAGGACTGAAACTGATGAGTTTCAGAAAAGTACACACAATGCTAAGAATGCTCTAAGGTCCCACAGACCTCTATGCAGGGGTATCCCAGAAAAGTAGGGGGGGACAGGGTCTGCCACTTAATAACTGTGTGACCCTAGGAAGTCGCTTCATCTCTCCAAACCTCAGTTTCTCCACCTGTAAGACTGAGATAATACCATCAATCTCAAGGATAATCTGTATAAAGTACATAGCAAATTAGGGCTCAATAAATTTGAGTGTGATACACTCACACTCAGATACCACGCACACTCATATATACACCCTAAAAAACTGGTGTGAGGATTAGAGCTAATGTAGTACCTAGCATAGGGTCTAGCTCAATAAATTATAGCTATTCTGTACAAAAGTATGAATGCACTAATGCTCAGAATAGGAAAAACATTAGAGGTCAACTTAGACTAGTGGTTCTGAAAGAGGTAACTCTGGACCAGCAGCAGCATCACCCTTGCTCAAGATCTCCTAAGTCAGAAAATCTGGGGATGGAGCCTAGTAAGTTGTGTTTTAAAAAGCCGTGCAGGGGCTTCCCTGGTGGCACAGCGGTTAAGAATCCGCCTGGGGTTTCCCTGGTGGCGCAGTGGTTGAGAGTCCACCTGCCGATGCAAGGGACACGGGTTCGTGCCCCGGTCTGGGAAGATCCCACATGCCGCGGAGCGGCCGGGGCCATGCGCCATGACCGCTGAGCCTGTGCGTCTGGAACCTGTGCTCCGCAACTGGAGAGGCCACAACAGTGAGAGGCCCGCATACCGCAAAAAAAAAAAAAAAAAAGAATCCGCCTGCCAATGCAGGGGACACGGGTTCCAGCCCTGGTCTGGGAAGATCCCACATGCCACGGAGCAACTGAGCCCGTGTGCCACAACTACTGAGCCTGCACTCTAAAGCCTGCAAGCCGTAACTACTGAAGCCCACGTGCCACAGCTAGTGAAACCCGTGCACCTACAGCCCATGCTCCGCAACAAGAGAAGCCACCGCAATGAGAAGCCTGCACACCACAATGAAGAGTAGTCCCCACTCAGCACAACTAGAGAAAGCCCGCGCAGCAACGAAGACCCAACACAGCCATAAATAAATAAATAAATAAATTTTTAAAAAAGCCTTGCAGGTGATTCTAATGTATGCTTAAGTTTGAGAACCAATGACTTGGATCAGGGTTTGACAAACTATTTTTATAAGGGACCATGTAAAAATGTTTTTGCATAACAGTCTCTGTCACAGCTACTCAACTCTGCCATTGTAGCATAAAAGCAGCCACAGACAGTGTGTAAATGAATAAGCAGGGCTCTATTCCAATAAGCCTTTATTTACAAAAACAGGCAATGGGGTTTTGGAACTGGATAGAGGTTGCACAACACTGCAAATGCATTAAATACCACTGAATTATTCACTTTAAAATGGTTCGTTTTGTGACATGTGAATTTCGCCTCAATAAATTATTTTTAAAAAGCAAATAGGCGGGCTTCCCTGGTGGCGCAGTGGTTGAGAGTCCGCCTGCTGATGCAGGGGACACGGGTTTGTGCCCCAGTCTGGGAAGATCCCACATGCCGCGAAGCGGCTAGGCCCGTGAGCCATGGCCGCTGAGCCTGCGCATCCGGATCCTGTGCTCCACAACGGGAGAGGCCACAAAAGTGAGAGGCCCGCGTACCGCAAAAAAAAAAAAAAAAAATGCAAATAGGCAGTTGTTGGGATTTGGCTCACAAGTAGTAGTTTTCTGACACGTGACCAAGATCAACCTTTAATTCTTTGCTTAAACTCCTTCCAGGCAACCCTAATTTGCAGTTATGTAAGATCTACCTGCATACTTATGACAGGTCACTCACTACCCCACAAAGTACTTTTTTTTCACTTATGGACAGACCCTGATCCTATCTGGAGGGTTTTTTCATATACAAAATCTCCCTCCCTATGTCTCCTATCCACAGAGAGTTTACTTATGATTGTCTGCTTCACTAAAGGGACTCCATGCCAGGTTGATTTAAAGGATGAGTTCACTCTAATTGGAGAAATACTGAAGGGGGACATGCTTATGTGCTAAAGCACCAGGCAAAGAGAAATTGAATCCCTTAGTTAAATATACTCGACAGGATGGACTGACTTCTCACATACACACACATCCATCATTAGCAGATTTTTATTAGATGGAAGATACCTAGGGTTGGCTCAAAGGAAAGTGGTGACAATCGGCAAGCACTCCTTCACAGAGGAGAGGAGGCACTCCTGGCTGTGGAGATGGGTACTTATGATATTGAGGGTCAGGGTCTCCTTCTTAACTTTGGCCACCCAGGAAGCTCTTTCCATTGCCACTCAGTATCACCAGTGCTGGCATGAAAGGGTCTACAGTGAGCTAGTTCAACTTGGCTAGCAGTTCTTCCAGTTCTGGCCGAGCTTTGAACCTTCCTTTGAAGTCTTCTTCAGTGTGCTGAGGAGAAGAAAAAGAAGATAAGAGGGAATTACTACAGAGTTACTCAAATATGCCCAGCATCAGAAAAGGATCCATCAGCCAGCTCTGCAGAAAATGATTTAGATTCAACTAACTTTTACTGAGTAGCTACTATGTACCAGACTTATATTAGGTATCAAGGATTCAAAGTTGAATTGGACTTTCTCCCTGCCTTAAGTACATTTCCCTATTTGTGTTCTGTTTAATTACACTATATGTGATCGTAAATCATGTTCTTTCTGCTATACAACTGCCTCAAGGGAGGGAATTTGTGGGTGTAATGGGCTCACGCCTAATGTCAGGATGCTGTGATGGAGTTCAACTTCCATGGTCTATAAAGCATCATCCCTGATGCACTGCGAAAGCCAGAAAAATGATCACGGTAAAGCAGCCTGCACACCTTTCCTTATTATTTTTATCTGGGCTAAATTATTCATATGTCTTTGTTTCTAAAGCCAGCCAGTTCAGATTTTCTATTCCATATTTTGAGCCCACCAGCAGGCCTCTTCTCATATTAGCACATACCTCCTTCACTGACAGTTTGACTCCTTCAGGAAGATTGCTTTGGATTATTTCCAAGAAAATCTCTGCAAATGTAGCACTCAAACCGCTGATCTGCAAAAGGAAAGAAGATGCTCTAAGAGAGGCACTGAAACCTAGGTGATTGGGCAGACATGGCAAGGGCTCAAATGTCAGCTCCAGCAGAGCTAGAGGGCCTTTGGGTGAAGGATTAACATCCAGAGCTGTTTTTGGAGCCCAGACTTTCCAGGATTTCTCTTGCTGATCTGCCAAGTTGTCTGGTTACTAAGATGGTCATGGCCAATATCTGCTCTTGTAGGCAATGAATGTCATAACTGGATCAAGAGGTCAAGTCCAGGATGACTTTCTGAATCAACTCAGGTTTACCCACATAGACTGGGACCTGTTGTTGTCAGACCCTGTGCTGAGAATCCAGAGTTAAATCAGATGTGTGGTAGAAGGGCATGCAGTGGGCTGTGGGAACCCACAAGAGAAACACCTATCTAACAATCAGGAGGGTCAGAAAAAGCTTCCAAAAGAGGTAACATCTGGTTAGAGTCTTGAAATACAGGACTAAATTGGGAGAATTCAGCAGTAGTGTGGAGTTTTTTTTAAGGCAGAGGAAGCAGTATTCAGTAAAATGTGGAGGAAAATTACAGTACTAGGGAATTGAAACTAGTGACATGTGTGGCTGGAATGAAAGGGGGTGTGAAGAAGAAAAGCAGGAGGAGTAACATGAAGGCACTTAGGTGCTAATCAAAGAGTTCAAACTTTATCCTGTGAGCCTCAGTGGCAAGTTAGAGCTGTCATAAAATGTAGCTCAAATAATTTATTCCTGATAATATTTAAAGAACCAAGATTGTAAGTACTTTAATTATTAAAAATTTTAACACAAATTTAGGGTTTTACTACCTTAACATACCTCTGGTTACCTTCCTGATATGTTTCTTGAGTGGATCAAAAAGGGGTGATGTCCATTTGTTGGAATATTACTTGGCAGTAAAAAGGAATGAAATACTGATACATGCTACAACATGGATGAACCTTGAAAACATTATGCTAAGTGAAATAAGCTAGATATAAAAGGCCATATTTTATATAATTCCACTTGAAGAAATGCCTAGAAGAGATAAAACCATAGAAGTGGAAAGCAGATTAGTGGTTGCCAGGACCTGGGGGGATGGGGAAAGAGGAGTGACTGCTAATGGGTACAGAGCGAAAGGGAAGCCACTGAGGTGTTCTAGGCAGGACAATGACACGATCACATTGATATGATAGTACAGCAAAGTGAATGGATCTGAAAGATTTTTAGGGGTAGAAGCCACTGAATTTGGAGAATGAATGGATACCCAAGGGCAAAGAAGGGTCAAGCATTAAGCTCAAAGGTGAGGAGGATTACAGGAAAAAAACATCAGTCCCTCTACAATTAGTTTTGTATACACTGAGTGAGGGCACCTGTGGACCATTTTAACGGAGAAACCCAGTAGACAACTGGATAGCAGGTTTGAAGCTCAACCAAGAGATCAGGATAGAGAAAAGAACCAGGAGAGGCAAATACATTTCAAATTTCTCCCAGAGTACCTACCTGAACCACTCGCTCATGGGTGGTAAGAACTGAGTCCAGGAGCATTTTCCTGCTTTGGTCCTGCAACTGCAACACCTCCACGGTTTTGGTGGGCATCGCATAACTGTGGGAAGGAAGAGTCAGCTATTGGGAGGGTTCTCTTAAGCCAGCAGCACCACTTCAGTCAAGGTAGTCCCTGAGTACAGCCACTACTGCATGCAGTAGCTCCTGCAATCTAGGGCTGTTTATCTTCATCCAGGAGCAAAGTAACCAGATCCTCTTATGCCTCCTCCAGAAATCTCTAAACTCCGTGAGGGGACAGACCATGTCTAATACTTTTCTGCATCCCCAGTCATGCCTAATATAACACTCTGAATAAAACCTGGTGATTACTAAGTATTTACTGCTACTAAAGAATAGCCAGTTCTAAAAGAATCAAGCTCATCACTAGGTACACTTTGGAGGCTAACCTTGGGTATTTCACCTCTTCTGAAGAAATGAGGCACAAAACCCAATCCTGCTCCAGTTCTATTTTTATTTTATTTTATTTTATTTTTAAATTTTTTGGCCGTGTCGTGCGGCATGTGGGATCTTAGTTCCCAACCAGGGATCAAACCTGTGCCGCCTGCGATGGAAGCGCGGAGTCTTAACCACTGGACCGCCGGCGAAGTCCCCTGCTCCAGTTCCAGAGCAGGATTTCTCAACATCAGCACTACTGACCCTTTAGAACAGATAATTCTTGTTGTGGGGGCTGGAGTATGCATCCCTAACCTCTACACCGAGAAAGTGCCAGTAGTACACCCGAAGTGATAACAATCAAAATTATCACCATTGTTAAACGTCCCCAAGTTGAGAACCATTGTTGTAGCGTCTCTGCTCACTACAGTCGGCTTCAGCAGATCTACATGCCACAATAAAGAGTACTGGACTTGGGGTCAAGTCTTGGTCCTGTCACTTATTAGCGATATTTAGTTAGGCAAGTCCCTTCCCACTCTGGGCCTCAGTTTCTCCATGTATAAAGGGGATTACAATCTAGGCTTATATCAATAGACTATTGTGAGAATCAGATATGGTGATGAGATAGGACTGATGGCTACACAGAAATATGGTATTAGTGTTGTGTTCATCTTATCAAAAATTCCTTAAACTGAAGAGAAATGGAATAATAACAGTAGGATTGCTGAATTTTCATGCCACACAAAGCTTCATCAATTAAGAGTAAGGAATATGGCCCTCTACAGATGGACTGCTACGAAAAGAAGTTTGGCGCGTAACGGAAAATGGATTAGAAACATGAGAGTCAGTACTGGATTTAAATGTTGGCTTTGCCACTTACTACCTATTTGACCTTGGACAAACTAATTCAGCTCTCTGAGTCTTAGTTTCTTCAGCTATTAAATGAAGATAATACTACCTAGTTCATAGGGTTGTAGCAATAATTAAATAAGATTACATAAGTAATTTGCCAGGTATACTGTGCCTACAAATGCCAATTCCCTTGCCCTTATAAACAGTGAGTAAATGCTAGGTGTTGCAAACTTCCAGATAGCCTCCCTAAATAACATCCCCTTCCATTTTATAGCACAATCTCTGATCTCTTCAAATTTACCTTTGGTAATAACTTCCTTATATAAAAAAATTGGGGGGCTTCCCTGGTGGCGCAGTGGTTGAGAGTCCGCCTGCCGATGCAGGGGACACGGGTTCGTGCCCCAGTCTGGGAAGATCCCACATGCCGCGGAGCGGCTGGGCCCGTGAGCCATGGCCGCTGAGCCTGCGCGTCCGGAGCCTGTGCTCCGCAACAGGAGAGGCCACAACAGTGAGAGGCCCGCGTACCGTAAAAAACAAACAAACAAACAAACAACAACAAAAAAAATTGGAGACTTCCCTGGCGGTCCGGTGGTTAAAACTCCACGCTTCCACTGCAGGGAGCATGGGTTCGATCCCTGGTCAGGGAGCTAAGATCCCAAATGCTACGTGGTGCAGCCAAAACAAAAAAAAAATTGGGATGCATTCTTAGACTTGTTATGGAAAATCAAATAAAGTAATTATGTAAAAGCTTTCAGAAAAGTAAACAGTACTCTAAAATGCTCTTTTTCCTTTTTGACATTCCACAGATAAGACTGAATAAAGTGAGAATTGTTCATTCTTGCCACTAAACAAGCATTTTATTCCTCAACACTTACAAGATTCCATTGATTTGTTTATTCATTCATTCACTCTTTCAACAAACATTTACTGAGATCCTGTCTGTCCTAGGCAGTCTGGTGGGCACTATGCAGTCTATGCTTTCAAGGAGCTTGCTAAGAGTATTTTGGAGAGACAGGTATGTACACAAACATCCGCACCACAGGAAGACAAAGGCAATATAGGTATGTACCAAACGTTACAGGGGCAAGAGGGAGAGAAGGGGGAGAGCTTGGGGAAGGCTTCATAGGTGAGGTAGGGCTTTATCAAGATGTAAAGAATGAGCATAGATGTTTGCCATTCCAAAAAACGGCATTCTACAAAAGCAAGGAGGCATGAGACCCTCGAAGAGAACCAACAGAAAAACCAGACATAGTTCGATAAAAAAAATACTGAGAACTCTAGTCATTTCAAAGTATAATAGGCCTTTGAGTAGTAAGAGTATAGGTATCTTTTTCTTTAGTATCTACTCTTTTCTGTACTTCCCAAATTTTCTGCAATAAACATTACTTGGATGATCAGATAGTAAAAACAGAAGGGAAGGGACTTCCCTGGTGGTCCAGTGGGTAAGACTCCACGCTCCCAATGCAGGGGGCCCGGGTTTGATCCCTGGTCAGGGAACTAGATCCTGCACGTGTACTGCAACTAAGAGTTCGCATGCTGCAACTAAGAAGTCCACACGCTGCAACTAAAAAAAGATCCCACAGGCCGCAATGAAGATCCCACATGCCGCAACTAAGACCCAGCACAGCCTAAATAAATAAATAAATAAATATTTAAAAAAAAAAAAAACAGAAGGGAAGAAATGAAGTAGTTGAATTTCAAAAGTCAACCTAACATGACAAAATAGTGCTAGCTTTTAAGAGTACTGCTGGGATAGGACCCAAGGGACCCTGCTGGGATGGTAGGGAACTTAGAATCTGTGGACTCTACTATATATAAGTTATACCTCCATTTTAAAAAATGTAAGTAGACTAAAAAAAAAAAAAGGAAAGAGCGGCCTTACTGAGAATGATGATGAATGATGCTTTTACTCTCCACAGAGAACAGGAGCTGGGTCAGCTTCAGGCTTGGAAACTGCTCCCAGATGAGTAAGATTTCCATCTCTCCAGACACCTGCTCAGCAAGGGATGTAGGCAAATTAAAGGACCCACAGGAGAGGCCCCTTCCTCTCATCTTCTGGGTGAGCTGCAGCTGCAGCAAGGCAGACCATTTATAGAACAAAAGCTAGCACACAGCTCCCCTGCTCAATTCCATCTCAAGGTCAGAGCCCTACCCCCAACTACTAAAGGAAAAATGGATCAAGATAAAATGAAAATCAGAAGAAAAGAAAATCATTTTATCTCTGAAAAGCTGGGCAGTAAGAATGCCTGATATGATGGTCTGAAAACCTCAATCAGTGCAGAGAAGTGAATTGCTAAAAATGAACATCTCTTTATGCTCCACTATTTGGAGCAAAGAACCAGGAAAGAGGCAAAAAGCAGCACATTATTCATTTTGTTATCCTAGAATTCATGTTCATGCCTACTGGAACTCAATCCAAGTCAACAAATATTCATTCAGTGCCTACTATGTGTCAGGTACTGGGCAAGGTCTTAGCGTGACTGCTGATGAAGACAGAAACCATCCCTGCCTTACATATCTTAGAGTCTAATAATAGTCAAGTAATTATGAGAGTAAGGAATGAGCATTTTGAAAGGGAAGTTATATACCCTTTTTTAAAAAAAATAAATTTATTTATTTTTGGCTGTGTTGGGTCTTCATTGCTGCGTGCGGGCTTTCTCTAGTTGCAGCGAGCAGGGGCTACTCTTCGTTGTGGTGCACGGGCTTCTCATTGCGGTGGCTTCTCTTGTTGCAGAGCACAGGCTCTAGGTGCACGGGCTTGAGTAGCTGTGGCACGCAGGCTAAATAGTTGTGGCTCAAGGGCTCTAGAGCGCAGGCTCAGTAGTTGTGGCGCATGGGCTCAGTTGCTCTGCGGCATGTGGGATCTTCCAGGATCAGGGCTTGAACCCATGTTGCCTGCATTGGCAGGCGGATTCTTAACCACTGCACCACCAGGGAAGAATATACCCTTTACTTCTCCTAAATATATAACATACAGACCTAACTTAATGAGGTTCTCTGAAGAAGTGACATTTAAAATAAAGCCTAAGAAAAAAATAGGGGCTGATTAGCTGAAGGGGAAAGAGTATTCTAGGCTTCAGAGAGCATATGCAAAGGTCCTGAGGTGGGAAAGGACAAAAAACAAAGTCAGTGTAACTGGAGATAGAAGGAGAGGGAGAGAGAAGTGTGAGTTAAGGTGAGAGAGGCAAGCCCAGGCCATGGGGCACCTAGCAAGGTATGTGAGAAACTTTTATTTTGATCCTAAAGGAATGGGAGGCCATGGAAGGAATTTAAGCATGAGAGTGACATGATCATATTTCCATTCTAGAAAGATTACACTAAAAGCAGTGTGGAGAATCAGTTAGAGGGAATTACGAATTTGGAGGAAAAGAAGTGAGTTCAAATCCAGACCTTGCCATTTACGACTATAGGCAAGCTTTTATTATATTATTAATAATAATAACAACAATAATAATAGCAGCCAAAGTTTCTGGACTTAGTTGTAAGCATTTTAAATATATTAACTCCCTTTATTTTCACAATAGCTTTATTAGATAGGTACTTTTATTAACCTCATTTTACAAATGAGGAAACCAAGACACAAAGAGGTTAAGGAAACTGCCCAATGTCACACAGTAAGAATGTAGCAGAACAAGAGCAAAACCTAAGCAGTCTGGCTGCAGAATCAATGCTTTGATACACTATGGCAAGGTGCTTGTCTGAATTAAGTAAAGTAATATACAAAAAAAGTATTTAGCAGAGTGGTTGGCTGTTATGATAGTAGGTGCTCAACAAATGTTACTGCCTGCCTGCCTTTACTCAAATGCAGCCAGGGCTTTTCACAGTAGGGTATTAAAAACAAAATATTTTAAAAAGTCCTTCTGAAAATTTAAAACACTATTCCAAGGAGCTGATCCACTGTAGGTATGATAACATTCTGTAAATGGCATTTAATGCCTCTTTGCCACCACCACGTCTGAGATGCTGCCCCTAATCCCTGCCAGCTGAAAAACATCTCATTAATTACTAATAATAATATTATTTATAGAGTGTTTACAATGTCCTGTTAAGTGCTATTATATATTTTTAATATATAATATTATTTATAGAGTGTTTACAATGTCCTGTTAAGTGCTATTATATATTTTCTTATTTAATTTTCAGAACTCAAAGAAATAGGAAAATTACCATCCCCATTATGAAGACAAAGAAACTGAGGTTCAGAATTTCTCAAGGTCATATTGCTAATAACTGGTAGAACTAGGATTTAAATGCAGACAGTTTGATTCCAGAGCTTTTACTCTTAACCACTTGTTACTCAAAGTGTGATCCAAAGACAAGCTGCTGGTAAGCAAACTGCTTGTTATCAGTTCAAGACAAGATAAGAAGCATGAACCAGTCAGTAAACACACTTTAATTCAATCAACATTTTGTTTTCAATAGCAAGAGTTTCTTGATGAAGGAAGCAAAGTGTTAATGTACATTTTGGCATAAGCTCCTAATATCTTCGCAGAGTGGTACTTTGAGAAGCATTGCTCTAAATTATTATGCTACTCTGCCTTCTTGAACTGATATTAAACTTTATCTTTCACTTATCACTTCCACATTATGTTATAATTATTTTTTTGGTGTGTGTATGTGTGCACACACACATATACACACACTCTCCTTGAAATCGGGCATTTACCTTTGTATCCTCCAGTCAGAATGTCTAGTCCAATGCCTACCACAAGAAGAGGCTCAACCAGCAGTTCTTTAATTAAGTACTTAAAAGCACTTTCATTAAACTTTAGGAAATGTATACTACACAACTGGATTGTGTAGTCATATTCAAGAACCTGTCATTCTTTCAAGAATGGCTTAATGTTCCCCATGTGGCAGGCTTTATGCTAGGTACTGAAGAAATGAAGAAGAACACAAGTCAGGGGGGAAGGGAGCTGGCAAATGAATAGATGATTACAGCCCAGAGCACTAAGTGACATGACAGAGGTATGTCAAGTGCTGAAAGAGCAACCAACTCTCTGGGGCATCAGAAAAAGATAAAGTACATCTTTAGGCCTAAAACAATTGAAGTACTATCAGCTGTGAGAGCTAAAGTCACAGCTGATTATCCAATCTTCTAAGAAGCACATTTAGCACAGTTATACTCTAAGTAATAAAGGTTTAAAAGTTCAAATTTGGCTTAAAGACTTAAAATACTATATAATTAAAAATACTGGAGTCAGGGAGAACTGGGTTAAATCCAGGCAACTTACTGGTTCTGTGAATTTTGGCCTTTCAGAGCCTTGGTTTACTCATCTATAAAACTGGAATATACTAATATCTAGTGAGTAAGAAAGTATAATTTTTGCCATATCCACATATGATGCCACGTATTACCTTGATACAGTGGCAAACCAACCACCCAAACTATTATTTATTAAATATTTTTCTTTAAATCAACTCACTTAAAAATTAATTTTAAAAAGAAACTTGAGATGTGGAACAACTGGAACTCATGTTGCTGGTTAGAGTGAAAAGCGGTATGGCCACTGTGGAAAGCAGCTTGGCAGTTTCTTACAAATTTAAAAGTACAGGACTTCCCTGGTGGTGCAGTGGTTAGGAATCTGTCAATGCAGGGGACATGGGTTCAAGCCCTGGTCCGGGAAGATCCCAAATGCTGCAGAGCAACTGAGCCTGAGCACCACAACTACTGAACTTGCACACCACAACTACTGAAGCCCGCACACCTACAGCCCATGTTCCGCAGCAAGAGAAGCCACCACAAGGAGAAGCCCACTCACCACAACAAAGAGTAGTCCCCGCTCACTGCAACTAGAGAAAGCCCGCATGCAGCGACAAAGACCCAACGTGGCCAATAAATAAATATATTTTAAAACTAAATAAAAATAAAAATACACCACTCTTACCATTTGACCCAGCAATCACACTCCTAGAGAAATGAAAACTTCTGTTCTCACAAACACCTGTACATGTTTATAGTAGCTCTATTTGTAACTGCCCGAAACTGGAAACAACACAAATGTCCTTCAAATGAATAAACAAACTGTGGTACATCCACTCAATGAAATCCTACTCAGCAACAAAAAGGAACAAACTACTTTACACAGGCAACAACATGGATGAATCTCAAATACATTATCCTAAGTGAAAGAAGCCAGACTCAAATGGAAAAATACTGTATGATTCCATTTATATGACATTTTGGAAAAAGGCAAAACTACAAGGACATAAAATAAATCAATAGTTGCAGGGACTGGGGGTGGGACAAGGGATTGACTACAAAGGGAGGAGGGGACTTCTTGGGATGATGAAGATGTTCTATATCCTGATTATGATGGTATTTATTCTACTGCATGCATTTGTCAAAACTCACAGAAACTGTTCACTAAAAGGGTGAATTTTACTAACGTAAGTTATACCTCAATAAGCCTGACTTTATATCACTATAGTAAATAGAAAAAGGAGTATCAGTTGACATATAAAGAAGTTAAGGGCTTCCCTGGTGGCGCAGTGGTTGAGAGTCCGCCTGCTGAGGCAGGGGACACGGGTTCGTGCCCGGTCTGGGAAGATCCCACATGCCGCGGAGCAGCTGGGCCCGTGAGCCATGGCCGCTGAGCCTGCGCTCCGCAACGGGAGAGGCCACAACAGTGAGAGGCCCGAATACCGCAAAAAAAAAAAAAAAAAAAAAAAGAAGTTAAGCTAAAAATAAATACAGTGAAAACAAAACAATGTTATAAAATTCTAGCTAGATGGTGGTGTTTGCCAAAGACTCTGAGCCTGAGGTCCCCTCTTTCTTATAAAGATTAGGAAGTACTTCAGCGGTGTTAAGGACATACCAGCACAACACTAAGAATTTCTCCTTCACATAATTAGGTTTAAAAAGAATTAAAAAGGGAAGAAATTTCTCACCATGTGATTTAATGTTATTTAAGGCAAACCACAGGGCATCCCACACTTACCCAAACATTGAGATAAGATATGTAAAGTGCCTGACCTGGCATGGATAGTCAGTAAATGTTAGTTCTCCTCCCCTACAGTTTTCCAGCAAACCCAAAGAGTATATAAAAAGCAGAGGAGGCGAAGAATATCTATATAAATGGGGAGATATACCATGTTAATGGATCAGAGGACTCAAAATAGATGTCAATTCTCCTCAAATTGATCCTCAGATTCAACACACCCCACCAAAATTCCATCAGGCTCTTTTCTGTAGAAATCAACAAGCTAATTCTAAAATTTTAATGAAAAAGCCAGGGACCTAAAATAGCCAAAATAATTTTGAATAAAGAACAAAGTTGCTTTTTCAGTAATCAAGCTACTGTAATCAAGATAGTGTGGTATGGGGAATTCCCTGGCGGTCCAGTGGTTAGGACTCGGCGCTTTCACTGCCGTGGCAGTGGTTTGATCCCTGGTCAGGTAACTAAGATCCCACAATCCGCGCAGTGCAGCCAAAAAAAAAAAAAAGAAGAAGAAGAAGAAAATAAAGCCACTATGAAATACCACCATATATCTCCTAGAATAACTTTAAAAAAATGTGACAAACCAAGTGCTGACCAGGGTAAGGAGTTATTGAAACTCTCATATACTGATGGTGGGAATACAAAATAGGACAGCCACTCTGGAAAAAGTTTGACAGTTTCTTATAAAGTTAAACACACATTCACCATAAAACCCAACAATCCCAGGCTTAGGTAGTTATTGAAGAGGAAGGAAGACACATGCCCCTACAAAACTGGTATGAGAAAGCTTATGGCAGCTTTATTCATAATTACCAATAAACTAGAAACAATCCAAATGTATATCAACTGGTGAATGCATAAACCAATTAAGGTTCACCATTTAATGCAATACTATTCAGCAACAGAATACTTGCAAAACCCCAGATGAATCTTAAACCCATTATGCTAAGTGAAAGAGGCCAGAAACAAACAGCTACATACTGTATGATTCCATTTATATGATATGCTGGAGACCTTAAAACAATAGGGACAGAAAATCAATCAGTGGTTGCCAGGGACTTGAGAGGAAAGAGAGAGGAAATTGACTACACCTTGGGCACCCAGGAACTTTTTGTTTTAAGAACTTAATGGACTTGTTCTATATTTTGATGGTGGCAAACTATATATGTAAAAAGAGTGAATTTTACTACATGTAAATTATATCTCAAAACTTCATTTAACAATAACAAAGCAGAGCATACTACCCACACCAAGAGCATACTACCCACACCAAGAACATCCCATGCAAAGGCATCTTTCATACCTTTCCTCGACTTTAATGGAGAGATGGTTGCAGAGGTTGTGAACATACTGGGCATAACTCTCTGCCAGGGCCATATCATATGCAGTCAGGTGAATGTTTAAAACCCCATATTCATAATCTGTCCCCAAATTAATGGATCTCACTTCCACTTTTCCCCTCTTCTTCCTGGGCTAAACAGGAAACAAAAGAGAAAGAAACTAAATCAAAGTATTGTACAAGAAATTCTAACCATACCATCTTGATATATATATACATTAAAAAAATCAATCTTTCAGTTAAACTTGTTTACCATTTTTCTCTCAGGTTACCCTACCTATAAATTGAACTTTTCCTCGGAAGGAATGGGCAGCCTCCCTTGACACTGGGCTGTAGCATCAGTCAATGAAAGGAGAGGGAATATTGCTGGCATTATTTAACATAAATACATGTGACTGTCTTCTGCCATTAACTAGTTTTGAGACTCACCTTCCAAATCTGGCCCTCAGTTTCCCAATTTTTATATTAATGGGGTTATGCTAGATAACAGATTCTTGAGGATTTTTTTTGGGGGGGCCATGCCGCACAGCTTGTGGGATCTTTTTTTTTTTTTTACAGGAAATAAAGAATCCTTTTTTTGTGTGTGTGTGTGTTAGTTTCTGCTTTATAACAAAGTGAATCAGTTATACATATACATATGTTCCCATATCTCTTCCCTCTTGCGTCTCTCTCCCACCCACCCTCCCTATCCCACCCCTCTAGGTAGTCATAAAGCACCGAGCTGATCTCCCTGTGCTATGCAGCTGCTTCAGCTTGTGGGATCTTAGTTCCCTGACCAGGGAGTGAACCTGGGCCCTTGGCAGTGAGAGCACACAGTCCTAACCACTGGACCACCAGGGAATTCCCAACAGATTCTTTTTTTTTTTAAAATAAATTTATTTATTTACTCATTTATTTTTGGCTGCATTGGGTCTTTGTTGCTGCGCACGGGCTTTCTCTAGCTCCGGTGATGGGGGGCTACTCTTTGTTGCGGTGCCCGGGCTCCTTCTCATTGCAGTGGCTTCTCATGTTGCCTAGCACCGGCTCTATGCGCGCAGGCGGGCTCAGTAGTTGCCGCTCACAGGCTCTAGAGTGCAGGCTCAGTAGATATGGCGCTTGGGCTTAGTTGCTCCGTGGTATGTGGGATCTTCCCGGACCAGGGCTTGAACCCGTGTCCCCTGCATTGGCAGGCGGATTCTTAACCTCTGTGCCACTAGGGAAGCCCTCCCAACAGATTCTTAATCTAGAATCCATAAAGGAATTTCAAGGGGTGTGTCAACCCCAAAACTTATATGCAAAATTTTACATGGGTGCACACTTTTTCTAAGGAGAGAATCTTAACTTTCATCGGAATCTTAAAGAAATTAATCACAAGAAAGTGCAGAATTACTTCTCTTCCAGCCCTCCTAGCTTTGAAATTCTGCAGTCCAATTATTTAGACAGCCTTCCTTTTAAAAACTTAGAGGCAGACAAATTATTTTATTTCTACCCTTCTCTTTCATATAAAGTATTGCTTCACTACATATCAACCTGTGCAAACTGCTGTAAAAAGTATGAGCCCTGGGAAAACAGATATGTAACACGACATAGAACAGGATCAAGAAAGCTTCTCAACCAGAAATAATTTAACCTAAATGCCCATCAGGAGGGGAACTTGTTAAATAAAACATGGCACATCCATTCAATAGTACATTATGCAGCTGTAAGAAGACATAAGGAACTTCCTTATGTACTGATACAGAAAGGTTTTTAAGATAAATTAAATGATAAAAGCAGACTGTAGAATAATGTTTTCAGAATATTGCCATACATATACAAAGGGTGGGTAGGGGAGAATAGATGTGTGTGTTTAATTACTTACATATTTATTTGTTTGCATATCAAAAACTAACTCTGGAAGGATACACAAAAATACTAATACCATTGGCTGCCTATGAGGGAGGGAACTGTATGGCTGGGGCACAGGGATGGGAAGGAGACTTTTTAACTACTTCCCTTCTATATTTTTTGAATTTTTAATAATATGAATCTTTTATCAATTCAAAGTTAGAATCTTAAAATCTACCTTGCTTTTTAAAATTTTTTAGTAAAAATGTTTTTACAATGTTCATACTAAAAATGCATAAATAAGTACACAGCTCAATGAATTTTCAATGTGAAAATACCTGTATAAACAGTATCTTGAACAAGAAACAGACCACTACCAGCACCCCCAAAAGTCTCCTGCCTCCCAAATTGGTGACCACTAGTATGACTTCTAGAACCATATGCTCATTTTGCCTTTTTTCTAAATTCGTGAAAATGGAATAATATACTATGTTCTCTTTTTTGTCCAGCTTCTTTAACTCATTATGTTTGTAAGATTCATCATGTTTTAGGTGAAACAGGAATTCTTTCCTTCTCATTGCCCTAGTAAGTCTATTATATGAACATGTTATAGTTTATTTATCCTTTTTACTGTAGGTGGAAATTAGAGTTGTTTCCGGTGTGGAGCCATTATAAACAGTATTGCTACCAATGTTTTTGCATGTATCTTTCAGTGAACATATGTATGTATTTCTGTTGGGGATATACCCAGAACTTGAACTACTGAGTTACAGACAATGTAGAGGTTCATCTTTAATAAGTTCTGTTTTTCAAAGTGGTTTCCAATTTAGACTCCCACCAGCAGTACACGAACGTTCTAGTTGCTCTACATTCTTGCCAATACTTACAAAACTTAGTATAGTCAGGTTTTCTGGTCGGTTTCTTTTAGCCATTCTGGTTGGTATGAGGTGGTAATGCATTGAGACTTTAACTTGCATTTCCTTTAAGTCTACTGAACCTGAGCATGTTCCCATATGTCCACTGGCCATTTGGATATTCTCTTTTATAACCTGCCTATTCAAGTATTTTGCCCATTTTTTAGATTGGGTTGCCTTCCTTTCTCTTACTGATTTGCAGAAGTTCCTTCTATATTCTAGACATGATCCTTTGTTAAACGTACATGTTGCAAATATCTTCTTCCTCCCTGTGTCTTCCTTTTTCACTTTTTAATGGTACATTTTGATGAGCAAAAATTCTTATTTTTAATGTAGTCCAATTTACTCATTTTTTTCTTTTATATTTATAGTGACTTTTGTGTCCTGTTTAAGAAATCTTTGCTTACCTTAAGATCATGAGGATATTCTTGTATGTTATCTTCTAAAGTTTGATTATTTTAATATTTACATTTAGATCTACAATCATTTTAAGTGCTTTTTGTGTACAGTGTGAAATAGGAGTCAAGTCAGTTTTTTTCACATGACTATTCAATCCAATTGACCCAAGTACCCCAGCACCATTGCAATTCAGTGTCACTTATGTCATATAATAAATGTTCAGAGATACTTGGATCTGTTTCTATATTCTTTATCCTGCTCCATTGGGCTATTTGTCTATTCTTGAGCTAATACCACACTGTCCTAATTATTGGAGATTTAGAATAAATCTTGCTATTTGGTAGAAATTTTTTTTAAAGAAAAAAATGAGGTGGGGATCTATTTACATGTCTTAAGTCACCCTTATCTAACAGCCAACAGCCTAGTTACTGCCATAGCAGAGGTGTTCCTGGCAGAGCACCTAGAGTGGTTCTCTCACATCAATGCTCTCCAGGTCAGTCTAAGAGAGCAGGGGCCCAATCTGGGGAAACAGGGGGAGGACCAAGAAACGGTCCTTTCACAAGGCCGGTAAAACTGATACAAACCTGATCTCACAGGGATATTCTGAGAACTGAACAAAACACTGTATATACTTAATTCAATCTGTGGCACATATTTAAACACTCAATAAACATTAACTTTTATTATTATTTTTTCATTTTCATATTCTTCACATCTAGCACAGGGCCCAGCAGAGAGACAACATGCAGTGAATCACTATTTTAGAATTTTAGAATAGGATGGCATTTAGAGATAACTTTTTCCCAGTTCTTCATCCTTGCAGGGGAAGAATATGAAGCCCAGAGAGATTAAATATGTCCCCCAGAGTCACACAGCCACACCAGACAGATCCTAGGAACTAACCCAGACCTCCTGACTCCCAATGCAGAAATTTTTTCACTGAACCCTCTGCATTATTAAAGTTCTTAACAGTGGTAGTCACCCCAGGGTCCTAGACTTTGCTATGAGTGAGAAGCCAACTTCTATAACCAACCATCAAGGTGCAGGGGTTTGGCTCTCCTGCAGAGCCCACCATACCCGAGGCCAAATGCAGCAATCCAGACTTCTCATCATGACAGCACTGCAGTCAGAGCTGTGAAGAATGCTAAAGTCAGAATGCAAAGGGGAGTGGCTGAAATTTTCCAGCAGGGAAGGGAGGAGCTTCTTTGAAGCCTGCAGGAGGCTTTTCTTAACCAGGGAAAATGCCAGGGCTCTTCAAAGGTGTCGCTTTAGGAGAACAAAAAGAAGAAAGCTGATTCTAGTATCCCTCTTGGCATCTCACTTGCTTTTCCATGTTGGCCTAGATCTGTCTAGACCAATCCACACCATCAGGAGTCCACTGTGATATTATATTTCAGTTCTGAGCCAGGGCACAGCATAGCTAGCAAGAGCTTGAGTGCATGAGATTTCAGACACCAGTTCCTATAATTTTACCTGCTCAATCTTTCTCATCCCCTCCTTTTTATTCCTACTGCCTAAGTTCAGACCTTCATGACTGCCATGGGGAGCTATTAAAGATATCTGTGCAAGAGATGTACATGACTAGGGCTCTGTTTCTGGAAGGCCACCCTGACTGCCCATGAAGGAGAGCTAGGCAGGAAAGGAATGGAGGCTACGAGAAAGATGGCAGGGAAGATGGACTACTGTCCACCATCAAACTTTGGTACTCCTGTGACTGACCTGGATTCACCGTGAGTTGGCCCAGGGCGGCCATCCTTGGATCCCTGTAGAAGTACAATATGATGCCCAAAATGGGCCATGGGATAAATCACTAAACCATTTTTGTACAGAAATATCCATATTACTCCTATTTTACAGACAGAAAACTGAGGTCCTCTGAAGGATGTTATTTGGCCAAGGCTACTGGGGAACTTTGCTGGCAAAGAACAAATAGAGAAAGGACTCAGATTAGAATCACAGACTGTTATAGCTGGAAGGTAACTTAGAGATAACTTAGTTTCTCCTTCCTTCCTCCCCTAATTTTATATAAGGGGGAAGTCGAGGTCCAGAAAGGTTAAAATAAAGGTTACAATAGTAAGGAAGTGGAAAAGGCAACCACTTTGGGTCTAGCCATGGCTAGAAGCTGAGTCTGTGGCCCCAGACCCAGGCTGTCTCCTCTAGATTCTGCAAAAGTAATGATAGTAGCTGCCTATCACTATAGGTGGCATTCTCTAGGGTGGGAAAGTTGGGAAGAAATTGTATCATCTGAATCCTGAAATGAAAAGCTGACAGGCCTGCAGCATATACAGCTTCCAGAAATTCTGCTGATGGAAATTTTAAAAGCTACACCTGGGGACTTAAATGATTTGGTGATGGTACTCTGAACAGTCCATAATGAGCAGTAGGGTGCACAGAAATCAAGTGGTTATGTTTATAACTCAGTGTAGCACACTCAAGAAATGTACACCAGACAGAAGGCCTGACCCTGACTGGGATGGCAGAGAGGCTCAGCCTGGTGCTGCATAAAGAGCCCTAGACTAAGATGGAAGCCAAAGAATATCTGGGGGACTTCCCTGGCAGTCCAGTGGTTAAGAGTCCGCGGTTCCACTGCAGGGAGCACGGGTTTGATCCCTGGTTGGGGAACTAAGATCCTGCATGCTGCACAGCATGGCTGGAAAAAAAAAAAAAGAAAATCTGGGCTCAAGTACTGTCTTAGTCACTACATGACATTGAGTGACCTCTCTAGGTGTCAGTGTCTTCATCTGTAACACCTAAGGTTCTTGTGAAGCTCAAAATAGTGAATTTCTGTGAAATGGAAATAGCATGGACATTAGATGGATTCTGACCACTGTCAGTTCAAATAATGGCTCTAGAAATTACTAGCCACTTGGGAAAGTCATTTAATGAGTCTTAGATTCCTTAAACAGGGTCCTTAATAACCACAGCATATCTGAGGATTAAATAAAATATACCATTTATAATACTGTAAAATGAAATAATGCTTTTAAAGCCTGGCACACAGTGGTTACACGTCTGGTATATAGTAGTTGCTCAATAAGTGGTATCTTTAAAGAAAGATTGGGTAATGTACACAGATAGGACATTATTTTTACTACAAATTGGAGGTAAGCATGCTCCTAGTATCCTATCGGTATGCTTTACAGAATGAGACATTTATTAAGCACCTGCTGTGTGCAAAGTGCTGATTCAACCACTCTAAAGAAAGAGACCAAAGAAAGAGAAAACACAGTCCCAGTTCTAAAGAGGCTTACAGTTCAGAGAAAGAGAGAGAGAGAAGACACACATGAAAGAACCAGTCCTCTCAGGACTTCCCTGGTGGCACAGTGGTGAAGAATCCACCTGCCCATGCCGGGGACACGGGTTCGAGCCCTGGTCCGGGAAGATCCCACATACCGCGGAACAACTAAGCCTGTGCGCCACAACTACTGAGCCCACGCTCCGCAACTACTGAAGACCGCCCGCCTAGAGCCTGTGCTCCGCAACAAGAGAAGCCACTGCAATGAGAAGCCCGCGCACCACAACGAATAGTAGGCCCCACTCGCCACAACCAGAGAAAGCCCGTGCACAGTAACAAAGACCCAATGCAGCCAAAAATAAATAAATTAATTAATTTTTAAAAAAAAAAGAAGAAAAAGAACCAATCCTCTCAATTTAATCATAACAAGCAGCCCACCTCCCATGGCAAGTTCAACACAAGCTACCTTGCTGCACCATGTCAATTAAAACCCAAGAGCAATGACCTCAGCTGGTCGCAGCTGAAAGTGCAACGAGCAGGTCAGTACTCCTAGGTGTTTTGCATGACATATAAGGGTATATAGTAGTTCCTCAATAAATGGCAACTATAAAAAAGGTAATCTAGACCTGTCTACTTCTCAAGTCTCGTGTACCATCATCCTCTAGTGCCCACTTGAGATTCCAGGATTAACAAACTGCTAAAAGTTTCCCAACTGCATCTCCAGGATCAATGACTTTACACCTTTGCCCAGAATGTTTCCCCTCCCTGCAGAGTCTGACTCTTCACCCAACATCCTCAATGTAACTCCTAGTAATTTTTTGTTGCTGTTGTTGTTGCTTTTTGCGGCACCCACGCGGCGTGCGGGATCTTAGTTCCCCGATCGGGGTGGAACTCGTGCCCCCTGCAGTGGAAGCGCGGCATCTTACCACTGGACCGCAAGGGAAGTCCCTCCTAGTCATTTTTTTTTTTTGCGTACATGGGCCTCTCACTGCTGCGGCCTCTCCCGTTGCAGAGCATAGGCTCCGGACGCGCAGGTTCAGCGGCCACGGCTCACGGGCCCAGCCGCTCCGCGGCATGCGGGATCTTCCCGGACCGGGGCACGAACCCGCGTCCCCCGCATCGGCAGGCGGACCCCCAACCACTGCACCACCAGGGGAGCTCCCCTCCTAGTCATTTTTTAAGACTCTGTTCATGCTCTTCCAGGAAGACTTCCCTCATTCCTCATGCTGAGTTAGGTACGACGCCTATGTGTTCCCATAGCAACCCCCTCCCCATTATACACCACTATCACTTATCACATGTATCCATTTATTCAACAAATATTTTCTGACCAATAGTGATAAGCCAGACCAGGGTTAGCACTGGGGATATGATAGTATATAAGACAGCCATAGTCTCTGCTTGCTGAAACTTGCAATCTATTGGGAAAGGCATACAGAGAACAATTATAAGAAGATGCATGTTTTGAGGGAGGAAAATAGAGTGCTATGGGATTGTAAAGAAGAGGGACTAATGCCATCATCAGCATCATCATTATCACCACCAGTAACTACTCATGGGCTCCATGCTTCAGACATTGTGCTAAGTACTTAAAACTTTCTTTTTTAACTTACTTCTCACAAACCATTTAAATAACATGGTTATTTAAAGGCAAGAAAATTGTGGCTTGTAAAAGTTAAGTAACTTACCCAAGGACATACACTAGTAAGCATAAGAACTGAATCTTTAACTTGGGTCTGCCTAATTCTAAAACATTTCTCTTAATCTCCGTCTTTCTCTTTAAGGAAGGTATGCAGAGCCTGTCAGTTTCCTCAATATCTATTCTCTCTTTTCTCTTTAATCACGGACCTGCTGAATTTTACCTGGGCATATGACCATTTATAATAAAAATTACACTTCCCAACCAATCTTGCAGCTGGGTATGGTTATGTGACCAAGTTTTGGCCAGTGGGATACAAGCTCACACATACTGCTTTCCCTTTCCCCTTCCTGCTGGTTGGAATGTGGACATGAAGGCTTAAGGGAGGCAGCCATCTCAGACTATGAGATAGAAGCAGTATGATAAGTGTTGCAAAACAAAAGGCGGGAATATCTACCTATACTTTATATGACAGAAAAATAAACTCTATCTTGTTTAAGCCCCTTGACTGAGTGGATCTCCCTCTTATGGCAGCCAAACCACTACCTCAATAAGAAAGTATTATGTCTCATTCATTTCTCTATTCCTAGAGCCCAGCAATATTCAATGTTGAGTTGAGCTGAATTAAATTCTGGTTCTAATTCTGTTATTTACTAGCCATATGGTCATAGAGAAATCACTTATGCTCCTCAGTTTCCTTTTCTGCCCAGTCTACCTCACAGGATAGTTGGTGAAGCAAAAAGCATGGTTTTCAAATCTGTTGGTTACAAAGGGCCTAAGAAAAAATCACGTTTCCCTTTGTGAAGCACATGAAATACTCATCAGTGTGCTTTCACTGTATAAAACAAGAATGACTTAACTAGCAGAACATATGGTTAGATTATATAAATGGAGTTCTCTGCATTTCAAAAAATATGAAAACATATGAGTTTCTCTGTTAACATTTATTTTCATCAAGTAAAACTGATGGGAGAAAAACTTGTAATTTAGAAAATTCTATCCATTAACTTAATTGTCTTTCTAAAATGTGGAAGATTGCCATTATTAAACCTGAGGAGAGGTTCCATTCTAGGATCACCAGTGTTCCAAGGGCCTATGGTTTGACAGGCACTGAGATAATGGATGGAAAAACACTTTGAAAATGGAAAGAGATCATTACTTTTACTCATATCAAAAATGAATCTCTCTAAAGCTCTGACACTGTTGTAATTTAGCAGAACAGGCAAGGCAGGATGAGAGCCCAGTGGGTTGGAGACCAGGGTGCTCTAATGGCACAGGCTAAAAGTCAGGTCTTCACAGGAATTGTTCTGTGCCTGGAAAAGCTCTGGGAAACACTTTTATAGTTTTTACAGCCCCAGTGTTTCCAGCTACGCTAAGCAACTGCATACTCCTAGATGAGTGTCAGTTCACTTTACATACTCAGTGTAAGAACACAGGTAGTGTTTAATAAATGTTTGTTGAGCTGAACTCTATAACACCTCCACTGACACTTTCAGGGAGAACTGCATCTTTAACTTTGCTCTCTTGATATTTAGTTCATTTCCCAAGCAAAGCACTTCCCACGTGTACTTTAGTTACATTTTTGAACACTATCCTTCCCAGGCCACTTCATACTTTTTGTAGTTAAGAGACTGTGTCCCACTCACCACAGTGTCATCTGTGCAAAGCACAGTGCCTGGCACATAGCAGACACTCAATAACGGTTGTTCTTTTCAATAAGTTACAAGAGGCAGACTTGAGGGAAAACATGGATGCTAGTTTAAAACAACTCTCTATAAGCCAGTCCTATAATCCATGTCTAGCCCTACAGTCACCAGGCCAGCAAAACCAATCTTTCTGTTTCCAGGAAGCTAGGACTATCACCACAAAGTGATTCTGATCTGCAGATTTTTCTGGGAATGATGTCACAGTCTCCTCACAGACTTGTGGCTGTTAGAGCTGATCAATCTATGAGTGCTACAACAAAATAAGTAGGTGTCAGAAATGACAAACACCTCCTCTATGTCAACAGTCAGAACAGCATGAAGTTTCCAAGAGAAAAGGTATCTTGACTCCTAGTGCCCTTCTACAAAGAGGAAATAAATTGTCTAAGTTCAAAAACCTTACTCTCTTGCCCCAGAGCCTGAAAAATAGAACATATAACAGCTAAAACTGACAGCAATTTATGTTGTCTCCATTTCATCCTCCCAATCTTCCTCTTGGCAATGCTTTTATTCTTGGGCTGCTATTACCCTAAAATTGGAGGCTGAACAACAGCTGAGGGCAAGTAAGTAAGTGGTCTTGGGAGATATGACCTAGCACTATACAAATGTGAAGGACTATATTCTTTTTATTTTTATCAAATAAAAATCACTCCAAACAATCTGAAGCCTTTTAAATTTAACAGAATGATGCAGGGCCCTTGAAGGAATAATGAGATTACACACTGAGACACAGTGCTATGGCTGCAGATATGCTCTGAAGTGTGATCCCCCACTGCCATGAGTCAAGGTGGGTCTTACATGATGAGAGAAGAAAAAGGAAGATATCATGTCTTAAAGAAGAAAGAGCATGTACAAAGAACAGAAGCATGAGACAGAATGGGTGTATGAGAAAATGTGCCTGAAGTATAGTGTGCAAAATGGGAAATCACTGAGAAGGAGATTGGGTCTGTGCTGAGAGACCCGAAATCCCACTGAGGATACAGAAAAAATGGTTTGCTATCATCCCCCATGCTGCCACCCAAGAGGAAGCTTTGTTTTCACCTCTCTTCTCACTAAACTCCTCAGAGAAGCATCAAGGACAAGGGCACAGGACGGAGGGATGGAAACCAACCTATAAACCAACCTATAAACCAGGCCATGCAAGATAGAGATAAAACCAGTATTGACAAGGAAAGCTGAGGTGAGGTAGATGTGCCTTTTCCTTCCCAAGGTTCAGGAGTCATAAGGCTGAGTGTGGAACCTTTGGAAGGAGGAGTGAAGAGATTATACCAGCAGAAAAGGGACAAGGGTTGGCCACTTTGTGCATGAGAATTAACTCTTGTCTCAGGGATGTAGGGCTCAAGAGAGTAGAGGAGCCAGCCTGAGAGTCAGAGAAGAAAAAATGGGAAAATGGCTGTTTATTGTTTTTTCTAGGTTCTAAGTTCAGGGAAGAAAGGAAGCCAAAAGATGACTTTTCCAGTCCAGTACCCCAAGGGTACAAAAGAGACAGGGACTTGGGACAGAGCCTCTGTAAGCTGGCGGATGAAAGTTTTCATTGTGCTGTTCCGTGCAGGAAGTGAGGAGCCTCTAGCAGCTTCCATCACCATCCAGCCCTATTGTGCTAGCCACCCTGGAACAATGAATGACATCAGAGAAAAGCCTACAGCCCTAACAAAAGGGAGCATCACTCCCTTCAAGCAACCAAGGTCATCTGGAGGCAGCTGTTTGCAGAGAATGGGTTGTTTGCCAGCTCTGATTTACAAAACCTCGGGGCAGCTCCAATAACCACATTTAGGTTCAGCTCAGTCAATATTTATTGTCCTCTACTTGATGCCAGGCTTTGTGCTGGACACTGGGGATACAGAAAAAATATGAGACATGGCCTCTACCCTGAGTATGCTCATCATCTAGGAGGAGAAACAGTCATCAAAACAGGTGGTTAAAACAGAGCAGCAAGTCCTAGGATAGAGGAAGCACAAGGAACTCCAGCAGCTCATGGTAGGACAAGTAACCCAGTGCAGGGAATCAGAGGTTTCTCAGAAGGAGAGATCTGTTCTTCCCCTCCTCATCCTGCTTCCTCAATGGGATTTAGATGTTCAGAATGTATTGGCCAAGTGAAGAAGGAGAGCAGGTCTTCCAAGTAGACAGAAGAGCAGGTGAGAGGTCTCAAAACAGTATGATGGGGCTTCCCTGGTGGCGCAGTGGTTGAGAGTCCGCCTGCCGATGCAGGGGACACGGGTTCGTGCCCCGGCCTGGGAAGATCCCACATGCCGCAGAGCAGCTGGGCCCGTGAGCCATGGCCGCTGAGCCTGCGCATCCGGAGCCTGTGCTCCGCAACGGGAAGAGGCCACAGCAGTGAGAGGCCCGCGTACTGCAAAAAAAAAAAACCCAGTATGATGATTTGAGTATGGTATCCATGAGATGGGAGAGGAGGCTGGAGAGAAATATGGGACAGATGGCATTAGACATGCCATTAAGCTTCCTTTTATAACAAGCCAAGGAGTGGGCCAGAGCATGGTATATACAGAAAATTATCTATGAGGGAGGATCCCAAGAAATTTAAAAAAAACAAAAAACTCACACCCAAACAAAACTAATTTTATTTTCTGCTAATTTATGTGAGACTTTTAGAAGGGGGATATAGCAAAATAAAACAACTCCAAGAACTTACTCTGAGGTGTCACAACTCGGAAAGGGTGTAAATCACTCCTTCTTCTGAATTTTAAATAGCACTTTGTATCTTCCTTTCAGCACTTGTCACTTTCTGCTTGGGAGCATAATTATTTGTGTCTTATCTCTAGTGGTTTATCAGCTCCCTGTGAGCATGAACCAGGTCTTGTTCATTCATACTACAAAATTTTATTGCAACTCAGTCTGAAAAGGCAAGGCACCCCCAACAGTACCTAGCACATAATAGATGTTTGAAAAATGTATCATAGCATTATGGAGTTACATGATATCAGAGCTGAAAGACTCTTGAAGATATTCTAATCCAGAGTTTCTCAAACTTTGTGAGGAGTCTGACAAGAGCTATGGACTCTCTTCCCAGAAAAAGTCACACATAGAAAACATTTTACATATAATTTCAGGACCTGCCATGCCCAAAGAGGTTAGGTTAACTTACCCCAAATCACAAAACTAATAACTGGCAGAACCAAGCCTAGAACACAAGTTTCCTGGTTCCCAATTCAGTACTCTTCTCATCACAAAGGAACAATTTTAGTAGGGCTGTTTCCTGCTGGGAAGGTGCCTGATACAAGCCTCAGGTGTGGCAACATTCCTGTCCTGAAATTCCTTGATATAAGGATGTTGCTCAGGAGAACTTGGCAAGTTTAGTGGCTTCTGAGGCCCAAATGCAGTGGTACTGGACTTCTGCCAAGGTGAGAGAGGCAATGGGAGATGTGCGGGGTTGCATGGGAGCATCGAACTAAGCCAAAGAACCAAAAGCGATGTTGAAATCTCCCCAAGTAGAACAGCAAAATCTTCCTAACTATACTGTTTACAGGAAGTGATAGAATCGTGACTCAAAGCTAGACTGTCTGACTTTCAAGCCAGTTTTGTGTCCATCCCACTACAAAATCCTCTGCAAATGCACAAAAAATCCAACCACCACAGAAGCAATCCTTCAGCTGGAGCCAAAGAAATAGGCTAAATAATCTTACAATGCTTAGAAATAACTCCCAGTTATCTGTGATAATGGATTAAAGAAACACATACATATTTTAAATCTGTAAATACTGTAAAAATCAGCTACTTGGCTGAAAATGTGAATCCACCTCTATGTGCCACAAACCATTCATTCAACTGAACTGAACATATTTCCATTGTGAGGTCCCTATTAAACTAAGTACTAAGAAGATATTTTCTTTACGTGTCACAAATAATAAAACCAAAGAATTTGCTTTTCACTGTGATAACCTGGCCTAGGGACAAGATTAGGAACCGGCAAAAACATCTCCACTCTGGATCATATCCAAACTAATTAACTGGAGAGGACTGAGGGACAACCCTCTATCCTTTCTAGCTCCAGTATAATCCAACCTATGCACATCTGACCTTCAGGGTCTTTGTAAAAGCTGCACACTATCCCTTTCTAAAGGACCCCTGCCCCTCTTACCTCTTGTGCTTTAACTAGGTGCTTGTATCTTCCAATGCCATGCGTGGGCTGTGCCCTGTAGTGCCGACTGATGCTCAGCAGAATGCCACCTAAAAGAGAGAAAATAAGACAAACCTGTTTCAAAGCTCCTCCAGGGACAGATAGATCATACATGAGGAGACAAATTCTCCATCGTGAAATGGAATATTTGGGGATAGTGAGCCTCTTGCTGGTTTAAAGAACCAGAGCTATTTCTTGATCCTGAGCTGACACTCGGTTTACCCAATTTTTCTCTCCGTTTGGCCCCTGGACTATATCTAATCCCCACCACCCATCTTTCTTTGAGAAATTCTCTCCTGCTAGAGCCACTGCTGGTAGGGGGACAAAATACATTCTCACAGGGCTCTCATTTTCTCCGTTCCTCAACAGGCAATAATCCTTTTGAAGTTTTCCAATGAAGATTGTTCAGAGAAAGAGACAGGTGGCAAATACAACCAGGAAAAAGGACAATCACAGATTTCCACAGTTTTTTAAACTATCTAATTTGCTTTATTTGTGTTGATATGTAATAATCTCCAACAGACTTTGTTAAGTGAATAACAATAAAAACTAAAAACCTAAGGTACAGAACAGTGTGTATGTGAAAAATAGGATCTGTATACACATATTCACTGTGGCAGACCCAGAGATATGCCACCCACATTCCCTTCAAAGAAGGACTTGCTGATATATACATATTCTCCTTTAATCCTCATTATTTTTATCTTCATTTACAAATAAAGAAATTGCAGCTCAAAAAACTAGGAATTGGCCAAGGTCAACCAGCAAGTAAAAGGCAGAACTGCAATTTAAACCCAGGTCTATGTGACTGAACAGCCTGTTCTCAGATGTGTTATAACATTTGAATTTCTGGAATACAAAATCTAGCTAGGGACTTCCCTGGTGGTCCAGTGGTTAAGAAACCACCTTCCAATGCAGGGGATGTGGCCTTGATCCCTGGTTGGGGAACTAAGATCCCACATGCCGCGGGGCAACTAAGCCCAAGCGCCACAACTACTGAGCCCGTGCACTCTGAAGCCCATGAGCCACAACTAGGGAGCCTGCGTGCCGCAACTAGACAGCCCACACACCACAACTAGAGAGAAGCCCACGCAACGCAACGAAAGATCTCACATGCCACAGCAAAGATCCCGCGTGCCGCAACTAAGATCCGAGGCAGCCAAATTGAAAAAAAAGAAAATCTAGCTAGACTTGATCGTTTCCATATCTGATATCAGCTCCTTATCTCTACCCTTCACTGGAACCAGCCCTACACAGCTCTGTTATGTCTGTCTGTCTCTCTTGCTTGTTCCCTACCTTCTGGAAAAGTACTAGTCCTAGGTTCTGCTCCCTTCCCTCCCAGCTCCTGTGGTCCTGCATCTCCCCAGGGCCACCACTTTGTGGGGGGCTAAACACAAAATGGTGTGGAAAAGTCTAATGACATCAAGTGAAATGTTTCTTAAGCTTCTCTTTTCTAAAATGTGCTTCCAAGCAGGTCTGCTCTGTGCCAGGCCAATCAAGAATCGTGGCTTCGGAGACTTTCCCTATGTTTACAATCCACAGTACTTCATCAAGACAACCCTGGTATATCATGGTTCCCTTCCATGATGTGCATTAGTCCACATTTACTATTATATGCCAACAACTGAATAGATACTGGGACAGTTACAAAGATGACTAAAATATACTACTTTCCCTAGAGACACTCAATGTGTACTGGGGAAGGATGATGGGAAAGCAGATAATTACCGTATAGTGTACAAAATACTTTAATGGAGATGAGAGCAAGGAACTTAGAGGAAAGAACCACTAACTCCACCTTAGGGGTGAGCGGGGAGAAGTGGAAGATGGTACAGAGGAATAGGTTCAGGGAGGTAACAGCTGAATTCTTTTTTTTTTTTTTAAGTCAGTTTTCTCATCTTTATTATTTATTTGGCTGCATCAGGTCTTAGTTGCGACACGCAGGATTTTCGCTGCAGCACGCAGGATCTTTCGTTGCAGCGCATGGGCTTCTCTCTAGTTGTGGCGCACAGGCTTATTTGCCCCGAGGCATGTGGGATCTTAGTTCCCTGACCAGGGATCGAACCCACGTCCCCTGCATTGGAAGGCGGATTCTTAACCACTGGACCACCAGGGAAGTCCCAACAGCTGCATTCTTGAAAGAGGAGTAAGAGTTTAACACGCATGGAAGAAGGAGGCATTTTTGGCAGAGGCTTCCAAAGAGCACTGAACATAACTGAGCTATCTTCTTGGCCACAGTCCCAGCTGACTCTTTGAGGCTTTAGGTTCCAGACTCTGCAACCTGGGGCCCCGCCCAAACAGCTGATATCCAAATCCCCTTGATTGGGTACACAGCCATCCTCAGATCAGAGCCTTGAAAATTAATCCATCCCAAAAGATTTTATTATGACTTTAAAACATGACCTCCTAAAAAGCACTGAACTCTCCAAAGCATGTTTACTCATTCAACAAATATTTATTACTACCCACTGGGGTAGCCAGAAACAATTATAGCCTCACAACCATGTGAATGGCACACACTAGAGTTGTGCAATGTACAAACAACCCAATATCCATGGCAGGCCCAGGTTGGTACCAACCACTGCCCTAGATGCTGGAGCTGTAACAATGGGCAAAGACAAAGTCCCTGCAATACAGAATCTATGATCTAGTGGCGAGACAGTAATATCAATGCAGGTGATAAGGGCTACCTACAATAAGGGCTATATACATGAGAGAGGCACTAAGGCTGGACTTGTGGTGTCAGGAAAGGATTCTTAGAGCAGGTGGCTTTTAAGTAAAACCTGACAGATGACTAGGAGTTAGAGAGAACACAGTATGGGGAGGGGAAGACCCAGAGAGAGAATTTCAAGGCAGAGTATAAGCAGCAGGGTGGCAAGAGATGAGCTTACAGAAACAGGCAAAAAATTTAGGAAGGGCTTAATTATTCAGTACTTATGATGTGCCAGACACTGTGCAATGAGGTGAAGATATAACAGGGGACAAGGCCAACAAAACTCAGCTTATGGAGCTTATAGTCTAGTAGGAGGAGGGAATCATTAATGGAGGAGGGAATAGTCACAAAATAAACATGAGGGCTTCCCTGGTGGCACAGTGGTTGAGAGTCCGCCTGCCAATGCAGGGGACACGGGTTTGTGCCCCGGTCCGGGAAGATCCCACATGCCGCGGAGCGGCTGGGCCCGTGAGCCATGGCCGCTGAGCCTGCGCGTCCGGAGCCTGTGCTCCGCAACGGGAGAGGCCACAACAGTGAGAGGCCCGCGTACCGCAAAAAATAAATAATAAATAAATAAATAAATATGAAATTACAAATTGTGATGAATGATAAAAAGCGCTATGGCAATACAATCAGTGGATCTATTTTAGATTGGAATACCTGGAAAGGCCTCTAAAAAAAAATGACATGTGAACTGAAACCAGATTTCAGAGGAAAATAGTAATAGTGGTTATCCCCAGGGAGAAGTGGCTAGACGGCAGGAGAGAGAGACTTACTGTTGACTTTATACTCATGTATCTTTTAAAACTTGTTCCATGTACATGCATTATCTACTCAAATAAATAAATAAAATAAATTGAGACCTGAAAGGCAGATAGGAGTTTATTAGGTAAAAAGATAGAGAATGAATATTCCAGGCAGTGGGAATAGCGTGTGCAAGGGCCCCAGAGGGGGACGCAGATTGGCACATTCAAGGAACAAAAAGACTGTCCATGTGGCTGAAGCAAAGTGAGAGGGGCTGAGTGCACCAGAGATTAGGGCAGTGGATTGGAACCCACCACTCTGAGCCATGTTAAGGGTTTGGATTTCATGCTGAACAGCGGAGAAATTATGTCTAATGTGTTTTTAAAAGATCACTTTGGTTGTTGTGGGTGGAAGGTGGTTGGAGGGGGAGTGTGGATGGAAGTTCAAGCAAAGATTCAAGTAGTATCCTTGGCTGAGTTGTTGTTGTTAGTCTTCCTGTATCCACACCCCCCCCTCTATTCCATCCTTTAAAGCTGACAAATTAATCCTTCTAAAACACAAACCTAATCATGTTATTCTCTTTCATTAATTCAACAATTTATTCACTGCACACACACAATTTTTAAAAAGGACTTACTCTGTGCCAGGCACTGTATCAGGCACTACAGTAACACCAATAAATGAGACAAGGAAGGTCCTTGCTATATTTCAAAATGTTTGATGATTTTCCACTGCCTGAAGTTCATACTCCTTAGGCAAGCATTTAAGAGTCTCAATTTTATAATCTAGTTCCAACCACTTCACGTCCTCACTCTCCATCCTCCAGGCTTTTAAAACCTTGCTTCTCAGCCACAGAGCTACACTTGCCATTCTGTATAAACCATGCAGTTCTCATGCCTCTGTGTGGTGCTGGGCTGTCCCCCATGCTGGGACTGCACCTCTCTGACTGGTGATATCCTTCACAGCCTCCATGGCCAGCTTAAATGTCGTCTCTGTGCTGCCCTAAACATACAAACATCATCAAGAGTTTACAGTTGCAGCTCTCCCATGCCTCCATTATATAGTAAAATATTTTGTGTAAATTAAAAAACAACAACAACCCAGGCACTCATCACCATCTTTAAGTACACAGAAATTCAATCACCCACCAGTGGTTTCAAGTAGCAGAACCAAAAGTGATCTTTGAGATGATGACACATCTTAGGTGAAAATGCCACAAATGCTTGCCTCAGCCTCTAATCTACTGGAATTCCTTGGCACGGAGGCATTTTCAAATTTAGTTTGGGGCAATTTCTATAATTAGAGCAGTTGGTTAATTAAGAAGCTGGTTCAAACTACTGTTAAATTAACCCTTTTCTCTCTTAAATGAAAGGTTTTTGGTCAAATTACCAGTGGTTAAACTGCTTAATTAGTTGTTTTAATTATAAAATTTACAAGTTTGAAAGCTTCTGATTTCCATTAAGTTCAACTGAATTTTTTCCCCTGCTTGTGTCATTAAGCTGGTTTCCTGCTGTCATATTAACATTGCAGCCTCCTGAGAGAAAAGGCAACTCTTTTTGTTGAAGAAGATACAAAACCCCATGATTTCAAAAGGAGGCTTTGAAAATCTTTGTTAGTACAATTATAGAATGTAATCATGTATTGACTTCTCCCACAACACATCCCTTCCCTTTATATATGCCAGAGCCAACTGTCCTTCAATGTCCTTGTTTACTAAACTGGGAACTAAACCCATCAATCCAGGATGGGGATAAACAACTTCATTTTAATTATTTCTCCTTCAAAATTAGAACAAGCATTTTGGCAGGGCTATGCAGGAGGGAAAGAGGAAAAAGCTGGGGTAACCCCAGCCAAGAGTCTAATTACAGGATATTTTCTCCATCCAATACACATCCCTGAAGGGCAGATACACCCCAGCACGTGGCAAATGGTATGTGCTCAGTAAGCATTGGAGTGTTTTTGTTTGCTTGTTTTGTTTTGAAATTCTAGAGATATTTTACCAAGACAATCTGCAATGATTTGGCTCTGGCGGCTACCCACTTTTTTCAAAATCTCTTTTCAAACTTCTTTCAATTTAGAATTTCTAATTACACTGAACTATTTGGACTTGAATGTACCATGTTTTTTTAAAAAAATAAATTTATTTATTTTTGGCTGTGTTGGGTTTGCATTGCTGCGTGTGGGCTTTCTCTAGTTGCAGCGAGCGGGAGCTACTCTTCGTTTTGTGATGCGCGGGCTTCATTGCGGTGGCTTCTCTTGTTGCGGAGCATGAGCTCTAGGCACGCGGGCTTCAACAGTTGTAGCATGCAGGCTCAGTAGTTGTGGCTCGCGGGCTCTAGAGCGCAGGCTCAGTAGTTGTGGTGCACGGGCGTAATTGCTCTGCGGCATGTGGGATCTTCCCAGACCAGGGCTCGAACCGCATCCCCTGCATTGGCAGGCAGATTCTTAACCACTGAGCCACCAGGGAAGTCCTGAATGTACCATGTTTTGATGACTCCACCTTTTTGCTCATGCTATAATAAGAAGAGTCTGAGTTCCCTTCATTTAACCTCTTTAGACCTCTTTATATATTTACTTCTACCTCTCCATGTATGTTTAAATCAGTAAGAAAAAGATGGTTACTACAATGAGGCCCATCCCTTAGAGAGAGCAGCTGGGATGGTACCCAGGGCCCACAGAGAGTATGATGTGTAAAGGTAGGAACAGGACACTGCTTCCTACTCTTCTTTTCCGAACACCATTATAATTCAATTTTGAAATTTCTGACTTTAAAGAAATCTCAAAGACACATGAAAAATGCCAACAAAGCTGTGTCCTTTCAAAGAGAATTACTTTGGCATGCTGATATTGGTGAGTTACCCTGGGTCTTGGAGCCTTCTAGGCACTGAGATTCCACAATTGAAATGGGCAAAGGAAAGGATAAATGGCCAGTAAATGTATGAAAATATGTTCAACCAGCTAGTAATCAAAGACATGCAAATTACAAATACAAGGGATGGCATTTTTTAACTTATTAATATTAACAAATATTAAAAAAATAACAATGTTGATGAGTGTATAGAAAGGGATTCTTAAATACCAAAAAACTATAAAATGGTACAATCTTTCCAAAGAGCAATTTGGCAATACACATCAATAGCTTTAAAAATGTGCATTTTGGGACTTCCCTGGTGGCACAGTGGTTAAGAATCCGCCTGCCAATGCAGGGGACATGGGCTCGATCCCTGGTCCGGGAAGATCCCACATGCTGTGGAGCAACTAAGCCCGCACGCTGCAACTACTGAGCCCACGTGCCACAACTACTGAGCCTGTGTGCTGCAACTACTGAAGCTTGCATACCTAGAGCCCGTGCTCGGCAACAAGAGAAGCCACCACAATCAGAAGCTCACGCACCGCAACAAAGAGTAGCCCCCGCTCGCCACAACTAGAGAAAGCCTACGTGCAGCAACAAAGACCCAGTGCAGCCAAAAAAAAAAATTAAAATGTGCATTTCCTTTGACCCAACAATTAGACTTTTAGAAATATATCCTATGTAAATAATCATAGAAGGGCAGAAATACTAATGTACAGGGATGTTTATCGTAGTGTTGTTTACATTGCAAGATTTTGGAGACAACTTAAATTTCTCCAAATAGGAAGCTGTTTGAGTAAATTGTTACTGTCCCTACCTCTCTTTTCAAAAGGATCTTTTATTCAATTGGACTTTTTCAACAGCATTTAACATGCCCCATTTAATCCAGTTTCAAAAGCAAAATAAAACAAAAAACTACCTCGGAATCAGAAACTAAAATATACCTCAAAACTACAGTAACCAGTAGTATTAAAACAGCTTGGTACTGGTATCAAATATACAGACAGATCTATAAAACAATACTAAGTTACAATACAGTAGTTCTAGATCCATATGGAAACTTAGTATATGATAAGGTGACATTCTCAAATCTATGGGGAAAAGATGGATGTTCCAATAAATGTTAAAACAACTGGCTATGGGAGTTCCCTGGCGGTGCAGTGGTTAAGAATCCGCCTGCTAATCCAGGGGACATGGGTTCGAGCCCTGGTTGGGGAAGATCCCACATGCCGCAGAGCACCTAAGCCCATGCGCCACAACTACTGAACCTGCGCTCTACAGCCCGCGAGCCACAACTACTGAGCCCACATGCCACAACTACTAAAGCCCACGTGCCTAGTGCCCGTGCTCCACAACAAAGAGAAGCCACGGCAATGAGAAGCCCACGCACTGCAACGAAGAGTAGCCCCCACATGCCGCAACTAGAGAAAACCCACGCACAGCAACAAAGACCCAATGCAGCCAAAAATAAATTAATTAATTAAATAAATTTTAAAAAAGAACTTTCATTAAAAAAAGGAACTATATAAAAAGTTCTTACAAATCAAAAATGAAAAAGCAAACAATTCAAAAGAAAAATGGGCAAAAAATATGTGCAGGCAGTTCACAAGAAATACAAATGGCCAAAAAAATATGAAAAGATGACAAACTTTCTCAAAAAATGCAAATTAAAATGAGACATAATTTTCACCAGGAAAAAAGTAAGATGTTTTGTAAAACCCAGTTTGGGCCAGAAAATAGAAATGTAAATTAATACAACTTCTCTGAAGGGCAATCTGACAATACTTACCAAAATTTTCAACTGACAACCCATTGACTCAGCAATTTCAATTCCAGGAATTTAACAAATGTACAGAACAAGTTTATAAAGATGTATAGAAACAGTTGTTGCAGCATTTTTTGAAATAACAAAAACTAAAAACAAGCTAAATGTCCAGCATTAGAACATATATGTTAATATACGCATAAAACTTTCCTGAAAAATATACAAGAAACTGCTATCGACACATACCACTGAGGATTGAGACTAGGTGGGTAATAGAAAAAAATTCAATCTTTCATCATACATCCTTTTGTCAATTTATATTTATTTTTACCATTTGCATACTTTTATAAATTTTAACAGTTGATAATTTTAATATATTTTTAAAACCTTCCTCGGAATACATATCAGTTCAAAATGAACTTTTTCTCTGGTTATGGGATAAGGGATGATACCAAGAGTAGGGAATAAATGGGTCTTGACCATAATCCTTATTTTTAATATACAAGAAAAAAAATGAAAGTCTAACAAAATGTTAATAATTGCCAAATCCGGGTTTATTTGACATATCACCCTTTTCACTTTTTTATAACTTTTTATATCTTTCAAAATTAAAAGTATAATTAAGAGAAAAATAACCATCAAAAAAAGTCTTTCCTTAATCCCACATCCCTCTCCAGCTCCTGCCAATTCTCTCTCCTCCCATTCAAAGACAAACTTCTTAAAGGTACTGTCTGTAATAGCTTTCTCTAACTCCTGAACTCCCATTCACCTGTCAATGCAGTTGATTTCCACAACAGACCTCACCACACCTACACAGATACTACTCTCCCTAAGGTCACCTCTATGTTGTCGAAACCAAGGAACATCGTTAGTTCATGTCTTTTGCGATCCCCTCTCAGCAGCACACAGCTGAAACTGTAACGTGATTAACCACTCTTTCCTTCCTGAAACACTCTCCTTTTGGCTGCCATGAAACTATACTAACCTGGTCTTCTCCTACCACGTTGGCCTCCCTTTTCAAGCTCATTAGCCATATCTTGCACCCTCTACCCAATTTTTTAATGTTGGAGTTCCTCAGGGCCTGATCCTTGGGCCTCTTCTCTACTTGTTCTCCTCAGGTAGTCTCATTCATTCCCAAGACTTCAATTAAAATCAACAATATGATGACTTCCAAATTCACAGTTTCATCCCAGACCTATATTCTGAGCTCAAGATCAGTGCCTCCAATGGACTACTTAGTATATCTTCCTCACAAGTACTCCAACTCAACATGTTCAAAACCAGACTCAGATTCTTACCCTACAAGTTGTTCCATTTAAGGCAGTATATTCAAAATTATTATGTAGATATTTGTTTATTTATTATAGTAGAAACATGTTCACCATAGATTAAGTAGAAAAAAAAGATTATGAAGCATTATATATAATTTGTTCCCATTACTGCAAGACAAAAAAATACACACACACACACACACGCACATGCACACGCACACACAGAAAGAGAGAAAGAAATGCCTAGAAAAAGACCTGGTAGGATATACTCCAGAATGTTAAGCAATAATCTCTGGATGGTAGGATTACAAGTGATTTTTATTTTCTTCAGCTTCTTCATGTGTGTATTGTGTGTGTGTTTATTTTCCATATTCTCTAAAATGGCTGCTTTTCACTTTTATGATCAGATTTTCTTAGGTTTTTTTTTTCCTCTCCTGATAGGATGCAATATGAAGTACAGAGCATCAGTTATTAAGTTTTCTTGCTAAAATTGTGTAACTTGAATCTAGAAAAGCTTTTAGATGTAACTTCTAGTTTGTAGGAAAGGAATAGAACATATTATAAAATACCGCACAGAAACAATCAAATTAAAAAGGGAGGAAATTTTATGTCAAATGGTCTAGCCTAATCAAAAAGCAACTGTTGTAGAAATAAAATAGTGAAAGCTCTGTTCTGCATTAAAGGTGACATCATAGCAAAATGCAAAGCATGAACCATCATTGGCTCTTGGTCATAAACAACCCCATAAAAGACTTTTGGGGGACAACTGGGGAAATGGATAGAGTATTAGATGACATTGGGGCATTATTATTAATTTTCTTCAGGGAGATAATGCTATTGTGGTTCTTTAATAGAATGTAGAGAATATCCTTGTTTCTAGAAATGCATGCTTAAGTATTCAGGGGTGAAGTATCATAACATCTGATCAAGAAAACTAACGTGGGGGCTTCCCTGGTGGCACAGTGGTTGGGAGTCCGCCTGCCAATGCAGGGGACGCGGGTTCGTGCCCCGGTACGGGAGGATCCCACATGCCGCGGAGCGGCTGGGCCTGTGAGCCATGGCCGCTGAGCCTGCGCGTCCGGAGCCTTTTCTCCGCAATGGGAGAGGCCACGACAGTGAGAGGCCCACGTACCGCAAAAAAAAAAAAAAAAAGAAAGAAAGCTAACGTGGGTGCGTGCGCCCTCGGGCCACTGCGCCCGGGCCCTAACTCCCTCTCCGTCCTCCCTGCTCCCCAGGCCAGTCGGCCGCAGCCATGGCGCCCAGCCGTAATGATATGATCCTGAAGCCCCACTTCCACAAGAACTGGCAGCGGCGCGTAGCCACGTGGTTCAACCAGCCGGCGCGCAAGATCCGCAGGAAGACCTCAGCCCCCAAGAAGGGAGACAGCTCTGCTGCAAAGCTCAAATTGGCCACCCAGCTGACCGGACCAGTCATTCCCATACGGAACATCTACAAGAAGGAGAAGGCCGGAGTTATCACAGAGGAGGAGAAGAACTTCAAGGCCTTCGCCAGTCTCTGCATGGCCCGCGCCAATGCCCGGCACTTTGGCATCTGGGCAAAAAGGGCCAAGGAAGCTGCAGAACAGGATGTTGAAAAGAAAAAATAAAGTGCTGTTGGCAACTTGTTATTAAAAAAAAAAAAAAAAGAAAGCTAACATGACAAAATGTTAACAACAGTTGAACCTAAGTAATGGGTACAGAAGTGTTCATTATATTACTCTTTTGGGAAAAAATTATTTCTTATAACACTGTAAGGTTCCAAATGGCAAGGATTATATCATCTTAATTTTGTATCCCCAGCACCTAAAACACAGCCTGGTCCTATAAATGTTTGTTGAGAGAATGAATAAATAAAAAGAAGCACATATTTTGAGAAGCTGGGCTTTAGGCCTGGTAGAAGTGGTGATTCTCTACACATTGACACCATCTTCTGAAATAATTAATGGATGTAAAACTTCTTATGCACTGCATGGCACATACTAGGCACTCAGTAAATGTTAGTTCCCTTCCTTGCTCCCATTCCTTTGTTTCTGTTACTTTTTTTTTTTTTTGGCCACACCACGCGGCTTGCAGGATCTTAGTTCCCTGACCAGGGATCAAACCCGTGCCCCCTACAGTGGAAGTGCGGAGTCCTAACCACTGGACCACCAGGGAATTCCCTGTTTCTGATACTCTTCAGTCAAAAAACAGATGTCATTACTATCCAATGGCTGCTTTGAAATGTGTCACATAATAGACAAAGAAAAATTGGCAAATAATAGGGTTGAAACAGATTGAAATTCATTGAGTTGACCAGATTGAATGAACATTCATTTTGGATAAAATACTGGAAGAAAAGCCTTAGCCTGGTAGATAATGGACATGAAAGACAGGTCTGAAATAGTAGCAATAATAATAATAATAATAACTTTTTTTTTAATATTTATTTGGCTGTGTTGGGTCTTAGTTGTGGCATGTGGGATCACTTTTTAGTTGTGGCATGTGGGATCTAGTTCCCTGACCAGGGATCGAACGTGGGCCCGCTGCATTGGGAGTGTGGAGTCTTAGCCGCTGGACCATCAGGGAAGTCCCAATACTAACTTTTTTTGAGCACTTCATATGTTTTAGCTCACTGAATCTTCAAATAATTCACTGTAGTTTGTACTATAATTCTCATTTTTTAAAGTGAGGAAACCAAGCTATGAGAGGTACTTAAAAGTCACAGAATAGTATGTGGTAGAGTTGGAATCCAAACTTACTACAGAACTCTTGCTCTTAAACCACTACTTTATGTTCTTGCCCTTTGTCCTGTTCCACGTGAGGGGTAGGATTTGGTCCCAGGCACTCTTCTCAAAGATATGTTAGGCATCTTTTTAGACAAAATTATTAGAGTGTTAGAGGGTCACTTAAAGCAGGAAGACTACATCAGGAAATAACTGTTTACCTGCAGAACAGATGGGATTCTCTCCTGAGGTTCTGAACCTAAAAAGAGGAAGAAAGTATGTTGAATACAATTAGATACCCACATCTATTTGCAAAGCTACCAAAACTTGTATGCTCCTCATTAAGGATATATCAATGCTACATATTTCCTTATTTCCTCCTTCTCTTCTTTCCATAAACATTATTAAGTACTTACTATGGGTCAATCTGTTAGGTCCTGAGGATGCAAAAGTAAGTAAAATGTCTCTATCTATGGTCTAGTTGGGAGAGAGATATGTAAACAGATGCGAGCCACAATACAGTGCTGATCCAGAACAAAATCATGTACAAGATTTCGTGGAATACAAAGGAAAGCACGCTCATGAGGGGTGAAACTATTTGAAATGAGGTTTTAAAAATTAAGAACTATTCTCAATTATTTAACCCCACAGGAAAAGCATTCTAGGCAGAGGTATGAAAGTAGTATATCTGGGGAACAGCAAGCAGGTGGATGTGAGTGGCACTTAGGCAGCAAGGAAGGGGACAGGGTAAAAGAGGTAATCAGGGGTCAGGTTATGAAAACCTCAAACACTGTGCTAAGGAGTTTTGTCTGTACTTTGTGTGGGCAGTGGGAAGCTCCTGGCAGTTTAATCACAAAAGTGATTTGATCAAGTTTAAGTTTTAGAAAGTTAACCCTGGCAATAGGTGAGCAATGAATAGGAAGACATGAAACTGAGGGAAGAGGACCAGTGAAGTCGTTCTTGCAATAGCCTTGCATTATTCGAACATATTTCAAAAGCAAGGCTGACAGGATTTATTTAAGAATTAGATGTAGAGTGAGATAAACAACAGTGTCAAGGATGATTCCAAGGATTTTGTCCTGAGCAACTAGATGAATGGAGTTGTCATTTACTGAGAATGGGGAAGGAGTAAGTTTGCAGGGGAGTTAATGCTTGAGATGCTTAGTAAACATGTAAGTGGAGATGATGAAAGAAGAATGCTGTGTGAACCACCTAGTGGAATGCAAATATTAACTATATTTTTACTGTTATTAATATCCTTACCTCAAGAGGGAAAAGGCTTGCTTAAAAATGGTGTCATTCCTCAGACACAGCGCCTACAGCAAAATAGCCATGTTAGAACAATTGTAAGCATTCACAGATCTCCAAGTACCTCTTCACAAAGAGGCTAGAAACCCACAGTACACAAAACAAAATGGAACCAAAGTCTCTTGTCTAGCAAAGAAACTGCCCTACAGTTAATACCAAACATGCAGGCAAACCAAGGCCATCTTCTTTCCTATTCTACCCACTAGAGAAAATGCTCGAAAAACAGAAGCCCAACCCCCCCGCACTACTTGGATTGCTTATTTTTCACCCTATTTCCCCTTTCTAATTTGATTTTTTTTACTTTTTTTTAATACTTATTTATTTATTCATTTTCTTGGCTGCGTCAAGTCTTAGTTACAGCATGTGGGATCTTTCGTTGCAGCATGCGGACTTCTCTTTAGTTGTGGCATGCAGGTTTTCTCTCTCTAGTTGTGGCACACAGGCTTGGGCTCTGTAGTTTGTGGCACATGAGCTCAGTAGTTGTGGCGCGTGGGCTTAGTTGCCCCACAGCACGTGGGATCTTAGTTCCCCGACAAGGGATCGAACCTGCGTCCCCTACATTGGAAGGTGGATTCTTTACCACTGGACAACAGGGAAGTCCCTAATTTATATTTTCTAATATCAATCAACAACTATTATGTATGTGTCAAGCACAGTTGCCATGCAAGGGACTTTCTGAACTCTTCCCTAATTCTCAAAACACTGCAAGGCAATTTTACAGGTGAGGCAACTGAGGCCCATAGAATTTATATTCCAAGAAATTATAGCTAATAAGTGGCTAAGAGGGCTGTTTTACTCCAAAGACTATGCCTCTATTACACCACACTCTCTTAATAATAATAATAATAATAATATAGCAACATGAACAAAACAATAATAATGAGAGGAGGCAGTTTCAGTGGCAGCTTCCCCCACTCTTCACAATCTTACCCCCAACAACCCAGTTATTTTAATCTCACTCTGCCCTGCTGGCACCCACTCAAAAGATCACTGCTATAGGTTTACTAAGAGAGTGCTTAACATAGAGGAGTTCTTTTTATAAAGTAACTAGATAATAAATAATAAATGCCCTTAGGGTCCCATAACACAAAGAGAAAATCCTGTCCACTATGAGGAACAATTTCAGTTCCTTCAACATTTATGTCTTAAAAGCCTATTATGTGTAAAAGCCTTCAGAAACAAAGGAAAGTCTGAGAAACTGTCATAGACAAGAGGAGCCTAAGCAGACATGATGACTAAATATAATATACTGGATGGGATCCTACCTAGACCAGAAAAAGGACACTGGATTTTAAAAAATGAAAGAAATATGAATAAAGTATGGACTTAATAATAATATGTCAATATCAGTTCATTAATTATGAAAAATGTACCATACTAATGTAAGATAATAACAGGGAAAACTGGATATGAAGTATATGGGAATTCTTTGTACTATCTTTGCAACTTTTCTGTAATTCTAAAACTGTTCTAAATTTTATTTTTTTAAAGCCTATCATGGGGACTTCCCTGGTGGTCCAGTGGGTAGGACTCTGCGCTCCCAGTGCAGGGGGCCTGGGTCGATCCCTGGCTCGGGAACTAGATCCTGCATGCATGCCGCATCTAAGAGTTCGCATGGCGCAACTAAGAGTCCACATAACACAACTAGGAAGGCTGCATGCCACAACTAAGAAGCCTGCATGCCACAACTAAGAGCCCGCATGCTGCAACTAAGACCCGGCGCAGCCAAAATAAGTAAATAAATAAATAAATATTTTTTTAAATTAAGAAAAAAAAGCCTGGGCTTCCCTGGTGGCGCAGTGGTTAAGAATCCGCCTGCCAATGCACGGGACACGGGTTCGATCCCAGGTCCAGGAAGATCCCACATGCCGCGGAGCAACTAAGCCCGTGCACCACAACTACCGAGCCTGCGCTCTACAGTCTGCGAGCTACAACCACTAAGCCCGCACACCACAACTACTGAAGCCCGCGTGCTCTAGAGCCCATGCGCTGCAACTACTGAGCCCATGTGCTTAGAGCCTGTGCTCCACAACAAGAGAAGTCACCACAACGAGAAGCACGCGCACTGCAACAAAGAGTAGCCCCCACTCGCCGCAACTAGAGAAAGCCCACGCGCAGCAACGAAGACCCAACGACGCCAAAAATAAAGTTTTAAGAAATAAAAATAAAATTTTTAAAAAGCCTATTATGTGTCAACTACTGTGATGAATATGAAAGGGACTGTAAAAACAAAATATAACAACATGAATGAACTTGGAAACATTATGCTAAATAAAAGAAGCTAGTCACAAAGGGCCAATATTGTATGACTCCATTTATATGAAATAGCCAGAACAGGAAAATCTATAGAGAAAGAAAGACTAGTGGTTGCCTAGGGCTGGGGGGGTCTGGGGAGCTGGGGATGACAACTCAGGGATATGGGTTTTTTTTCTGGGGTGATGAAAATGTTCTAAAATTGATCGTAGTGATGGTTGCACAACTCTATAGATATTAAAAACCATTGAATTGTATACTTTAAATGGACAAATTGTATGATATATGACTTATACCTCAATAAAGCTGTTTAAAAAATGTAAGCACAACCCCTGTCTTATAGGAATTTGAATGGCTGAAGATATGAATACACATTTGTATTAAACAGCTAAGCAATACCACAGTATTATATGATTACGTCAAAATAGGTGGCACAAACAACAAGCACCTCTGGCAGGGAATCCAGGTGTTGATGGCCAGGAGAAGTTCTTAGCTTTTGGGGTGTTACAGATCAGATATTGCTGATAATCTGCCCCAAATCATGAACCTTCTCCCCAGACAAATAAATGTAGACACGAATATACAAAAGTTTGCATACTTAGCACAGGGAACTATATTCTTATAATAACCTATAATGGAAAAGAATATGAAAAAGAATCTATATATATAATATGTGTATATATACATATATATATAACTGAATCACTTTGCTGTACACCTGAAACACTGTAAGTCAACTCTACTTCAATTTTTTTAAATGTAGCAGGTGGGGACTTCCCTGGTGGTCCAGTGGTTAAGACTCCACGCTCCCAATGCAAGGGGCACGGGTTCGATCCCTGGTCAGGGAACTAAGATCCCGCATGCCGCATGGCGTGGCCCCCCCCCCAAAAAAATTAAAATGTAGTATGTAGAATCAAATAAATTAAGTAAGTAAGGGGGGAAAAAGTTTGCATACTACTTCAAGAGATTCACTGAAACTCTTAACATCACCCATAGGCCACTATGCTAAACCAAGAGATCCTCAAGGGCAAGAGTCATATCATCTTCCTGTTGTTTTAGTAAATAAATAAATGATTAGGAAGAAGTGAATGAGTGACAATCATTGCTACCATTTATTACCACCCACATCTAGTTTGTTGAGCACCTACCATGTGTCTAAATCATAATTCCATTACAGGATAAATATTATTATCCCATTTTACAGTTGGGGAAACTGAGATTAAGTAATTTACCCAAAGTCAAACAGCTACTATCAGAACTAGCATAGGATCTTAGGTTTCTCTGACTCCAAAGCCTATAATTTTTCCACTATTCTACACCCTCTCTCCCATAAATGAATGTGTTAGTGTTTAGGAATTTAGGGGGGAAAATGATCAAATTTAGGAAAAGTCTCCCAGAGAATGTGAGGTCATGAAGATTGGGAAGGATAGAAGGACAAAGTATGTAGACAATCCTAAAAATGACAATTAAATCAGATACTAAAAGACTTTGTAAACATGTGTACAATATGCTTAACCTTTTACTGGCCAGCATAAAAGACAGAGCAGGCAACTGGGAGCCCCAGGACACAGGAGCTCTGGCTGGCTCTGCCCCCACTGGTCACCATACTAGTGATTGGCTAGTAATTTTCCCCTCTCTGGACTTAGAACAGATGACTCTAACGTCCCTCCAGGTGCAAGATCTATCAACCACGACAAACAGAATAGAAATCAGAGTGAACAGAATGTATTCTTAAATGGGTCACTTCATACAGAAGAGGTATTGGATGGGAAGAAAGATCTAGATGAGACTGATTTTTCCTCACTTTAATTGTTCAGATTTCTCAGTCTCCACAATAGCTATGGATTTAATTATCTAAAAGCCAAACCTTTTTAAGGGTTGACAACTGTCTGGAAGACATTCAAACTGTGGTGTGAAATCTCCCTTTCAGCTCTGAGAAATGTGCTTCCTCTCCCCTGCAATGTTTGGCATCATTTATCAGGACAAAAGTAATCTATTTTGGGACTGTATCCACAAATACTCTCTCCCCGCAGTCAGCTAATGAAGAGCAGCTCCAGCTCCGGACCAAATGGAAGAGAAGGCCAGTGACTCTACTGAATGAATGAATGAGGACAGAGCTGTTGCAGTGGGTTACAAAAATACTTGTCCCATGAGCTCGGGAGTCAGGAACCAGAAAAGGACTACACAGCTACTTAAGAACTGAAGTCACGGGGCAAAATCTATGGTGTGTGAGTAACTTCAGACACCAGAGCCCTGGGGTGGATGGTGACAGAAGTGGGTAAGAGGCCCATGAGGCAAGCAACTGTCTTATGAATATTAACAGAATATATTTGTATATTAACAAATATTATTTAAAATAGCATTGTTACTATCACTTATTGAGTACATCCTTTGTACTAAGCACTTTGCTCAATCTTTACACTAATCCTCTAATAGAGGCATTGAAATAATTGCCTCTATTTATAAAGGAAAAAACAGAGGCTTAGGTAAATTGCCTAAAGTTATAGGTTTGGTAAGAGGTGCCAAGAATTCAAACCAAATCTAACTCTAAAACCCATGTTTTCCATTCTGCCATACTACCTCTCAAAAGAACAATACCAATTTAATAGAAGTGAAATTCATATAATAATGATAATAATAATAGCCTAAATAATCCTACCATTTGTTGAGAACCTGCTTTATGCCAAATATCATTTCCATTAACCCTCACAACCATTCTGTGAAGTAGATATTTCTACCCCCATTTTACTGTAAGGAAACCAAAGCTCAGAAATGTTAATTAATATGTCTGATGCACACAGCTAATAAGTGGTATTCAAGCTGACCTTTTCCTAAATTCTTGCGAAATTGATTGTTTGTAATTTTTTCTTTGGCCATTCTCTTCTGAATGTGTTTAATATGGTGACTATCAAAGCCCGTCTTTGCACTGAGTCTTTACGGCAGTTAGAAACACAGGTTATAGATTCACACAGACCTGGGTTTGAATATCAGCTCCTCCATGTTACTAGCTGTATGATCTTTCGCAAGTCACTTAAGAAATACTTGGGGCTTCCCTGGTGGCGCAGAGGTTGAGAGTCCGCCTGCCGATACAGGAGATACGGGTTCGTGCCGCGGTCCGGGAAGATCCCACATGCCGCGGAGCGGCTGGGCCCGTGAGCCATGGCCGCTGAGCCTGCGCGACCGGAGCCTGTGCTCCGCAACAGGAGAGGCCACAACGTACCTTTTCGCGTACCGCGAAAAAAAAAAAAAAAAGAAATACTTGGCCTCACATACTATATCATTTCATTTATATGAAATGACCAGAACAGACAAATCCATAGAGACATAAAGTAGATGAGTGGTTACCAGGCGGTGGGCAGAGGGGGGAATTGAGGAGTAAATGCTTATGGGTACAACGTTTCTTTTTAGAGTGATGAAAATGTTCTGAAATTAGTGATGATGGCTGAACAACTTTATGAATATACTAAAAACCACTAAATTATCCACTTTAAAAGGGTAAATATCATGGTACGTGAATTATATCTCGATTTTAAAAAGAAAGAGAGAGAGATTGAGAGGAAGGGAGGAAGAAAGGAATATCTGGCCTCACACCATATTGCTGGATGGCACTTCTAGGCCACAGCTGAGCTCTGTTAAGCCCAATTCCCTACCTTCCTCCAGGACTAAAATGTTTCAAAACAACTGTGGTCACTGAAATGTAAGCCCAATCCCCTACCATCTCCCCAACTCTCATCCCCATACTTCTCACACTCTCCCTTGATACAAGCTCCCTTGCTTCTCTCCCTTCCAATTTCCTCTGGGCCCTCTGGAACTCCAAACGTGTTCTCATTTCAGGGCCTTCGCACATGCTCTCCCAGTCTAAATTCTATTATTCTTTAAGTCTTAGTCGTGTAACATCGCCAAGAAAACTTTCTTGACTGCTCAGACTTACTTGAATTCTGCTGTTATACACACCATATAGCACACAGAATCTTTTTTTTTTTGAGGCATTTATCACAATTAGTTAATTATACTGTTTTTATTGAAGTATAGTTGATTTACAATATTGTGCTAGTTTCAGGTATACAGCAAAAGGTAGTTATATGTTTAATTAGTCTATTTTGCTGGAAATATAAGCTCCTTGAAGACAGGAACTACTACATCCCAGCATCTAGCATACTCTCTGGCACATAGCAAGTGCTCAATAAATATTTGCTGATCAAATTAGTAAATCTCTCCAAACCTCACTTCCTTATCTCTAAACAGGTTATAAAGCAACTCATATAGTAAGAACCTGCTGTATAAAAAAATAAGTTAAATAAATAAAAAAAAACAACTCATAGAGTTGTTGATACTATTAAATTAGATATTATATGAAAAGGACTTAGCAAGTGCAAGGCACATTGTTAACGGTCAAATTGGGAGCAGTGGTGATTGTTCATTTCCTCATTTATTAAACAATATGTACTTTAGTATGTGACAAGTGCTGAAGATAAAACCATGAACAAAATAGAGAAATGTCCCTGTCCTCCAGAACTTACAGTCTAGTAGTGACCAGGAAATAGCCAACTTCTTGACCATTTTGCTGGGCTTTTGGACTCCCTGCCCTGCTAGGCCCTCTGAAATTTCTGCCCTCCTGTTTCATATCTTCTTATGTCCTCCTAATTCATGTCTGTTGATTTGTCATTTTTTTCAATCCTCACTGCTATTTGTTCATATGAACTCTGCTCCATGTTAGCCTTCAGTGTTTCATTTGAAAACATCTTACTATGTGATCAGTCCCCAAGGTTGCTCCCTCTGGGCTGGTAAGGCTAGCATATCTTTTGTGATCACCACCCCTCCCCTAATCATATCCTTGTGGTTCAAGGGTATGGTAATCCCCGAAAAGAATGGTAATCTGAGGGTGAGTGACATCCAGACCTGAGCTTGACACTCCAACACCATCCATTTTCTCTGCAAAGTAACTCAGCAGGTGAGTCACTACCAATTCCCTGTGCATGTTGACTTCCACAGGCACCATCCTTCCATCTTGATCAAATAATATGTTTTCTGAAGTCTGATGACTATCAGCATTAGTGTGTTAATTGGATCAACGCTGCTTTACTACTTCTGTTAACCTAAAGAGGTATGTGATCCCACCCAGTTTTATTCCAGTAAAGCTGAGCTTCTCACTCATCTAAAATTTGAGATGATTTCTTAGGGTCCCAGGCACTGAGCTAAGAGTTTGAAGTTCTAGTCCCAGCTCTACTGTGTACTTACCACATAATGTCAACATTTTTTCATTCATTTATTCATTCAATATTTATCAGGTCAAGTACACTGTAGGCTGCATATATACAGACATGAAGAAAATACAGTTGCCTACCCTCAATCTTTCTTTTTTCTTTAATTTTTTATTTTATTTTATTTTTATTTATTTATTTTTGGTTGCATTGGGTCTTCGTTGCTGCATGCAGGCTTTCTCTAGTTGCGGCAAGTGGGGGCTATTCTTTGTTGTGGTGCGTGGGTTTCTCATTGCGGTGGCTTCTCTTGTTGCAACGCATGGGCTCTAGGAGCACAGGCTTCAGTAGTTGTGGCATGTGGGCTCAGTAGTTGTGGCTCGCAGGCTCTAGAGCGCAGGCTCAGTAGTTGTGGCGCACGGGCTTAGCTGATCCACAGCATGTGGGATCTTCCTGGAGCAGGGCTCGAACCCGTGTCCCCTGGATTGGCAGGCGGATTCTAACTACTGGGCCACCAGGGAAGTCCCTACCTTCAATCTTGCTAATGAGGAAAGTAGATGTGAAAATTATTTATTACACTGAAATGAGATCAGTATAATGGGCTGCACAGGTCACAAAGAAGGGAAGGACTGACAACTGGGAAGGTCAAGGAAGGTTTTCATTCCTCATTTCACAGATGAGAGAAACCAAGATTATTATCAAATTAGGGAGATGCAAAATACTCAGCAGAGGAAAGGCAGTGGGGTTTTAGGAGGGGTAGAAAATCTAGGCTCCAGTTCAGCACTACCACAAAAGAGACTGTTGACCTATAAGCAAGGCATTCGTTCATTCAGGCATTTGGTAAAGCATTTGAGAAACTATTATCAGACACTGCACCAGTAGCTTCCACCTCCTTATCTCTTGTGTCTGCCAGGATTATCTCATATCATGAAGCTCAAATAAAATTATGGAAATGAAAGCAGTTTATTAACTATAGAATAATATCAATATTCCTATTTGTATAGTCCTTCACACTTAGAAAATACTCTTACATTATCTTCTATAATCTTTACAACAATTCCATATGATAGGCACCATTATCTGCATTTACAGATAAGAAACTGAAGCACAGCGAGGTCAAAAACCTGCCTAAGGTCACACAGCTAGCAAGAGATAGAACACAGGTCTGATGCAAATGCCATGTGTTTTCCTTATAAATGTAAAGCATTAACTAACACTTCCAGACAGGCTGAGACAAGGATGGTCACAGGACTGCATATGATTAGATGCCAAAAGATAATACCAGCTAAGAGTTCAAAAAATAAACAAGCACTTTGGCTGGAATGGTCTGAAAGCTTTTAAGGAAAAGATGAGGCCTGAGCTGGGCCTTGAACCATGGAGCATTTGGATAGGTGGTGAAAAAGGTGAGGGCATTCCAAGTGAGAAAGCTCCACAAGAACAAAGATTAGGAATTCAGCATTTGGTAAATAAAGAAGAGACTACCTGGCCAAAGCAATAGGGCAGAACGGAAGAGTGAAGTCAGTAACAAAGGAGTCTGGAAGGGAACAGTGGCATCAGACCCAGACGGCCCTATATGCCCTTGTATCTTTAGGTGATAGCCTATGACAGATTTCCATGGGCTCTTCAGGAGTACAGAATGGCCAAAAACAGTATTCCCTGAACAATGATCCCTCCCTTTCAGCATTCCTCAGAATCAAGGCTCTTAGAGCAGGAGCATGGAGCCACCAATCTGACCATCTTTAACAGTTAAATTTTAAAACTTTGATTTTTTTCTATTATCTTTTCACCAGATCTAGTTAAATTCTCACAATTTGGCTAAAGTGAACAACAGAGAGTTACTTCATTAAGGATGAAGTGAGGTTTGGGACCTTAAGGAAACAAACCTAGAGACATTCAGGGGCTGCCCCAAAGTTAGGACCAGTAGATCCATGAGCAGCAATGATCATGCTGTGTATCATGGAGTACAGTCTCCAAATTAATGCCTTGAATAAAATTTTAACATGAATTGCTAAAAAAAAAAAAGTCATTATTCTAAGCAGCATGGTACAACTGAAAAAGCACAGCTGAAATCTGTTAAGAGAACAAGGGAAAGTCAAGGAATGCTTTACGTGGTTCACACGGTTTTACTGCAGTCACGTAACTAAGATTTTGTAAGTAAAAATGTTTTTTTATTATTACCCTTCCCTTGTCACCAAGTAGCCTCACATCCCAATCTGTTCAGCGAGTCAAAACGGTATTCTTAGAAAAAAATCTGGAAGCTGATGACCTAAAGCAAAAATAAAATGACCTGCTCAAGGTCGTACATATTATTTGGATCTATTCCGCTGTGATTCCCATTGCGGGGCTCCGGCCAATGCGAGGCGAGGGTAGCGCGAAGTGGGGCGTGGCGCGCGGGTTAACGCCCCGGGAGCAGACGACTAAGCGCAACCCTTTGACAAGGCGCCGCACGTGCTTCTGGGAAGAGCCTTGTTCTCTCCCAAGTCTCTTACCCGGATGTCTGCAGCAGCGTAAAAGCCCCGCGGCCACCTCGCAGCTCAGCTCTCTTCACCACCTCCCCCGCGCCCAGCGTGCGTGGAACCTACGTTACCTTTCCCAGAGCTCCATTCATCCTTTGCTTCTGCGCGGCCTGTAACTGTGCCAGCTGAAGATCGGCCCAAGAAGCCGCGACCGCTGGGCGTCCGAAAACACTGACGGAACGGCCTCGATCCGGTCCGGTAACAATATCCGACCGAGACTCACTCAACTCCCGCAGCACCTTGGTTCCGGCAGCTTCTGAGAGTGTCTAGAAATCGCCCACTACAGCTCAAGTGTCACCATCACTGCGAATTCTCCGGGCAGAATTAATTGCCATCTCTGTGTTGCCCCAATACTTTACACACAATTCTGCTATTTCATCTGCCATACTATATATTAATTATTTGTTACTTTCTCTTTCCCGTGTTTGATTGCGAGTTCCTCAGGGACTGAAATTCTGCCTGATTAATTCATTCCAGCGTCTAGCACTGGACGTGGAGATCTGACTTCTAACCTCTATTTAAAAGCTGAGTGACCCTAAGTGAGCCTTTCTGACATTCAGTTGCCTCATAATAATTGATAATAACTATTTTTTATTGAGTGACCACTATGTACAGTGCATTATGCTCAGAGCATCACTTTACTCCCCATAACAAGCCTGTTAGTGAGATATTATCACTGGATTTTACATGTAAGTATATTGCAGGAGGTTAAGAGACTTGTCTAGGGCCAACCGACCGAGACAGAGCTGAGTTTCAAACTGTCTCATTTATACAAAGTGCTTTCCCTCTGACATACCCCTTCTCACATGAGATAATGTCACAGCACACATTCATTTACTTATTTTACACACATCAACCATTTACTTAGCATGACTTTGTGCCAATCCTTTGAACCTTGGGAAGACAGAGATGAATATTTACATGGTCCCTGCCCTTAAGTGGCTCATAGAGGATTGCATCGAACTAAAAGTTTTTCTGTGCAGCAAAGGAAACAATCAGCGAGTGAAGGGACAACCTATGGAATGGTAGAAAATGTTTGCAAATCATTCATCTGATAAGGAGTTAATATCTAAAATATATAAGGAACTCAACTTGATAGCAAGAAAACAACCTGATTTAAAATTTGGCAAAGGATCTAAACAGACATTTCTCAGAAGACATACAAATGGTCAATAGGTATATGAAGAGACGCTCAACATCACCAATCATCAGGGAAATGCAAATCATAACCACAAAATATCATCTCACACCTGTTAGAATGGCGATTATCAAAAAGACAGAAGATAACAAGTGCTGGTGAGGATGTGGAGAAAAGGGAATCCTTGCACACTGCTGGTGGGAATGTAAATTTATACAGCCACTATCAAAAACAGTATAAACAGTATATGTATAATGGAATATTACAACAGCATTTAAAAAGAAGGAAATCCTACCATTTGTGACAACATGGATGAACGTGGAGGACATGATGCTAAATGAAACAGGCACAGAAGGACAAATACTCCACGATCTCACCTATGTGGAACGTAAAATAGTCACTCATAGAAGCAGAGTACGGAATGGTGGTTACCAGGGGTTGGGGCAGTGGGGGTGAAGGGGAGAGATGAGGAGATGTTAGTCAAAGGTACAAATGTCCAGTTATGCAGGATAAATAAATCTAGAGATCTAATGTACTGCATGATTATAGTTAATAACACCATACTGAATACTGAAAATAGGCTAAGAGAGTAGATTTCAGGTGCTCTCATCACGCAAAAAGCTAACTATGTGAGGAAATGGTATATTAACTAGCTTGACTGTAGTAATCATTTCACTAGGTATATGTATATCAAATCATCATATTTTACACTTTAAATATATACAATTTTTAAGTGGCTCATAGAGATTAGTAAGGAGGCCAAGTTGTAAACAATTATAAAGCAATGAGGAATTCCAGTTACAGAGATATATATATAAACTCTGTATGAAGGGAGTGCGTGGTTACAAAGTCAACATCAAGTGAAATAACAAATATGCAGTTATTTTTATTGTTGCTGTTATTATTGCTGCTGCTACTGTTTTTGTTATTAGTTTTGTACTTAGCAAGGAAAAAGGTGTAAAAACTGGTAAATATGAATAGGTCTTCAGTAACAGGGAGTTTCCTTTGTTGTCAGAAACCCTGCCAAGGTACCTTGTCCTATTGCTTTATCAATCCTTCCTATGATGAAATTCCAAGGATCTACAAAGGGCTGTGTAGGTAAATCTACGTCCCCCAAAGGTAGCCCTTAACCCCTGTGGAGAAGAGTTGCTAAGAGACCACCTAAAGGGACAAATTCACAGTTAAATGATGGACTGAGCATAATGCATTGCACATAGCGGCCACTCAAATAAAAAATAGTTATTATCGGGCTTCCCTGGTGGCGCAGTGGTTGAGAGTCTGCCTGCCGATGCAGGGAACACGAGTTCGTGCCCCGGTCCGGGAAGATCCCACATGCCGCGGAGCGGCTAGGCCCGTGAGCCATAGCTGCTGAGCCTGCGCGTCCAGAGCCTGTGCTCCGCAACAGAGAGGCCACAACAGTGAGAGACCCGCATACCGCAAAAAAAAAAAAAAGTTATTATAAAACATTGGCTATATTCCATGTGCTGTACAATATATCCTTGAAGCTTATTTATTTTACACATAGTAGTTTGTACCTCTTAATCCCCTGCTTCTATTTTGTCTCTCCTCCCTTTCCTCTCCCCATAGTTTTTTCTCTATATCTGTGAGTCTGTTTCTGTTTTGTTATATTCATTAGTTTGTTTTATTTTTTGTATTCCACATATAAGTGATTACATACAGTATTTGTCTTTCTCTGTCTGACTTACTTCACTAAGCACAGTACCCTCCAGGTCCATCCATGTTGTTGCAAATGGCAAATTTTCATTATTTTGGGGACTTTCCTAGTGCAGGAAAGTTAAGAATCTGCCTGCCAATGCAGGGAACATGGGTTCGTGCCCCAGTCCGGGAAGATCCCACATGCCGCGGAGGGGCTGGGCCCGTGAGCCATGGCCGCTGAGCCTGCGCGTCCGGAGCCTGTGCTCCGCAACGGGAGAGGCCACAGCAGTGAGAGGCCCGCGTACTGCAAAAAAATAAAAAAATTTTTTAAAATAGTTATTATCAATTTTTATGAGGCAATTGAATGTTGGAAAATTCACTTAGGGTCAATCAGCTTTTACATCGAGGTTAGAAGTCGGATCTACACATCTTGTGCCAGATGCTGGAATGAATTAATCAGACAGGATGTCAGTCCTTGAGGAACTCACAATCAAACATGGGAAAGAGAAAGTAACAAATAATTAATACATAGTATGGCAGATGAAATAGCAGAATTGTGTGTAAAGTATTGGGGGCAGCACAGAGATGGCAATTCATTCTTCCTGGGGAAATAGCAGACAAGTCATAGCTCCACCACAGGTTATTGTCTGCATGGGTATCTAAAAGCTGTTGGGATTTTTAGAAGTGAATTTTTTTAAAAAATTAATTAATTTATTTATTTTTGGCTGCGTTGGGTCTTCATTGCTTGCTGTGCGCGGGCTTTCTCTAGTTGCGGCGAGCGGGGGCTACTCTTCGCTGCGGTGTGCAGACTTCTCATTGTGGCGGCTTCTCATTGCGGAGCATGGGCTCTAGGCGCACGGGCTTCAGTAGTTGTGGCACGTGGGCTCAGTAGTTGTGGCGCACGGGCTTTGTTGCTCCGCGGTATGTGGGGTCTTCCCGGACCAGGGATCAAACCAGTGTCCCCTGCATTGGCAGGCGGATTCTTAACCACTGTGCCACCAGGGAAGTCCCAGAAGTGAATTTTTAAATCGAAAAAACAAAACACTTCAAGTTCTTAGTGTGTCAGGTCAGATCTTTTCAGGTTATTCTCCCAATAACCCTGTGAAGCTGGGGATCATTATACTTATTTCATAGATGAGGAACAGAGGCACAAAGAAGTTACCTAGTTAACGTAAGGCACACTGTAAGCGATGAGCTGGCTAATTTCAACACCTGTGCTCCTTCGGCTCCATAGGACTGCAAATACAGGTTTCCAAAAGGGCAGGTTGGCTAAGCCAGAGAGTTTTTTCCTTGTCTAGTCCAGGTAAATGCTATCTGGTAAGATACAAATCCATCTTTGTGTTGTTCCTACACTCTGAGGAGGGAGGAAGCTGAAGGGAAGAGGTAAAAAGAAGGGGACAATTAGTTCTATGTATCGAAGTAAAAGGCTTCCCTTTTACACTAGAATACTTTAAAAGGTCAGAAATCAAGGACCCAAAAGGGAGGTGAAATCAGCATACATGGATGTAAAGATACCTTAGCAATATCTATTAATGTATTGGAATCTATATTTTTGTTGCCAAGCTTTGTTGATTATGTCATGAGTTATGAAGATATATGAGCTTACTGAACTTCCCAGAAGGACACTTTCATACAGATATCAGATATCCTTCCCTATCCATTATTTTGTAGCTTCTCTGACTTATTTTGTCTCCAGACTCTAAAAACTAAAACTCTCTTGGGGATACCAAGACGTACCTCAACACAGGCTACTTTCCAGGTACTAAGGCTCCTACCTTCTTGCTTCATTCTTCTATAGACTTGTCTTTGTATCTCCAGTATCTACTCCAGGGCCTGAACCATGGTAATATGCATCTGGTGAACTGATTGAAATCTTCCTCTTCTTCTAGCTCTTTTTTCTCCTACCTCTAACCCACCTCTACAATGGCATTTCTGTCTGCACTTTCACAAGTGGCATAGTAGAGACATAAGCAGACATAAGGATGGGAGAATATGTATTGAATCCAATCCTGCTTCAGCCATTTACTCACTATGTGGTTTTGAAAAAGAGGGAGTGATGAATGTCTGGGGAACTTCAAGTTTGGCTGAAATGTAGACATAGAGAAAAAATGGTGAGAGGAAGATCAGAGGAGACTAGAGAGGAAGAACAGAGTCACATCATTAAATCCTAGGCCAAAGGGTTGGGGGAGCTTTGACCAGTCAGGAGCCAGTCAAGAGTGGAATAGTGGAGGAGAGAATGGAGCTAGCGAGTCCAGCCAGAAGACTAAGGGAGGAATTTTTTAAACTGGATTCCCAGTTTATTATAAAAGGATATGATAAAGACTATAGATGAACACCCAGATGGAAGAGATGCATAGGGCAAAGTATGGGGAAAGGAGGAGGAGCTTCCATACTTTCTCTGAGCATACCACTCTCCCCAAATCTTCAGGTGCTCATCAACCTGCAAGCTCCCTAAGGGAGTAATATAAGAGAGAAGAAGGAAGGCCTAAATTAAGGCACTGATAGAGATGGAGAGGAATTAATATAAGTGATGTTAAGGAGGTATAATGACCAGGAACGGTGCCTGATTAGATGTGGGCAGTAAGGGACATTCTGAGTTATATCCTGGGATGAGTACTGAGTACCCGTCTACAAATAGGTGGCAGAGAAGCCAGTTTCCCATTCTCCCAGGCATATGATATGCTGCTTCCCCTCTCTTTATTTTCTAAAAGCCTCTTGGGCCATCAGCCTAGAGTAGGAAATAGATTGAGGCTCAACAAATCCCTTGTGACCTCCCCATTGGGAGAAATAGAAGAAAAGGGATGAAACATTTGAATGCCACCTGTAAGGGCTGCCTGAAGTAAATCCTTTAGGCCTAAATTCTGGATAGTTTTGCCTTCATGATGCGGGGATACTGGAGGGGAGGCAGCTAAGACAGTAGGGCTAAGGAAGAGGTAACCAAATAGTAAATTATGATCACTTCACTTTTAAAATGATTTGACAAATCCCTCTCTCCCTCTCCTCCAAGCCATTCTTGATGCTGCCATCAGAGTGATATTTCTAATCACAAATATAACAAATATGACCATGTCACTTCCCTGCCCAAGGACGTTTAATGCTCCCCACACACTACCTGTAGCAGTGCTGCCCAACAGAACTTTCTGCAAATATGTAAATGTTCTATTATCTGCTCTGTCCAGTATGGTAGCTACCAACCACCTATGGCAATTGAGTACTTGAAATGTGACTAGTGCAACCTAGAAATTGGATTTTAATTTAATTAAAATGTAAATAGCAACATATGGCTAGTGGCTCCCTAGAGTAGCCTATAGTATTAAGTCCAAACTCCTGGATACAACATACCAAGTCCTTCACTCTCTAGAACTTGTCTACCTATCTAGCCTCATTTGCCACCCTTTTCAACACAAACATTACTCCCCAGTCAACATAAATTCCTGTAATTCTGCAACCATGATATACTCTCTCACACCTCCCTGCCTTTGTACCTGCAATTTTCTCTGCTGAAGTGACCTTTCTTTACTCATCCACCTGGAAAACTCCTACTTCTCTTTAAAAGACACAAGTTGAATGTTACCTTTCCTATTTAGCCTCTTGCACGCATTTCACAGGAAGGTATGGTCCCTCCACTATACTTCTCTGGCCTATTTTTCATGTCCTCAACACAGCATATTGTAACTATTTGCTCACTTGTATATCTTTCCCACTAGATTGTGGGCATTATTTATTTATTTATTTATTTATTTATTTATTTATTTATTTATTTATTTGGCTGTGCTGGGTCTTAGTTGCGGCATGCAGGATCTTCATTGCTGAGTGTGGGATCTTCAGTTGCGGCGTGTGGGTTCTTAGTTGTGGCATGTGGAATCTAGTTCCCTGACCTGGTATCAAACCTGGGCCCCCTGTATTGGGAGCTCAGAATCTTAGCCACTGGACCACCAGGGAAGTCCCAATTGTGAGCATTTTTTAAAGAGTATTCTTTTTTATTCCACCTCAAAGATTAACACAGATAATCAAACCACCTACATGAACATTATGCAGTTTTATCAAAGGCAGGATGATAGGTATGTTTTCTCACTTTGTAGATGACAAAACTAAGGGAAGAAGATAGGTGGCTTGCCTAAGCTTAAACACCTTGTACATGACAAAAACTGGGTAATGACAATAGATTTTATTAGCTCTGGAAGTCCATTCTTATGGTCAACAACAGCAAAAAGCAAACTGGAGGCTCTGAGATCCTTCCATTGCCAATCCTAAATCTCAAACCAACACTTGGTGAATTGGCATTTACACAACACACATGAATTTGGGCCCCAAGCAACTTAACTGAGGAACTAACAATGAGGTCAGTCTTTTCCCAGATAAGAATGGAGGCTAAATGCACTGAGGCACCAACTTCTTCAGCTTTGTAAATTTCTCCTCCCCCTCAAGACAGATGTCTCCCAGTCTTTTTTTTTTTTTTTGCAGTACGCGGGCCTCTCACTGCTGTGGCCTCTCCGTTGCGGAGCACAGGCTCCGGACGCGCAGGCTCAGCGGCCATGGCTCACGGGCCCAGCCGCTCCGTGGCATGTGGGATCTTCCCGGACCGGGGCACGAACCCGTGTCCCCTGCATCAGCAGGCGGACTCTCAACCACTGTGCCACCAGGGAAGCCCATGTCTCCCAATCTTTGTCCACTTAATGTTATACTTAGTCCTGTGTAGCACATTCTTAAAGGAATATTCTTCATTTTTCTTTGTAACCCCAGCATTTGGCACAGTTTGTAGAACACAATGAGGTTCCTAAAATGGTAAAAGGAATAATGAATGAGTGAATATTTATAGGTTCCTAGATATAATTATGGATTTTAGATTTTTTTTCCAGATCTTGCACCACACACACACACACACAAAAGCATGGAGAAACTTTTGCCTTTCTGGCTTTATTTTTACAAGCCAGTTGTCTTTAAAAGCTTTTAAAAATATCTGTTCCAGCCCACAGCACAACCACATGTGAGAAAGCTTTAGGGAACAAGAGAGAATAAAGGGAGACCCTTTAAAAGAATATGTTTGATCTCAGGTTAAACTTCCTTTAAAGTAATAATTCTGTGGTACCTATTATAAAAAGTTTCCCAAGGGTGTCAAATAGCTCTAATTTTTGGCTTAAGTGAAAATATATGCATTAAGCTACCTCCAACTGAAAACTATTTTAGCTTCAAGTAGGACTCTTCTGCTTCTATTTTTTGGTATAGTTTTGGTACAAAGAAAATCATACTTGAACGGGAAAAAAAAAAAAAAAAGAAGGCCAGAGGCGGAAGAGAGCTGGCTACCTAAAAAAAGCCAGAAAGAAATGGTGCTGACTCCCCAGCCTGTACTTTACCAGGAATTTTCTGCTTGTGCAGGGCTGGGCCGAGTGAGTGGGGATTACCTAACTCTGGAAAGAGGGAGAAAGGATGATGGAAGAGGCTGCAAGAGGGAAGCTCAAGTGGTTAATGAGATCTTAGAAGCCCATAAGAAGAGAGGGAGAGGGTGCAAAGAACCTCTCAGCAAGCAAGCTACATGTTCAACTCAGTTGAGAATCTTTCTAGAAGCCCAGAACCTGTGTTCAGGTTGGTCCAGCCTGGGCTCCAGCACAGGGATACCTGCAGCACGAAGCTCCTCCAGCATAGGGATACTGGGGTACTTGGATACCTGAGAGGCCATCCTCTCCCACCTCCTCCCATCCCTTTCAGGTTGGCCTGCACTAGACCACCTTTTTAATGTACACCATTACTCAGCATATGAAAAACTCTTCTTATGGACTAGGAAGAATCCTTTGTGCTGCTGCTGCTCAAGCCCCAGATATCACATGTGTACTAAAAAACAGAAACAGAAAAGCCGTAATTTCACTCTAGCAACCTACTCATAGTTGCTAGTGTAATTTTCCTCCCTGGCAGCTTGGCATAGGAGACACAAGTGCAGATTTTACAAAAACATGATGTGGAGGCTGATTTTGAAATAAATTCCTCAGAAGATGGGAATACTTTCTTGACCTACTGAGATAGGAGCTTCTAACCTTCATCTCCAATTATCCTATCCTCCAATTATCTGACTTTATTTGAATGCCTCCTCCTCTTTACCTCCACATCTACTTCCCAAGATCCACTTTCACTGTCTCTCACCTGAACTATTGTGCTGGCTTCTAATTGATCTACAGCCTTCAGTCTCATCCCCACTCCAGTTTATTTCCAAAAGCTGCCTTCCTGAAGTATATATCGTGGAGATCATCTTTTAAAAAACAACATTAAAAAACAAACCAAAACCTTCAATAGCTACTTATAGCCTTCCAATTTAACAACATACTCCTTTCCTTGGAATTCATAACTCTCATAATCTATCTCCAATTTACCATTCCAACCACTCCTATTTATATACCCATTGCTTCTATTACACTGATAACTCCGTTCAACCTATTTTCCTATACCTCCCTTTTGGACTTTGCCACTTGTATTATAGTTCTTTACAGATGTGTTTGTCTGACCCCCAGATGATGCTCTTTGATTTTAGAATCCCTGTGTGATTCAGCATTGTGTTTCTCTCAGCATCTTTATTGCATGTACATATTGGAGGCACCAGAAAATATCTGTGGACAAACACTGGGCTTGCTGATGAATACTAACATCTTTGCCCCCAAGTTTCCTAATCAAAATATAAATAGTTCTCATGATATGCTACGCCTATTTGAGTCTCTGAGGACTGTTTCTTAAAAATGGGGGGGAGGGCATACTTACTGCAAAACATTTGGAGAAGATAGAAAATTATAAAAAAATAGGGCTTCCCTGGTGGCGCAGTGGTTAAGAATCCGCCTGCCAATGCAAGGGACATGGGTGCAAGCCCTGGTCGAGGAAGATCCCACATGCTGCGGAGCAACTAAGCCCGTGCGCCACAACTACAGAGCCTACACTCTAGAGCCCGCAAGCCACAGCTACTGGAGCCCACGCTCCTAGAGCCTGTGCTCCGCAGCAAGAGAAGCTGCTGCAATGAGAAGCCCACGCGCTGCAATGAAGAGTAGCCCCTGCTCGCCGCAACTAGAGAAAGTCCGCGCACAGCAACGAAGACCCAACGCAGCCAAAAATAAATATAAATAAAATAAATAAATTTATTTTAAAAAATAAACAAAATCAACACTACCCAAAGACAGCCAGTATGGTAACATTTCATTATATTTCTCTTTTATCCATGTATTTAAAAAATAATTTTAATATGGTCTGCATCCAAGGTAGTTTTGTTTCCAGTATATTATATCATAATCTATACCCTAGTTTACTAAAAAAACTCATTGCAAATATCATATTGTAGCTGAATAATATTCTATTACAAAAATGTATCATTGGATCCTAAATTGTCTACTTTTAATATTATAGATTATACTAAATTTTCATGTTAAAATTACTTCCTAATGATAGCTATCATGAGAAGCAGAATTACTTCCAGATAGATTCATTTTGAGGCTTTTGATATAGTTTGTCAAATTCCTATCACTTCGGGCTTCCCTGGTGGCGCAGTGGTTGAGAGTCCGCCTGCCGATGTAGAGGACACAGGTTCGTGCCCCGGTCTGGGAAGACCCCACATGCCGCGGAGCGGCTGGGCCCGTGAGGCATGGCTGCTGAGCCTACGCGTCTGGAGCTTCTGCTCTGCAACGGGAGAGGCCACAACAGTGGGAGGCCCGCGTACCACAAAAAAAAAAAAAAAAAAATTGCTATCACTTTATTTCTCTGTATTTCCTGTTTTACCACACCTCCAGAAACACTGAATATTAATATATTTGAAAACTTTCCAAATTTTGTTAAGTAAAAAATTTCATATCAAAAATCTTTTCAAATTTGATAGAGTATAAATTGCATAGTTTTCATTTTCTGTTGTTAGTATGATTGAACCTTTCCCGTGCTTTGTTATACAATTTTATTTCCTTTGTGAATTGCTGGTTACCCATTTATCCTTTGGAGTCTTAATACTTTTATTCCTGTCAATCTCAGCCTTTTATACATACTCTTATCATGTTTTAGGAAGCAGCTTATATTCAGGGAAAGAAAATCATGCTGGGGTTCAAGAAACCTGTTTTCAAGTCCCAGCACTACCATTATGTGACCCCGAGCAAGTCACTTCTCTCCAGACTTCAATATCCAAAACTGTACAATAAGGATGATACCCTAGAAGCTCTAAGATCAAGGGAAAGGCCAAGTAGATAGGGCCACCCTCCAAAACTCCTGCCTTCTTCTTTAATTAGAACAGCTCCCTTTTAATCCATTATATGTATATACAATTCTGAAGGCCCTCCATCTCTAATGGTCTTGGATTCCATTATTCTGCCATACATAGGCAGTTCGTTATTCTTTCCACTTTATAGATGAGGAAACTAAAACTCAATCCAAGTGAACAGATTATTCTTCAAGTCTGGCTAAGAGGACCTTCCAACTCTACTGTGGGCCCTAGCCCCTTCTCAAATCTAGAACCACCCTCTCTTCCTGAATTCCAACTCTTCCTGAGACTGGACTGATCAGCATTTCAGGGTCCTCCAGCAAGTGTATCCCTACCATGAAATGCTCAACAAATCTCCACCCTAAATCACTTGAGGTAACCCTGTTCCTTCCAAGCCAGAGAGGTAAATTCTTCTGAGTAAAACAGAAGTCACCCTTTGTTGATAATGCTGTCATGAAGTAAGAAGTGGTCAGTGACCTCATGAAGGACTCCCCTACATGCACAGTCATATAGGCCTAGGGGAGTTACTATGCCACTTGACCTTTGCCATATCTTCTCCCCCAATTTTTCTGGATTATGATTCTTCAAAAGTTTCAAAACTTTCTTTAAAAAATGTTTATGCCATCTAATAATAACAGCAACACAGTGTTTTCTTTTTCCTGAAACACCTTCACAGACATTTTCTCAAATATTCTTCACCACAATCTTATAGAGAAAGTAAAGAGGGACTTACATCCTCATCGCAAGATGAGGAAATTAAGACTCAGAGGATTGAAGTGACTTGCTCAACATCACACAGCTAGAAAGGGGACTCAGGTTTTAGCCTCCTAGCCCAATGCTCTTTTCATCCAGCCTCTACCTCTCAACATTATCTCATTTGATCATTGTTACTTGGAGACCCACATTCAGGCCAATTTATCATTATTACAGGCCCCCTGAGCAGTCAGTCCCTTTACTCCCATGGAAAGTCCCATGGGAGGGAACAAAAGAGATCAAAACATTTTTCTCTCCTGTCAAGTACATAAATAAGTGAATAAAATCATGGAAAACTCCCCCTTCTCTATCCTGCTTATCTGCCTAATTAGAAACTGTAGGGCAAGACAACATTTAGATAACTAGGAAAGCTCCTACCAGAAGTTGGGGCTGGAAGACCTAACATATTTCTTGACCAGGCTGTGAAGGGTTGTTACAGCCATTTTAACACAGGAGAAAGATTGAGTACATCTAGTAAGAGGTGACATCTTAAATGTAAAGGACCCAACTTTTTTTTTTTAAATGTATGTATTTATTTATTTGGCTGCATTGGGTCTTCGTTGCTGCATGCAGGCTTTCTCTAGTTGTGGCAAGTGGGGGCTACTCTTCGATGCAGTACAAGGGCTTCTCATTGCAGTGGCTTCTGTTGTTGTGGAGCCCGGGCTCTAGACATGAGGACTTCAGTAGTTGTGGCTCGCAGGTTCTAGAGCACAGGCTCAGTAGTTGTGGCGCAGGGGTTTGGTTGCTCTGCAACATGTGGGATCTTCCCGGACCAGGGATCGAATCCGTGTTCCCTGCATTGGCAGGCGGATTCTTAACTACTGCGCCACAAGGGAAGTCCGAAAAGACCCAACTTCTGAGAAGGCTCTGATTATTAGATACTCCTACGTTTGGTGAAAGTTTGGTTTTGTTTCTTCAGAGATCCTTACCACCCCAAGATATTATGATTCTGAGTTTCTCAAGAGTGTAATACTCTAGAATCCTAAGACTGTAAAGTGTCTAAAGGCTCTAAAATCTTGTAATTCTTGTGGAACAACTTTACAAAGGGAAGATCAAGTTGTGGAGTAGCCAGTTCTTAGCTATCTCTCCTTCTCTACCTGCCCCACCCCTAACCTGCTATTCACTTAAATCTCCAAGTATTTAATTGCCCATTGGAGAAATACAAAAATTATGGCACGTTCATCCATGGAATACTTTATACTATATATTCAATTAAAATGACGAAGAAAAATACTTACTTTGTAACAAAGAATACATGACTTTATATAGCATTACCCCAATTGTGTTAAAATAGATACACAGAAAAAAAAAAGGAAGAATGACAAAAATCAGCCATGATTATTTCTGGCCGGTGGGATATCAGCATTTTTCTTTTCATTATGCCTTCCCAAATTTCCTAAATTATGCATATATTTTTATAATCAGAAAAAAAATGTTTTAAGTTCAAACATGTTAGGCCACACCTGGCGCCGCCGATTTATTGTTGGGATACAGAGATGAGTCATCTCAAAGGCGAGGGAGGGGCCAGCTGGGCATTGACAAGGGCTGGCTTTGAAGGGGAGGGACAAGCACTGGATAGGGTGAGGGCTGATCAGCTCAGTTCGAGTTCAACCCGGAAGCGCTGACGGTAGCACATGACAGGGCAAAATCCAGCCACAAGAACTGGGAATAACGTGGCAACCACAATATGCGAGCAAGGCCCGTCTCACCCAAGACGCGCCGGCGGCCCTCTGGCCCACGCCCCTGGCGAGTTCCCGCCCCTTGCCTTTCCCCATTGGTCCGCTGAAGTTCATTTGGCTCCTAGTGCCCGCCCCTCTGGGGCGTACGAGAGGTGGTGCATCCCTCCTCCACTTCCGACAGGAGCAGCCATACTGAGTGTGGCGGGACCGAGACGGGTTGGGGGAGCACTTTGCTCTTTGGCCTCCGCTTTTATCCTCCCAGTATTTCTCTTTAGTCTCGGGTTATCAGGACCCAGAGGAAAGGGCTGTTTGCCAGTTGGTAGCAGGGCGTTCGTGTGAAGTGCAGAGGTTTCCTTCACTGCCTCCAGTTCCCAGGAGGCCTGCGGGTTTTAGTTTTCAAAAGGAGATGTCATCACAAAATCTTTCCAAGGTCCTAATGCCCTGTGGTTAGGATCTCAGAACCACTTAAAATCAGATCCTTAGAGGTAGAGTGACCATATAATTTATTGTTAAAACTGGCACAGATTTGAAAGTCTAAGGTGATACTATTAATTACCATTGGCCCAACAGTCATATATGTGGACTGTTCTGGAATTTAGAGCCACCCTACTCCAGATCAAGTCTTAGGCCCAGGTTTTTGTTTGTGTGTGCGTGTGTGCACGTGCGCGCGCGCGCTGAAGTGTATGTACGGAACACTTCCATTTTAATCATTTTTATTTTTTTATTTTACTGTAGTTGATTTACAGGGTTATATTGGTTTCAGGTTTACAATGTAGTAATTCTATATTTTTATAGATTATTCTCCGTTTAAAGTTATAACATTGGCTCTACATTAGATGCTTGGATCTTATTCATTTTATATCTTCTACTTCGTGTCTCTTAATCCCCTTAACCTATCTTGTCCCTCCCCCACCCCTCTCCACAACGGTGACCACTAGTTTGTTCTCTATATCTGTGTCTGTTTCTGTTTCTTGTTATATTCATTTGCTTATGTTTTAGTTTCCACATATAAGTGAAAACACAGTATTTGATTTATTTCACTAAGCATAATACCCTCTAGCTCCAGCCATGTTGTTGCAAATCCTTCTTAATCATTTTTAAGTGGCATTAATGACATTCAGAGTGTAGTGCAACTGTCACCATTATCTGTTTCCAAAATTTTTTATCACCTAAAATAGAAACTCTACCATTTGGCAATAACTCCCCATTACCCCATTTCACCAGCCCCTGGTAGTCTCTTTGAATTTGCCTTTACTAGATAATTCACATAAGCGGAATCATGCAATATTTGTCCTTTTATGTCTGACTTACTTCCTCAGTATAATGTTTTCAAGTTTCATCCATATTGTAGCATGTATCAGTACTTCATTCCATTTTATGGCTGAATAAAATTCCACTGTATGGTTATATCACAATTTGTTTTTGCATTTATTAGCTAGCTGATGGACACTTGGGGTGTTTCTACCTTTTGGCTATTGCAAATAATGCTGCTATGAAAACTCCCGTACAAGTATTTTGTTTGATTCCGTTTTCAACTCTTTTGAGTATATACTTAGGAGTAGGATTGTTGGGTCATATGGTAATTCTATGTTTTAACTTTTTGTTTTAACTTTTAACCTGTCATACTGTTTTCCACAGCAGCTGTACCATTTTACACTCCCATCAAAAACAGATAAGGGGGGACTTCCATGGTGGTGCAGTAGTTAAGAATCCGCCTGCCAATGCACGGGCATGAGTTCAATCCCTGGTCCAGGAAGATCCCACATGCTTCTGAGCAACTAAGCCCCTGCGCCACAAGTAGTGAGCCCGCGTGCCACAACTACTGAAGCCCGAGCACCTAGAGCCCTGCTCTGCAACAAGAGAAGCCACTGCAACGAGAAGCCCGCTTACCACAATGAAGAATGGCTCCCACTCGCTGCAACTAGAGAAAGCCTGCACACAGCAACAAAGACCTAATGCAGCCAAAAAATAAATAAAATTTTTAAAAAAAATGGATAAGGGTTCCAATTTCTCTACATCCTCACAAAAACTTGTTATTTTCCATTTTTTATTTTATTTATTTATTTAACATAAATAAGCAGGATCAACAAGCAGGCCCCTGGCTTACTTCAGGACATAAAGTTTATAGAACGGGTCTTTAATTCATGGCCTGGTATACCAAGATTTTAGAAATCTAAATCTTTACTGGCTGAGTTACATGAAGGGCTCCCTGTTCAGGCTAAGAGCCAAAATGTCAATTTCACTTAAATTTTTTTTCTACCAGTGTACATTAATAGAAATGCCATTGCAAAATTTGACTTTAAAAAAAATTGGGCACATATGTCTGAAGTTTAAAATCATTTTATTCAACAAATATCTACAGAGAAGTTTAGGCCTGTTACCATCTTTATTCTTATTTTGTTCATTAATTTGTAAAGTAAATATTATGAATTTCTCTTTCTCTGAGATTTACATGGTGCTCTCTATTAAGGCTTGAACGAGGCTAGTCCTTCCAGCATGTGTCCAAGTCAAGATGAAATGTGGCGTATATGTAGTGCCAATGCTTCCCCATCACATTCATTTCTGGATATCTTTAAGTAGCATATTTTTTTCCTTCAAGACTATAAGGTTTGGGATAGAGAGCAATTAGAAATCACAAGGATAGGAGGGATTTTTAGACCCTGTGCTAATTGGAGTAGGTGGTAATGTTGGTGGGGTCATATTATGTTTTTTTTTCTTCAAATCATTTTAATAACCTGGCAGTGATTCAAAGTATAAGAAGATTCAAACGTCTTCCCTTTAAAGGGGATGCTACCATGATTGCCTCACAACAAGCATGATCCAAGGCAATCATGAGACTGGATTCCAAAGAGCAAGGGTCGTAGGAAAGCTTCAAGGCTCACAGATTGAAGAGCTTGGTTTCAGAAAGTCTCTTGAGGGCGAGCAGACAGCAGAAGAGACCTGAAATTTTAAGAGATCCTCAGAGGACGGGGTGCAATTGCTGGGTCATGAGCACCTTAAAGCATGCCTTGATGGTAATATGGTGTCAAGAGTATTTGTCGCCTGGGAGAACTGAGCAGGATGGGCCATGCAGGTCTGTTGTCTCATAGGGTCAAGCTTCTTCAGCGAATAGATCCGGTCTCCCTGCTCATTGAGATAATACTGGAGAAACATGACCACACCAAAGCCAGAGGGTCCAATTCCGTCTGCCCATATTATGTTGTGCTTTAAAAAAAATATGGAAGTTTTTACTTTTGGAAATTAAAAAAAAAGAATCTGTCCAAAATAGAAGCTGCATTCACTAAGCAGTCAATTCTATAAGTGAAGAAATTGCCAATTAAAAACATTTTATTGGGCTTCCCTGGTGGCGCAGTGGTTGAGAGTCCGCCTGCCGATGCAGGGGACATGGGTTCGTGCCCCGGTCCGGGAAGATCCCACATGCCGCGGAGCGGCTGGGCCCGTGGGCCTTGGCCACTGAGCCTGCGCGTCCGGAGCCTGTGCTCCGCAATGGGAGAGGCCACAACAGTGAGAGGCTCGCGTACCGCAAAAAAAAAAAATATTTATTTATTTATTTTGGCTGCACCATGTCTTAGCTGCAACATGCGGGATCTTCCTTGCAGCATGCAGGATCTTTAGTTGTGGCATACAGGCTATTAGTTCTGGCCTGCGGGCTTCTTTGGTTGCAGCATGAGGACACTTAATTGCAGCATGCATGTGGAATCTAGTTTCCCGACAAGGGATCGAACCCAGGTCCCCTGTATTGGGAGCATGGAGTCTTACCCACTTGACCACCAGGGAAGTCCCAGAAATTGCCAATTATAATGTTCTCTCTTTCAAACCTTTCCACAAACCTTCCCATCCCTTGAGCCAATCTTCTATCAGAATTGCCTTTAAAAATAAACAGACCTGGGCTTCCCTGGTGGCGCAATGGTTGAGAGTCCGCCTGCCAATGCAGGGGACACGGGTTCGTGCCCCAGTCCTGGAAGATCCCACATGCCGCGGAGCGGCTGGGCCCGTGAGCCATGGCCGCTGAGCCTGCGCGTCCGGAGCCTGCGCTCCGCAACGGGAGAGGCCACAACAGTGAGAGGCCTGCGTACCGCAAAAAATAAAATAAAATAAAAAAATAAACAGACCTGAAAGAAAAGTGTATCTAAATATGATTTTTGTACCTGCAGAGCATATCTCTTCTCAAGAACATATAAGAGGCATAATAATCTCCTTTGCTCCTTCCCAAATTTTCTGCAACTAGGAATTATAGTGAGTATTTTACTCTATCCTCTATAAAAATCAGAAAATTATAGTATGTGTTTTCTAGTTCAGTCTCTCTGTTGAGCATGTGAGATTGCTTGGTTCTAAACTTTGGATTAGGGCAGTCTCACTGCTAAAGAAAGAAACCCTTAGCCAGTCTGTGGGGCTGCAAGATCTGATTTCTTACTAGAGGTTACTCATAATTAGAGTTGCAAGATTTAGCAAACAAAAATAAGGATGCCCAGTTAAATTTGAATATAGAATTTAAAATTCTAATTTAATTTGGTATCCAGTATTTTATCTGGCAACCCAACCTAATTAATACACCAATATTATGCATTCATTATTTCAACTTACTATGCTTTTATTGAACACCCCTAGAGTAAAACACTGGGCTAGGCTTTGTAGGTCAAACCGAAGGTAAAATGTGTGTCCTCAAAGAATTTATAATATTGGAAGATATAAGGCAGAACACTGAAATTACATGTAAACAAACGAAAACTACATGTATAATAATGTTACTATATAGAGCTGCCTGTCAGTCTCTCTGTAGTTTGTTTCTTTGAATGTTGAGTATTGGTCCCTTTCAGGTATTTGTATTTGGAAGAACAGAGTCCTTCCCCTGTAGTAAAGCTCTGTCTTGGAATTAGCATGACTTTTGCCTGTTCATTACTACCAAAGCATAAATACCTGGTATTGAACAGGACTGTTCAATATTTTAACTGTCTATACAGCAAAGTGAAAAATTAGAAACCTAGACACTTAAATGCTCTTTTTTCATTATAATTTCAAGCTTGCTTTATCTTAATTTGTGATTGATATTTAATCAGTAGTAGTTTGTTATACTTTGAACTTTTGGGTTTGCCTTCTGTTAAGAATTTAATGGAATTTAATGACTCTAAACAAACACTTAAGAAGATGGTACTTAAAGGAAGCCTATGACCCCTTTGCAATGGATGAATTGTTTTGCAATGTGAGTAATTTCATTCTCTAATTTATGAGTTTATAAGTAAAATGGGTTAATAGTTCAGATACTAATGTTAAGTTTTCTATCAAATAATACAAAAAGGATGTTATCCCAAGGGGAAAAGAGTAACATCTCTATATAAACATTTTTTTTGCATCTTTCCCTCCAAATGATAACTATTTATTGAGTTCTTTCTCTGTGCAGGCACTATGCTACATGCTTTACAGACATCATTTAATTTAATTCTGATGGAGAAACCAAGGCTAGAGAGGTTGGAGATGTGACCCAATATTTTTTTAGGATATCTGGTGATCTTGTAAACACTAACAACAGAAAGCACAACTGCATGCAACATTTTTCTTAAATGAAGAGTTTTAAAGCACTCAATTTTTAAAAGAGAGATCCGAGTTAAATACAAGGAAAAACTTCCTGATAATGAAGAACTGGAATGGAGAGAGTGGAGAGATTTTCTTCACTATATAGTATACTAAAGGATCAGTTGATGTTTATATGCCTAGAAGCCGATAGAGATAAATAAGCACTACAGATCTTCTCTGAGCTCAGTAATTATGGGAAAAGGACTTTGCCTGGAGACCAGAGAGGGGACTTGTATCGGAGGTGTATTGTTCCCTTTCCAGCTTCAATCCTATGTCCACCTACTGTGGAAACTTGCATGGCAATTGCTACTTCTAAAACAATAAATAATAATTATCTACCTCTAGCTATTGGATTCTTACTTCAATGAAATATGTGTAAAACTAAACTCACTATCTTCCTGCCTTTCTTGACCTTGTATGCCCCACTTCTTTATTTGCTACCTTCTTTTTTCTTTCCTTCTCTTCAGAACGAAATTCCTTAGATGAAAGAGTCTTCACTTCTTGCCTCCATTTCTTTTTTTTCCCCTCCATTTCTTAGTCTCCCATTTCCTCTTAAACCCAAGCGTGGCTTCTCTCCTCCTCTCTCCATTGAAACTTCTTTGACTCAGGACAGTGACATTTTAAAAAAGGAAAATTTTATTGAAATATAATTTACAAATGATAAAGTCACTCATTTTAAGTGGCTTAACTATAATTCAGTGATTTTTATTAAATTTACAACATTGTACAATCATCACCACAATCAAATCTGAAAACATTTCTATTGCCTTGAAAAGAGCCCTGTGCCCATTTGCAGGCACTCACCTTTTGAGAACAGATTCAATGAATGATTTTCAGTCCACAACTTACCTAACTGCTCTGAATACATTTGGCCCTACTGACCATACCTTTCCTTTTGAAACTTTCTCTTCCCTTCTTTCTGGCCATCACTTTCTCCTGGTTTCTCTCTTAACTTTTTTTTTTCTCTCCTAACTTTTTGATAATTCTTCACAGATTACTTTCTCTGCCAGGCTTTATTATTTTTAAAAATATTTATTTATTTATTTATGTATTTGGTTGCACCGGGTCTTAGTTGCGGCACGCGGGATCTTCCTTGCCGCGTGAGGGATCTTTGTCACGGTATGAGGGATCTGTTTCCCCGACCAGGAATTGAACCCCAACCCCCTGCATTGAGAGCATGGAGTCTTAGGCACTGGACGACGTGGGAAGTCCCTGCCTTACTTTAAATTTATTTATTTATTTATTTATTTACTTATTTATTTATATCTGCATTGGGTCTTTGTTGCTGCGTGCGGGCTTTCTCTAGTTGTGGTGAGTGGGGGCTACTCTTCGCTGCGGTGTGCGGGCTTCTCATCACGGTGGCTTCTCTTGCTGCGGAGCACCAGCTCTAGGCACGCGGGCTTCAGTAGTTGTGGCATGCGGGCTCAGTAGTTGTGGCTCCTGGGCTCTAGAGCGCAGGCTCAGTAGTTGCGGCACACGGGCTTAGCTGCTCCATGACATGTGGGATCTTCCCGGACCAGGGATCGAACCCGTGTCCCCTGCATTGGCAGGTGGATTCTTAACCACTGCGCCACCAGGGAAGTCCCCGTGCCTTACTTTAACTATTGCTGTTCCATTGAGTTCTGTCCTGGCCTTTCAGCCTACACCTACTTAAGTGATTACATTCATCTTCATGGCTACAACTGCCATCTGTAAGCCGATGACTCAAAAATTTCTATTTCCAGCTCAGACTTGTGCCCTGAGCTCCAGTCTGGTATAGTATAGTATAGTAAAACTACTTATCATCAACAGTGGTTCTTCTCTTGTGCTCTCGCTATAATAAAATGCAAACAGAAAACTCATCAAATTAGCAGTTAAATCCTGTTCCTCTTTGAGGAGGAAATTAAGATTCACCTATATTGTATTAAGTATCAAAGTGCTAGATGAAATATGAAATATACATATGATCGCTGAAGTCTATAGACAATAATATACTCTTCTTCTCAGATCTTGTAAGTAAAATAGAATTTTAATGTACCTGCAACTCTATTACTTCATTCTAGCTTAAATTTTTACATATGTGTCTCACCAGGAGATTGATATAAACTCAAGAGCAGGGACCAAATCTTTTTCTGCTTTGTCTTTCCAGTAAGAAAGCACAGTCCTTGGTATAAAGTAGGTAAAAGTATTGTAGAAGGAATAAATGAATGTATCAGGGCAGAACATACTTGAAACTGAACTGGTGTGTTAGTGTAGTGTACATTGGTGGTGGACTACCAAATGTCATTTTCCATCTTTTCTTCCTTATTAAAAAATTGTAATTTTTTTGTAATAACCCATCTCCCTCCACATAGCAATACACTTTTGTATTTATCATAGAAATCCTATTTCTCATGCCAGTGACAGATATAGGATGGCTATATGAAGAAATTCTTGCCAGTGAGATGTAATGGGCAAAGAAGATATACAGATTGCCAACAAACTCCTGAAAGAGTGTTCAACACCATTAATCATTAGAGAAATGCAAATCAGAACTACAATGAGATATCATCTCACACCAGTCAGAATGACCATCATCAAAAAATCTACAAACAGGGCTTCCCTGGTGGCACAGTGGTTGAGAGTCCGCCTGCTGATGCAGGGGACGCGGGTTCGTGCCCCGGTCCGGGAAGATCCCACATGCCGCGGAGCGGCTAGGCCCGTGAGCCATGGCCGCTGGGCCTGCGCATCCGGAGGCTGTGCTCCGCAATGGGAGAGGCCACAACAGTGAGAGGCCCACGACCCCAAAAAAAAAAAAAAAAAAAAATCAGTTTCCTAGGCCATACCTTCAGAGATTTTGGCTCAGTAGTTGCAGCTTGAGGTTCCATAATCTTTATTTTTTATTTTTATTTATTTATTTTTTGGTACGTGGGCCTCTCACTGTTGTGGCCTCTCCTGTTGTGGAGCACAGGCTCCAGACACGCAGGCTCAGCGACCATGGCTCACGGGCCCAGCCCCTCTGCGGCATGTGGGATCTTGCCGGACCGGGGCACAAACCCATGTCCCCTGCATTGGCAGGCGGACTCTCAACCACTGAGCCACCAGGGAAGCCCCATAATCTTTATTTTTGACAAATTCCTCAGATTGATTTTGACTGTAGGTGTAATGAGACTCTCTATTGGAGAACATTGTGGAGTGGAGAGAGTGACAATTTTGTGTTTCTTTGGACTGTGGTGCCATGCTGAAATGGGCCTGTGGTAGGAGTATAAAGGCATATATTCATTCAGATTATCTTAATAGTGGTAACGGTGAAAATGGAGCTAATTGTAACAGAGAGATTTTAAAGAGATAGCTTTCACAGGGTTTGGTGACTGATTACATATGAATGATGTGGAAGAAGAAAAGGTCAAGGATAACAGTAAATATCCTGATTTAAGTGATTCCCATCTCTTGTTGGTTCTATGATTGATTCCCTTATTCCCTATACTTTAAATGAAGATAATAATATCTACTTCATAGCATTATTATGAAGTATAAATAAATTAGGGTGTTTAATAAATACTCAAAAATATTTAGTTTTCTAAAAGAAGTTTAATAACAATAGAAGGTAGCATATGGTTAAAGCTTAATGAAGGACTGGTGCAAACTATAAGAATTAAAGGAGTCATGGAGGAGGAAAGATCATTGTGGTCTGGCATGAAGCATCTCAGTACTTTAAAAAATTCAATTACATTTTTAAATTTTGAGGGTTTTTTAAATTCAATTACATTTTTAAATTTTGAGGGTTTTTTAGATTTTTTTTAAAATTTTATTTATTTATTTATTTTTGGCTGTGTTGGGTCTTTGTTGCTGCACGGGCTTTTCTAGTTGTGGCGAGCGGGGGCTACTCTTCATTGTGGTGCACAGGTTTCTCATTGTGTTGGCTTCTCTTGCTGCGGAGCATGGGCTCTAGGCATGCAGGCTTCAGTAGCTGTGGCACACGGGCTCAGTAGTTGTGGTTCGCGGGCTCTGGGGCGCAGGTTCAGTAGTTGTGGTGCACGGGCTTAGGTGCTCTGCGGCATGTGGGATCTTCCCCCACCAGGGCTCGAACCTTTGTCCGCTGCATTGGCAGGTGGATTCTTAACCACTGCGCTACCAGGCCTAGATTTATTTTTTATTGAGGGAACATTGGTTTATAACATTATATAAATTTCAAATCCAAAAAAGAAGGAACGAGGAAATCCAAAAAAGAGGGGATATATGTATACATGTAGCTGATTCACCTTGCTGTACAGTAGAAACTAACACAACGGTTGTAAAGCAACTATACTCCAATAAAAATTTAAAAATAAATAAATAAATTTCAAGTGTACAGCATTACATTTCTATTTCTGTATACCTCACAGCATGCTCAGAGCACTTCCTTCTGTCACCATAGAAGGTGATTCCCTTTATCCATTTTGCCCTCTGCCCCTTCCCCTTTGGTAACCCCTACTCTGTTCTCTATATCTATGACTTTGTTTTTGTCTGCTTTGGTTTGTTCATTTATTTTGTTTTGAGTTTTTAAAAAATATTCTATATATGAATGAAATCATACAGTATTTGTCTTTCTCCATGTGACTTATATCACTTAGCATAATACCCTCAAGGTCCATCCATGTTGTCACAAATGGCAAGATTTCATCTTTTTTATGGTTGAGTAGTATTCATATATATACATATATATGAATATATATATCTATCTTACATCTTCTTTATCCATTCATCCATTGATGGGCACTTAGCTTGTTTCCATACCTTGGCTATTGTAAATAATGCCACAATGAACAAAGAGGTGCATATATCTTTTTGAATTAGTGTTTTCATGTTCTTTGGATAAATACCCAGAGGTGGGATAGTTGGATCATATGGTAGTTGTATTCTTAATTTTTTGAGGAATCTCCATACTCTTTTCCACAGTAGCTGCACCAATTTACATTACCCCCAACTGTGCACAAGGGTTCCCATTTCTCCACATCCTCACCAACACTTGCTATATCTTGCCTTTTTGATAATAGTCATTCTAACAGTTGTGAGGTGATATCTCATTGTAGTTTTCATTTGCATTTCCCTAATAATTAGTACTGTTGAACATCTTTTCCTGTGCCAGTTGGCCATCTGTTTGTCTTCTCTGGAAAAATGTCTATTCAGCTCCTCTGCCCATTTTTAAATTGGGTTGCTTGTTTTTTTGTTGTTGAATTGTATAAGTTCTTTATATATTTTGGGTATAAACCCCTTATCGAATATTTCATTTGCAAATATCTTCTCCTATTCAGTAGGTTGTCATTTTGTGTTTGTTTTGTTTTGTTTTGGCGGAGTTGTGTCTTCGTTGCTGCATGCAGGCTTTCTCTAGTTGCAGCGAGCGGGGACTACTCTTTGTTGCGGTGCGTGGGCTTCTCATTGTGGAGGCTTCTCTTGTTGCGGAACACAGGCTCTGGGTGTGCAGATTTCAGTAGTTGCAGCATGCGGGATCAGTAGTTGCAGCACATGGGCACTAGAGTGCGTGGGCTTCTGTAGTTGCAGCACACGGGCTCAGTAGTTGTGGCTCGCGAGCTCTAGAGCACAGGCTTAGTAGTTGTGGCGCACGGGCTTAGTTGCTCTGCAGCATGTGGGATCTTCGTAGACCAGGGATTGAACCTGTGTCCCCTGCATTAGCAGGCAGATTCTTAACCACTGCGCCACCAGGGAAGTCCCTGTCATTTTGTTTTGTTGACAGTTTCTTTTGCTGTGCAGAAGCTTTTTAGTTTGATGTAGTCCCGTTTGTTTATTTTTTTGTTTCCCTTGCCTGAGTAGACTCATCTAGAAAGATATTGCTAAGACAAATGTCAAAGAAAGTACTACCTATGTTTTCTTCTAGGATTTTTATTGTTTCAGGCCTTACATTCAAGTCTTTAATCCATTTTGAGTTGATTTTTGTGTATGGTGTGGGATAGTGGTCTAGTTTCATTTTTTTTCATGTGACTGTCCAGTTTTCCCAACACCATTTATAAAATTCAATTACGTTTAATTCAAGTGTATATATGCATAGTTTTAAAAAGTCTAATAGTGCTAAAATGCTATTTTTCATGTGCCTAGTTTTTTTGCACTTGTTGGCAAGTTTTCCTTCAACTCAATTTTCTGTATGGTTAAATTTAACTACATTCTTCTGCTCTGTCTGGGTTGGTTACTCTCTAGACTTTTATTGCTTTTCCTAGGAATACCTTTTACTTCTTTCCTGTGTAAGATCTACTATTTCTAGATCTATAACTTCCTTCTCTTTGGTTTAACTCCTTGTTTGGCTTCTTCAATAGCTTTTTGGAAAAGAGTGAATTTTTGAGACCTTTTATATCTGGAAATATTTTACTCTACCTGCACATTTAAATGATAGTTTGCCTGGGAATAGAATTCTAGTTTGAAAATCTTTTCACTTAGAAGTTTCTTTGTTTTTTTCCCCAATTTCCAATGTTATTATTGAGAACATTGATGCCATTTAATTTATTTTATATTTTTGACCGTGCCACGTGTTAGTTGCATCATGTGGGATCTTCGTTGAGGCATGCAGTTTTCTCTCTCTAGTTGTGTTGCAAGGACTCCAGAGCACGTGGGCTCTGTAGTTTGCAGCACGTGGGCTCTCTACTTGAGGTGCCCAAGCTCAGCAGTTGTGACATGCAGGTTTAGTTACCCCGAGGCATGGGGGATCCCAGTTCCCCAACCAGGGATCTAACCCTCATCCCCTGCATCAGAAGACGGACTCTTCACCACTGGACCACCAGGGAAGTCTCCCTTTTCTGTTTTTTAATCCTTTTGATATGTCCTGTTTTAATTTCTGGGAACTTTTAAGATCTTCTTTTGTCTCTGATGTGGAATTTCATGATGATGTGAACTGAAAGGATTTTCTTTTATTTTTGCTGGGCGTTTGATATACACTTTCTTCTCTTTTTTTTTTTTTACAATGGAATCTATGATTTTTTTAAATTAATTAATTTAATTTATTTATGTTTGGCTGCACAAGGTCTTTGTTGCTGCACGTGGGCTTTCTCTAGTTGTAGCGAGTGGGGGCTACTCTTCATTGAGGTGCGTGGGCTTCCCACTGTGGTGGCTTCTTTTGTTGCGGAGCATGGGCTCTAGATGCGCGGGCTTCAGTAGTTGTGGCTCGCAGGCTCAGTAGGTGTGCCTCGCGGGCTCTAGCGCACAGGCTCAGTAGTTGTGGCGCACGAGCTTAGTTGTTCTGCGTCATGTGGCATCTCCCCGGATCAGGGCTTGAACCCGTGTCCCCTGCATTGGCAGGTGGATTCTTAACCACTGAGCCACCAGGGAAGTCCTGACATACACTTTCAATTTGGAAACTCATGTCTCCTAGGTGTGAGAACTTATTTTATATAATTTATTTTATAATAATCTCTGCATTAAAGTTTTCTTCGTTCTCGCTCCATATAATTTCTATTATTTGCATGCTGAGTCTCCTGGATTAATCTTAGATACTCCTCAAATTATCTAGTGTTCATCTCTTAGCTTTATGCTATGCTTTCTGGAATATTTCCTTAATGTTGTCTTTCAATTATTTTATTTTATTTTTAAACTTTGGCTATCATAATTTTAATTTCCAAGAAAACCTGTTTTGAAACAGTGTTCCTTTTTTAAAAATAGGATCTTGCTCTTCCTTCAAAAATGCAATAGTGGGACTTCCCTGGTGGCACAGTGGTTAAGAATCCGCCTGCCAATGCAAGGGACATGGGTGCAAGCCCTGGTCCAGGAAGATGCCACATTCTGTGGAGCAACTAAGCCCATGTGCCACAACTACTGAGCCTGTGCACTAGAGCCTGCAAGCCACAACTACTGAAGCCCACATGCCTAGAACCCATGCTCCACAACAAGAGAAGCCACTGTAATGAGAAGCCCACACACCACAACAAAGAGTAGCCCCTGCTCTCCCCAACTAGAGAAAGCCTGCATGCATCATCAAAGATCTAATGCAGCCAAAAATAAATAAATAAATAAATAAAATGAAAAATGCAATAGCTTTTATCATAGACTTTCTTTCCTTTCTATCTATCTATCTTTCTTTCTTTTTGCTGGCTTATTTGTTTTATTTTTCTTTATTTCATATTGGAGATTTTATCAAATATATGGTAAACTTTTACAGTTTGTTCAGATTTAAGAGAAGCATCAAAGTAATTGGAAGCTCAACGTGAGGGGTAGAATTTCTTGATTAGAAGGGTTCAGTATAGATGATTTGGTGGTGAACTGGCTTTTTTATTGAAGTTACCTCTATATTCAGAACTTACAGGTCCTTTCTCTGCGATGTTTCAGCTTATATACAGAAGGATCTTTCCATCTCTTTTTCAGTCTTATAAGATGCTGCCAGTGTTATGAAAGGTGCTTGGAGAGAGACCATTGGTTATCAATCCCCATATCTTCTGACAGCACCTCACCCTAGTAGTCTACTATGCCTGGTTTATGAGCCTAGAGCCTCTTATGTGCCATTCTTCCATAGATGGGGATAGGTTTATGACTACTGTTTATATCGTCTTTGATACAATTCCCTTGTTTTGGGCCCCGTTTCTCTTCCCTACCTTCTGTGGTACCTGGTATTTCACATTCCTGATCCTTTCTGTGGTTCAGCTTGGCTGATTGACTTGCTTCTTGTTGCTTTCCCCTTCAGTAAGCACTTTCTATCCTGTTTAGTCAGTTACCATTGCTCTTTCTTTGTCTCCCAACTTAAAATATTATGTGTCTGGGTTAGAGATGTCACAGCCAGAGTTTGCGTTTTTACTTTTTCTTCTTGTTTTGGAACAATTTCAGAAAAGGAAGGAGGCAGAAACTCCTTTAATCTACCATCCTAAAACTGGAAGTTTGTTCAATTTTTCTGAATGGTGTTGCAGCTTATTATCTCACTGGTTAGTTTCAGCTATAAGCTACCATAATGATTTCGATACCTTTTGATTTTTATTTAAAATTCAAAAATCTGTAGAAATGTTCACTAATAGATGGTTTCTCTTAGCATCTTAGGCAAGTTACAATTTGGCTGTACAGTCTGTTGGCATTTCAGTGCAAACAGTATTGGTCTCATTTTTCTTTCCTAAGATGCTCTGTTCTTTACATAAACAGCAGTAGAAGCAGTTGTTCTCTTCTATTGTGAGAGAGATTATCTCTTAGTAGCAAGTGGAGTGATTCATTCTCCGGCACATCTTAGAGGAGACTTTATTATTTGTGGGGGTTAGAGTGTGGGGAGAGGAGAGTTCCAGCAATGTGTCAGATATTACACATTCTGGACCTACATAAAAAGAAGCAACCTCGGGGCTTCCGTGGGGCTTCCCTGGTGGCGCAGTGGTTGAGAGTCCACCTGCCGATGCAGGGGACACGGGTTTGTGCCCTGGTCCGGGAAGATACCGCGTGCTGCGGAGCGGCTAGGCCCGTGAGCCATGGCCACTGAGCCTGCGCGTCCGGAGCCTGTGCTCCGCAACGGGAGAGGCCACAACAGTGAGAGGCCCGCGTACTGAAAAAAAAAAAAAAAAAAAGATAAAAAAAGAAGCAACCTCTTCTCCCACTGCAATTTCAAAACCTAGAAGTAACACCTTACATCTAAGGCTCTGAGAAATCACATTATTCATAAGGACCATGATTCACACGAATGGAACAAAATGGAATTATCAAAAATAGATTTTGTAGATCACTCTGCAGCAAAAATATCTTGTAACATAGCTTATAAATTGGCCATAATCATAGGTAGAACAATTCCATTGAAGTTCTAACTGCCTTCTCCTCCACCTTGACTGAATAACATTTATACTTCTACCATGGCACATCCTTGAAGGTCAAGGTATTTGGAAAACAGGTTTTGACATGAGGCCTCCTATGTCTTTTTTTTTTAATTGTAGTCCTTTTGAAATGAGACTTGCTTAAACATACCTTGTGTTAATTGTGCTTATTTAACTGGTCACCTTGAATTATTGGGCATTTGTCATTTTTATGCTTTGTATATTGACCCACTATTATTTTTAGTAGCAATGATTCTAATAACTTGTGGAGTAGGTTAGAAGGGCTTCACATTTGATGGAATTTGAATTCCTGCCAGATCTATTATTTGTTTCAAATATGAGCAATATGATTTCAGTCCTTTTACCTGCGCAGTTTTTCTCCTTTTATTGATTTCCTGCCTCTCCAAGAGTAATAAATCCTTTTTAGGGGGTAGTAAACAGAAAAAGACATTACAGTTTGGTAACCACTACTGTATTTTATATATATATACACATATATATATATACACACATACACACATGTATGTATACATACACACACACACACACACAAGCACACACACACAGTATTGAGTGCCTAATGTTCAAGGAGTTGTGTGAGGTGTTTTAAGGGATCTAAAGATGAGAATGTCAGATGCTTTCAGCTGCAAGTAACAATGACAAAGACATATTATGAAGACATTAATACATATAAAGACATTTATTATTTTGCTAAAAAAAAATCCAGAGGAAGTCCAGTTCCAAGGTTGGTACAGAGGCCCAATGATGCCTTTTAGCTTTTTGCTTAGCCATCATCAGTGGTTGGCTTTTTTCTTCAGGATTATATATTAATGTTCACAAGATGTCTTTGCCCTAGATATCATGTCCTTATATAACCATATCCAATGGAAGAAAAATGGCAGTTTTTCCTCATCTATCTGTTCTCATCAAGGAAGAAAATTTATCTCAGAAGTCTCTGGCACATTTCCTTTGTATCTCACTGGCTCAGATCAAGTTAGGTGCCTATAGCTTAGCTGAAGGGAAGCTGGAAAAGTATCTGTCATTTCCAATATCTATTGTGGAAATGTGTGTGTGCGTGTGTTTGTTGTTGGATAGGCAACAAATACTGTCTGTCATCAGGGAGTAAGATGAAATCTCAGTCCTCCCTCAAGAAGTTTTTTGTCTCTGGGGCAGAAAGTCAAGCTGTAATTATATTACAATTTCTGTGTGCTAGATTCCTGCTCATACTCATGGGCTTCAAATTAACAATCCCTTTTTTTTTTTTTTTTTTTTGAGGTATGCGGGCCTCTCACTGTTGTGGCCTCTCCCGTTGCGGAGCACAGGCTCCGGACGCACAGGCTCAGCGGCCATGGCTCATGGGCCCAGCCGCTCCGCGGCATGTGGGATCTTCCCGGACTGGGGCACGAACCCATGTCCCCTGCATCGGCAGGCGGACTCTTAACCACTGCGCCACCAGGGAAGCCCCAACAATCCCTTTTAAACTGATCAGAAAAACAGCTCTAGGTACTTTCCCTTTGGAGCTGCCAAAGCTGTCCTCTCCCATTGTCCCCAGTTTTTGGTTATGAGATCTGATCTGGGCATCTTTTTCATAAGTGTCGTAAAGGAATGCAGTATCAATTTACATCACATGATTTTAAGTGATGTTCTCTTTCTCCAAAACGCTCTTGCCCTTCCATCTCCACATGCCCAAATCCCATTCACCTTTTGAAGAAAACTAAAAATAATCTCTCTCATTTATTTCATTTATTCAGCAAATATCTGTTGCATGCTTGCTGTGGAGCAAGCACTCTGCAAGTGCTGGGAATACAAGACATGAGTTTTGACCTCATGAAGCTTATAGTCAGGTGGGGAAGACTGACAATTAACAAAAACAATTAAGTGATGGGGAAGAATAGGGTACAATGGGAGGATAGGCAGGAGTAGTTACACTCTGTTGGAATTCGAGCAGACAGAGAGGTCTTTTTGAGGACTTTTAAAAGATGATACCTAAAGAATGAGTAGGAATGGGGACGAGGGAGGGAGGTGCACGTGTTCAAGATTAAGAGAAATCATTCAAGTGGAAGTGCTGGTGAAAGCACCCTTGAAAAAGGCCTCTTTAATTCCTCCTTCTCCCAAGTAATTTCTCCGTTTGATGAACCCCATAGCACATATGTAACTTTTGACCATAAGATCTCTAAAGATAAAACATATGACTTACACAGAGCACTTGATAAATATGATTTTGGCTTCAGAGGAGAATAAGGCATTATATGTGTCAACGCAAAATGCTAAGTTAAAACATTAAAAACGTCTGAGGTAAGAGGTGGATTATATCATATCGCTCTTCAAAATGATAGGAATAGCCTCAGCTACCTAGGTGATTACAGAGACCAAAGCAGCAGGGAAGAATTGGTTCATAAAGTTCTGGAGGAAGTACAAAGTAATTATAGTTCCAATCCTCAGATGTTACTTTAAAGGCTATTTCAGGAAACATAATGAAAACCTGGTACCCATCAGAAAGAAAAAATAGCCACTCATTTTTGTTTGCAGAGCTTTTCTTCTTAAATATTGCCTTGGTATTGGCTGCTTTTTGTGTGTACTAGGGTTTTGTGTTACTGGTGGGGTGAGCCTTATCAGACCTGACAAGCTACTTTTAAAATCAAGTATTAAAAAAGAAAAAATCAAACATCCATGTCACAACTCAGGTTTCTACTGTTTCATTTTAGATGCATGATCTAAAATCTTTCTGCTGCTTGGCTGAGAGGAACTAGAAGTTAGTAAATTTTAATAGAGAAGTAGATTTGGGGGTATAGCTGTTGTCTTGATAGGCCAGAATAAATGAAAATTTAAGAATCTCTTTTCCTCCCCTTAATTTATTCTAGTTCATTCAGCAATTCATCCTTGGGTTTGAGAAGGCACTTGTTTGATCCTGCCATTTCTACAGCTAAGTAAACAATAACCCTCAAATAATGAGAAAATGTACATAAGTGTGTTTTGTGAATGGTAAGGCTCTATACACAATTTTAAGGACTTATTTTTTATTATTAACTTGGAACTATTTTTGATACCAGTTTTTAAAAGTGTCCTTTTCAAGGCCAAGGATTACTTTTTCGAATGCTGTCCTATCGTATGGTGAGTTGTGGCTGAAGTATGGTAAGGTGTGGGTTACAAATTCTCTAATTTGATAATTCTTAACCTTTATTTATCTTTTATTAATAGATCTTATTTTTTAAAAGTTTTAGATTTACAGAAAAATTGAGCAGACAGTACAGAAAGTCCACATATACTTCTCCCCATCCCCAGTTTCCTCTATTAATATCTTACATTAGTACGATACATTTGTTACAATTAATGTACCAATATTGATACATTGTAATTAACTAAAGTCCATATTTATTCAGATTTCCTTAGTTTTTGCCTAATGTCCTTTTTCTGTTCCAGGATCCCATTCACCTTTAAACTTACCAGTTTAGTTATGTTAGTTATATCCACATTACACCTAGTTGTCATGTATTCCTGAGCTCCTCTTGAGTGTGACATTAACCTTCATTTTTTGGGTCATGAACTGGGTTGAAAATCTGATGAAAGCTATGGATTCTCTCCACAGAAAGATACACATGCTGCAGATGTCTGATTTAAGGGAGGCTCACCCACAGTAGATTCAGAAGCCCTGCTTTAGAAGGAATGGGTGATCTTTTTTTTAAATTAGTTTTTATTGGAGTATAGTTGAGTTACAATGTTGTGTTAGTTTCTGCTGTACAGCAAAGTGAATCAGTTATACATATACATATATCCACTTTTTTAGATTCTTTTCTCATATAGGTCATTACAGAGTATTGAGTTCCCTGTGCTATATAATAGGTTCTTATTAGTTATCTATTTTATACATAGTAGTCTGTGTATGCCAATCCCAATCTAACCATTTAATCCTCCCCTCCCATAAACCATGTTTGTTTTCTACATCTGTAGAAAGGTGATCTTTTTATTTTATTTTAAAATATATTTATTTATTTATTTTTGGCTGCATTGGGTCTTCGTTGCTGCACGTGGGCTTTCTCTAATTGTGGCGAGCAGGGGATACTCTTCGTTGCAGTGCGTGGGCTTCTCATTTTGGTGGCTTCTCTTTGTTGTGGAGCACGGGCTCCAGGTGCGCAGGCTTCAGTAGTTATGGCACATGGGCTTCAGTAGTTGTGGCTCACAGGCTCTAGAGCACAGGCTCAGTAGTTGTGGCACATGAGCTTAGTTGCTCTGCGGCATGTGGGATCTTCCCAGACCAGGGCTCGAACCCGTGTCCCCTACATTGGCAGGCAGATTCTTAACCACTACACCACCAGGGAAGTCCCCAGGTGATCTTTCAATGTCCACTTCCCCACATCAGGGCCATGCTCTACCTCTAATTTGTTGTGTGACCTTTTTGCAACCCCATTTTCCTACCTGGGCCTCAGTTTCACCACCTGTGAAATGAAGGGTTTAGTTTACCTGACGTCTAACTCCTTTTCTATCACAGTAGAAGGTGGGGGTCACTTAGAACTGTCCATATCTGAGGAACAAATGTTGGTAAGAGAAGACCAAAGCAGGTCAAGCTAGGGAAGTGGATGGGCTTATCAACGAGGAGGTTGTGGAGGTTCAATTGGGGGAAAAGACAAAACCTGGGTTCCACTTTATGGCTCTGCGGATTTTGTAAATCATTTCCTTCCTGTGACCTTCAGCTTTCTTGTCTACAAAAATGTGGAGGCCCTGCTTCTGTTACGAAACTCCTGGGAGCAACAGTACCTAGTAGGGTATCGTCTGAGGAATTATAAGAAAGAAGATGGAGAAGGTGGGTGCAGAGGTGAAGGGCGTATCTGAGGACTGTGAGGCAGAGCTGAGGGCTCAGGAAAGAGGAACCTTCTGTACACCTTAGGGTTTTCCGACTTCACCCACACTTGGGGTCAATTCCGCCTCCATTCTGGCCCCGTCTCCGCCCCAACGCCCTCCCTTCCCCTCAGGTTGCGACGCGTCACACTTCGCATGGCCGCCACGGTGAGACGCTTTCCACCGCAGGAGGGCAGCGCGCGCGCTCTGGCGCTGCCACCTCACTCGACATCTCTGCCCGCCCTTAACCTCTTCCAATTGGCTCAGCCCGTAAGTGACATAAGTGCTCCTTATTCTACCCCGTCAGCTCCCCCAGGCTCCACCCCACCATCTCCCGGCTTCTTCCGACGCGAGGGGAAACCTAACCTCCCCACGTCTCCTCTGCCTGGGCGGAGCCGGGAAAGCAGGCTAAACCAGGAAGGCGCTGGCTGTGGCGCGCACGCGCGCGCGCGCACGCACGCACGCACGCACGCCGTGTCTGGCTGGGCGGCAGGCTCGCGCCCGGGCTCGCCCCGCGCCGCGCCGCGCCACAGGCTCGCGCACTCAGCAGGTTGGGCTGCGGTGGCGGCAGCTGTGGAGCTGGAACGCTGCGTGTGAGAGGTCCCAGACGCGTCTGCGGCTCCGGCTCCGCCACCCTCGCCTCAGTCTCGGTGCCCGGTGCTGAGAGGGGAACAGCTCTAGCCTCGGGACCCCCGAGCACACCCCTGGCTGCTTCCGACACCGCCCTCCTTCCTTTCCCAGCCGCGGGCCTCGCTCGGTGCTAGGCGACTCCGAGGAGAGGCGGCGGCGACGGCTGCCTGTCTGTGAGAGGAGCCTTGTTCTCCAGCCTTGCTCCGCTGCCGGGCCCTGCAGGGGCCGAGAGAGCTCGGCGCCGACCCTTCCTCTAGCCTCCCCGTGAACCGGTTGGAGCGGCGTCGGTCTGGGAGGTCTCTGGGCAGAGGCGGCGGCAGCTCCTCCGGCTCCATCATGTCCGCGGGCGGAGACTTCGGGAATCCGCTGAGGAAATTCAAGCTGGTGTTCCTCGGGGAGCAGAGCGGTGAGTGCGCGGCTCCCCCACTTCTGGCAGCTGGCAGTGGCTTCCCCGCACCGCCCCCAGTGCGGCCCTTCCGTCCGCGGAGGCTCCCTGCGGACCTCGCGGTCGCGCTTCCTTCCACCCCCTAGGCCTTGAGCCTGTTTGCCGACCCCTGTTAGCCACGCATTCCTCTTCGCCATGATCCGTCGATCGGATTCTGACCCTTCCGCCCCCCACTCCGCCCTCTCCTTTCCCCGCCTCCCGGCCCTCTCCCGTGGATCTGCCCTCCCCACTCCTCACCCCGCCCAGCCCCAGCCTCCTGTCCATCCCTTTCTTCCTCCGGTCTTCGTCGTCTCACCGACGCCAGCTCCCTTCCTTGAGCCCCACCCTTGTTCCTTGCTCTGATCCCAGTTGCTCAGCTCGATGAGGCCCACCTGGGAAGCCCCACTCCGGGGAACCGGCCCTCTTCAACCTTGCGCCGGGAGGGTGGGATCTGGGCGTTGTTTTCCCCAGAGGCTTGGCCCCGAGAAGCGCGGATCTTATGGAAGTGGGGGGGGGGGAGTCCTAGGAAATTCTTGGATTGTTTTCACCTAGGTGGGGAATGGGTCTGGGTTATAGAGGATACATATCTGAATTGGAGGCGACTTGATGGAATGGTTGGGGAGTGAGGGAGTGGCTGCGGCAGTAGCGGTTTTTGCCCCTTGGGTTAGGCTGTGGCCTGTTGGAAAACCTCGTTTTCTTCTCTTGACTTTCATCCCTGGCGATTCTTTTGGCTGTGTTCATGCTTTTCCAATCTCTGCCAGATGCTATGTCATGATCGTTTTACTTGGAATTTTTCACATCTCACCTCTCCTTTTTCTGCTTCAACACGAAGCGCAGTGTCTGATTCTCCTCACGGCGGTGCAAACAGGAATTACTGGAGAAATGTTAATTCCATTTCTCCTTGAGTATTTTCCGATTATATATTCAGGATTCCTTAGGGAGAGAAGGCTTTAGAATAACGAACATCTTTGTTTTGTAGGGTTTCCTTTGGGGATAGGGAGTAACAGAGTAGAGAAGGGATAGATTCATCATCCAGTTATCTAAATTCGATTCGAATATGTAATACCATTTTGGCTAAATGATTCTTTTATGGTTAATATTCCATAGTATCTGATGAGTGAAATTATTATCTCATTTACTTGGTCAGGCTCCTGCTGTCATTGTACTTTGTGTTGGGTATAAGGTTCTAATTTTCTGACGGTTGTCTCTAAAAATTACTTCTTGTGGTAATTCCGATTTTATGCTGTATTATGCAAACTTCACACTCTGTAGTTTAGAGATTATCATCCTCCATTATTTTTTTCACACTTTTCCTATCTTTAAAATTGAGACATTGAGAGATTAGTTCCTCCCGAGTCATCAGACATTGAGTTACATGATAGGTGTTTTAGGTTAGGCTATAGAAGACATTTATTGCTTTTGATTGGAAAGAAGATAACTGATATAAATTCAGAGCTCTTATTACTGCTCTGAACTATTTATACTAATTTGTGTGGCGTTAAAGTAGGTTAATAATAGTTGCAAAATTGCTTCCAGTTAGACCTGATAAATTGTTTTTCTCCTTTCATACATAATCTTTTCTCCCTGCCCTCTTACCAAGTCTCCTCTTTGCTTTTTTTTGCTATACAGATATAAACTTGTTTCTTCAAGTGACTTAGTAACACCTATGAGATTGATCCCTGCCCAGGTATTTTATGACAATTTCAGGACAGTGACATACATAAAATACAGCCTATTAGTCATTATTGATAAATAGGATCTAAAGTGCTTATTGTGCACTCAGGGATGTTAATGCCTGCCTTACATTGTGATGCAGAGCTATTTAGTTTGCATGAAAAATCCATTAATCTCTGTCCTAGGAAGTTTTTAGTATGAATAGAAATCATAATTTAAGTATCTGCAGGTTTCCTTTGAATTTCTTGGGTATTTATATTCTAATTCACATTGCAGAGTTTTATGGCTTCTCATTTCTTAGTTTCTTCAAGTCTTTACTAACTCCCTTCCTTCCACCATAATTCCTGAAGCCATCTTAGATTTTTTTTTAAGTAGACTTGATTTTTTAGAACAGTTTTAGATTTACAGAAAAATTAAGAAGATCATTCAGAGGTTTCCCATATAGCCCCACCCAATATCCCATATTATTAACATATTAGTAAGGTACATTTGTTACCATTAATGAAATAATATTGATACATTATTAACTAAAGTCTATAGTTTATCCAGATTTCCGTAAGTTTTATCTTTTTCTGTTTCAGCATTCAATTCAGGATACCACACTACATTTGGTTGTCCCGTCTCCTTAGGCTCCTCAGTTTTTTTTAGTATTGTGTTTACATGCTTTTTAACTCTGGAACTGTAAGCTTAATTATCTTTTGAGGCTACTGCATTGCTAAGTAATACCATCCAGTAGCTTTGGAAAGACGGATCTCTGTTTTCACAGGCAGTGTCTGTAGTTTTCTTATGCATTAGCAAAGGTCTGTAGAGTCAATGTCATCTTTTTTTCTTTTTTTATTTATTTTTGGCTGAGTTGGGTCTTTGTTGCTGTGCGCGGGCTTTCTCTAGTTGCGGCGAGCAGGGGCTACTCTTCATTGCGGTGTGCAGGCTTCTCATTGCAGTGTCTTCTCTTGATGCGGAGCACCGGCTCTAGGCACGCGGGCTTCAGTAGTTGTGGCTCATGGGCTGTAGAGCACAGGCTCAGTAGTTGTGGCGCATGGGCTTTGTTGCCCTTTGGCATGTGGGATCTTCCCGGACCAGGGCTTGAACCCGTGTGCCTTGCATTGGCAGGCGGATTCTTAACCACTGTGCCACCAGGGAAGCCCAGTCCATGTCATCTTGATTTAACTCTTAATGAATTTTTTATTTTTAGGTTTTAGAATTCTACAATTCAGCTTCCAAAGACTAATCTGTGGCAAAGCCTTGTTTGTTTCCTTAATGGCATTGACCACATTTCTAATTCTTACTTGTGTTTATTTTTGTCTGTTTCCCACAGCAGAATGCAGGTCCCATGAAGATTAAAAATTATTAATTTTTTTGTTCATTGTATCCCCAGTGTCTAGAATAGGGCCAGGCTTGTAGTGGATACTCAGAATGAATGATGGTTGAATCTAATAGTAACCAAAGCTAGTAGTCATCTTTGTTACGGTGAAGTCTACATTTTTTCCTTGCACATTTAATAGTTTAACAATAACTCTTTTTATTGGCCCCACATGCAGCTTTTGGGATCTTAGTTCCCCCACTAGGGATCGAACCTGGGCCCCGGCAGTGAAAGCACTGAGTACTAACCACTGGACTGCCAGGGAATTCCCAACAATAACATTTTATACTTACATTATTTGATTGTATATAGGGATACTCCAGATGCTCGAGAGCAGGGATTCCAATAATTTATATATAACCTTTACGGTGTAACTAAAAAAAACCAAAAAAACAACTGACCAGAATTTTACACTTTTTTTTTTGAGTTGAACAAAATTAGTTTTGTTAAAGTTGTTGTTAAATTATTTGCTATTAGTATAACACCTAAAAGTATGTCAAATGATTATTAAAGACATGTTCATGGAACAGATTTCAAGTTAGGTAGACTTTTTTATTTAGCTTTTCAAAAACAAGGTTCTGGGACCTCCCTGGCGGCCCAGTGGTTATGACTCCACGGTTCCACTGCAGTGGGTACCGGTTCGATCCCTGGTTGGGGAAATAAGATCCTGCATGCTGCATGACACAGCCAAAAAAAATAAGGTTCTGTATTCTATAATGAAGATGAAGTGTTTCAGTATATGAAGCTTCATATTGAATTAATGATATCAGTCTTGGTAATCTTCGTGTAAATTCTTAACAGTTTCTTTATATTTTAGTAGTATACATGGTTTAATAAAGAAATGTTGAAATACACAGCTTGAACCTGAAGTTTCTTTGAGCAACCTCTTTTGTTACCACCTTTGGCTATTGTCTTGAAATACAGAGGCAGTTTTAGGAATGGTTTAGAGTAGAAGGTAATACTTACAAACAAATGTTATGAGTACAAATTAGGAAATGTAATTTCAAAAAGAAACACATACCTGGCCTGGTACTACTTATTTTTTCACTTTTTATTACCTTTTTTACATCAGTTCTTTTGAATTATAACATGCTGTGTTGGGAAAAAGTGTCTTAATGTCAGAGACTAGGAACACTGAACAGTTTAGATTGGCTAGATCAGTGATCTTAAACTTTTTCTTCTCAAGAGCCTCTCAAGATGCTCTTACAAATTGTTGAGGCTTCTAAAGAGCTGTTTATGTGGTTTATATCACTATTTACTGTGTTAAAAGTTAACTGAGAAAATTGTTTAATATTTAATTCATTTAAAAAGAGTAGTGTTAAATCCATTACATGTTGACATAATTTTAGTGAAAGAGAACTATTTTTCAAACAATAATTTAGTGAGGGAGTGGCATTGTTTTACATATTTGCAAATCTCTGTAATGTCTGATGTATTAAAAGTCATCTGCTTCTCACAGCTGCTTCTGCATTCAGTCTCTTGTAATATCACACATCACATAGACTCTGGAAACTCCACTATACACTCATGAGAGAACAAAAGTGGAAAAAGCCAAATAACATCTTGATATTATGAAAGTGGTTTTGACCCTCAGGAGAGTAGTGGCCCAGCCAAAGGGTCCTGGGGATCCTGGGAGTTGGTGGGCTGCATTTTGAGATCTGCTAGTTTCTAGATGATATTAAGCCATTTGTATCTTGTAGCTTCATATTGCATTTATTTATTTTTTTAACATTTATTTATTATTTTTGGCTGCGTTGGGTTAGTTGCGGTGCTTGGGCTCTTCATTGTGGTGCATGGGCTTAGTTGCCGCTGGTATCTTAGTTCCCCAACCGGGGTTCGAACCCACGTCCCCGGCATTGGAAGGTGGATTCTTAACCACTGGACCGCCAGGGAAGTCGCCATATTGCATTTAGAACAGTCAAAAGGAGTTTTCTCCATATCTTGTTTTGAAGTCTTAAAACTAATCAGTACAGCTAGTGATTACGAGCACAGAGTCTGGGTTTTATATTTTAGCCCTGCTCACTGACCTTGGGCAGATTATTAACTTCTTTATGCTTTAACTTCCTTATCTATAAAATAAAGATAATAGGACCTATCATATAGCGTTATTGTGAAGATTAAATTAGTTAATAAATGTAAAGCATTTAGAAGAATGCCTGGCACATGTTTACTGAAAACTGCTCCTCTGTCAATTATCAACAGTTTGATAGAGACTACTCTTAAGAAATACACATTTCATCATGGAAGAAACATATAATACCTAATACAGTATAGTGCAATGAGTGCAGCTGCTTTGAAAAGTACAGTTAAAAGATACAGAGAAGTGACAGGGGAGCATGGAGTTTCAGGGAAGGTATTGATACATTATAAATATGACTGACTAAAAGTTTAAGGATCTTCTAGTTGAAATTCTTGAATTAGAGCATTCCAAAGTTGGAGGAGACTTGAAGAAGTCACCCAATCCATTTCTCTTAGGGCTTTAAACTGGATTGCTATTTTTTCCCTCTAACTTTATTTTTAACAGTTAACACAATCACATAGTTCACAAATCAAAATTATGTAAAAAGATATACTTTCAGAAAACTTACTGCTACCCCTGTTCCTGTGACCTCGTTCCCCACCCCCTCCTCTATTAGTAATTATATATATATACTATTATGTATATTCTGGGATTTCTTTATGCAGACACAAGCAAATATGAATACAATTTTTATTCTTCCTTACGTACGAGGTATCAGATTTTATTCTGCATCTTGCTTTTTTTCACTTAACAATAATTCCTAGAGATGTTTTCACATTAGTACTTAGAGCACTTTCCCATTCTGTTGTTTTGTTTCTAAATACAATTTTTTTCATTTAGAATAGTTTTAGATATACAGAAAAATTGCAGAGATAATACGGAATTCCTGTATACTCTACACCAGTTTCCTCTGTAATTAACAGCTCGTGTACATTTTTCACAACTAATGTACCATTATTGATACATTATTATTAACCAAAGTCCATATTTTATTTCGATTTCTTTAGTTTTTTTCCTAATGTCTTTTTTCTGTTCCAGGATCCCATCTAGGATACTACATTTGATTTAGTTGTTAGATCTCCTTAGGCTGTTCTTGTCTGTGACAGTTAAACTGGACCACTCTTTTTTGTTTGTTTGTTTTTTGCGATACGAAGGCCTCTCACTGTAGTGTGGCCTCTCCCGTTGCGGAGCACAGGCTCCAGGACGCGCAGGCTCAGCGTCCATGGCTCACGGGCCCAGCCGCTCTGCGGCATGTGGGATCTTCCTGGACCGGGGCACGAACCCGTGTCGCCTGCATCGGCAGGCGGACTCTCAACCGCTGCGCCACCAGGGAAGCCCTGGACCACTCTTAAGTTACTTCATTCTAAGAGATCTCCAGGAGAACATGTTTTGTAATTTTTAGTATTAAACTTCCCTGTTCTGAAATTCTCAAATCTATTCCCTTACTATTGTAGTTAAGTTTTTTCTTCTTAGGGAGGTAATATATACTGATAAAGACAGCTCTAGAGACAGTTATACTTTGGTTCTAATCTTGAACCCCGTGTTTACAGTGTGATCTTGGACAGTTTATTTAACCTTTCTAAATTCTCTTCATTTCTGATATGCAGTACTAACCTAGCAGTGTTGTTTTCCCCATCCTCTAAATATAGATATTATACATTTTGGTTAGATCAGTATTTAATCTTCACATTATTGTTATTAGGCAATGGTATTCACAGCTGAGCTGTGTAGTATACTGATTTATTGTACTATATTCCATATATTTTTTTTGTTTTCCTTTGTGTCACTATTTGACTTGCTTTTTTCTTAATTATCCCCAAACTCTTTACCAGTAGTGTAGATCTCAGTTATTTGAATGCATCAGGTTTGCCTGGGACATCTCTCCCAGAACCTTCTGACCTTGAGGGTAGCTATTGTATAATAGTTACCCTCCAGAATTGATGTACAACTGTCAATGTGTGATCTCCTTTACTTTCATTTTGAGGGTTTCCTTCTCTCTTGTGTTGGATGGATCCCTTGTTTCTCAGATTACTTTTTTCTTCTTTGTTTTACTCATTACGTTGAATGTATCCACCAGTAAGTAGCTTCCTAATAAAGGGAACATGGGAGGAAGTTTTTTGAGACCTTGTATGTCTGAAAATGTGTTTGTACAACCTTTACACTGAAGTTTGGTGGAGTTTAGAAATTTGGGTTGGATGTATTCTTCCTTCAGAAATTTGAAGACATATATTACCTTGTAGAGTCTAGTATTGCCATTTATGACTCTTGGTATTTTTATCTTTCATAATGATGTGTTTATTTTCATTTTATGTGCTGAGTAATAGGTATAAATATTTTCAAACTGGAAACTTAAGTTGTTTATTTTCAGGAAATTTTCTTGACTTAACTAGTATGATATTCACCTCTCCATTTTCAATTCTCTCTGGAATTCTTATTAGACCTCCTGGATTGATCCTCTAGTTGTATCTTATCTTGCCCCTTTTTCATTTATTTGTTTCTGTTTTAATTCTTAAAACATTTTCTCAACTTTCTTTTACCCTATTACATTTTATTTCTGCTATCGTTTTAATTTCAAAGAGTTCTTTGTTTTCTGATTGTTTCTGTCTATAACATCTTTTTGATTCTAGTATCTTCTCTTGTCGTTAAAATTTTTTTTAATTGAAGTATAGTTGATTTTCAACATTGTGATAATTTCTGCTGTATCTCTTGTCATTTTGAGGATATTAAAGAGATATATGGCTTTCTTTTCAATACTCAGTTTTTTGTAAATTGCTTTTCACTTATGTTTATTCTAGTTTCTCTATTTCTTGTTTGATGTGGTCCTCAAAGAACTAGTATTCTTGACTGTCTCCTTTTGTTTAAGAGTTGAGCACTAAAAATTTGATTTTAAGCTCTTTTGTGGGTTTATTGGGCTTCTCTGTAGGACAGTCTGGCTGAGTTCTTTTTGGGGGAAGAAGTCTCTGATGTTAGCTCTTTTAAGTCTTTTTGCCAGTCACATTTCTTTTTTTTTTAATTAATTAATTTTAATTTTTGGCTGCTTTGGGTCTTCATTGCTGCACGTAGGCTTTCTCTAGTTGTGGGGAGCAGGGGCTACTCTTCGTTGCGTTGCGCAGGTTTCTCATTGCGGTGGCTTCTCTTGTTGCAGAGCACGGGCTCTAGGCGCATGGGCTTCAGTAGTTGTAGCACTCAGGCTTCAGTAGTTGTAGCTTGCAGGCTCTAGAGCTCAGGCTCAGGAGTTGTGGCGCAGGGGCTTAGTTGCTCTGCGGCATGTAGGATCTTCCCAGACCAGGGCTTGAACCCATGTCCCCTGCATTGGCAGACGGATTCTTAACCACTGCACCACCAGGGAAGTCCCACCAGTCACATTTCTTAAAGAAGAGTTGTCCAGTGTCCTGCTGGAGAGGATAATATTGGTTGCCAGCTTTCTTGGAGCTGAATGGAGACAGGGTTTGAAGATAACATTAGAGTATATGAATTTAATTTACTTTTTTTTTTTTTTTTTTTTTTTTTTTGCGGTACGCGGGCCTCTCACCGTTGTGGCCTCTCCCGCTGCGGAGCACAGGCTCAGTGGCTGTGGCTCACAGGCCCAGGCGCTCTGTGGCATGTGGGATCCTTCCGGACCGGGGCATAAACCTGTGTCCCCTGCATCGGCAGGCGGACTCTCAACCACTGCGCCACCAGGGAAGCCCTACTTTGTTTTTAATACAGTTTGTACTTCAGACTTCGCTTGAATCTTGTATTCACCATTCCAGAAACCCTCTATTTTCCTTTCTCATAGCATAATCTATAATCTTCTGATGAAGTGGGAGAGGAACCTGGCTGTGTGGAATAGAGGGGGGGATGTGAGGGTGTCAGTCTCCCTTTTAAACAGATTTTCATCCATTCCTTTCATTTTTAGCACCACCTTTATCCTTATTTCTAGATGTACTTGGTGCCTACATTGGGGGGGTTCTCTGGCACAAATCAGATTGTTTCTCAGCTTTCCCCATTGTCAGTTTAAAATTGATCTTTATAGAATCTATTAGGTCAGGTACCACGTTGCATTTGCTTTCTAGCTTCTAACTGATTTTCTGAGAATCAGCACATTTCGACATTTAGAATTGCTTAGGGTTTTCAGTTTCTGTTCTTTATTTTTCTCTTTTTTTAAAATAAATTTATTTATTTTATTTATTTTTGTCAGCACTGGGTCTCCGTTGCTGCGTGAGGGCGTTCTCTAGTTGCAGTGAGCAGGAGCTACTCATCGTTGTGGTGCACGTGCTTCTCATTGCAGGGGCTTCTCTTGTTGCAAAGCACGGGCTCTAGGTGCGTGGGCTTCAGTAGTTGTGGCACGCGGGCTCAGTAGTTGTGGCTTGCGGGCTCTAGAGCACAGGCTCAGTAGTTGTAGTGCATGGGCTGAGTTGCTCCATGGCACGTGGGATCTTCCTGGAACAGGGCTCGAACCCGTGTCCCCTGCATTGGCAGGCGGATTCTTAACCACTGCACCATCAGGGAAGTCCCTCCTCTTCTTTTTTAAAAGTACATTTTATAAAATTAAAACCAACTCATTTATATCCATGTTTATAGCAGCATTATTCACAGTAGCCAAAAGGTAGAAGCAATCCAAGTGTTCATCCGTGGATGAATGGGTAGACAAAACATGGTTCTGTGTATACATACAATGAAAACTTATTCAGCCTTAAAAAGGAAGAAAATTCTGACACATGCTTTAACATGGATGAACCTTGGACGTTATGCTAAGTGAAATAAGCCAATCACAAAAGGACAAATACTGTATGATTTTTTAAGTTAACTGATAATAAGCATTACTGTTATCTCAACCTGCCATTGTGAGATTGCATAAAACCTTGCCCAGACACCCCGCATAGACTTCTCTTTGAGATGAAGTCCAAGCTCTTCTGCCCTAGTTAGACCCTTTCAGAGTCTGGATTCTACCTTCCTATCTCTAACCTTATTGCTAGAACTCATCTTTACCTGTTACTGTTAGACAGGTTTTTGTTTTTTTTTTTTTAAGTTAAAAAAAATCATCATTAAGGTGTTACGTGCTGTACAGAACACACATCTTTGCATTTTAAGTTTCCTGTTCTAAGAATCATAGACTCTTACAGGTCATTTATCTATTTAACAGATGTCCACTGTGTGCCAAGCATAGAGCTAGGTCCCGGGAGATGTAGTTTTTAACAGATCTGGTATAATCTCTGTTCTCTTCTTGTTTATGGTCTAGCAGGGAGCAGTAAAGTAGATTTAAATCTTTATATTTGTACCTTCCAACCTCTGTTCTTGGACCTCCCCTCCAATCCATCCTCCACATTGATATCAGAGTGAACTTTATAAAAATGTAAATCAGAGTAACTTCTTACTAAAAACAAAAACATCTTGACTGTGCTTAATGCCACAGAATAGTACACTTAAAAATGGTTAAAATGGTAAATCTTATGGTATAGTTTATCACAATAAAATTTTTAAAAAATTGTAAAAACTCAAAAAAATCCCCACCTTTGTAGTTTTTTGGGTTTTTTTTTTTGCTTTTGTTTAAATCACTCTTAGAATAAGATCTTTCCAAATGATCTACATTGCTCACACTGAATTTTTTGGCTCCTCCCCATCCGTCCATTCTTGAGCATATCTCCCACCATCTCTCTCTGTTTCAGCCATACTGACCTTTTTTTTTTTTTTTTTGCTGTACGCGGGCCTTTCACTGTTGTGGCCTCTCCCGTTGCGGAGCACAGGCTCCGGACCGCGCAGGCTCAGCGGCCATGGCTCACGGGCCTAGCCGCTCCGCGGCATGTGGGATCTTCCCAGACAGGGGCACGAACCCATGTCCCCTGCATTGGCAGGCAGACTCTCAACCACTGCGCCACCAGGGAAGCCCCATACTGACCTTTTTTAAGTTATAAGTCTTAACCAATCTCCATCTTGTTATATATTCCCTCTTCCCCTTTGTCAGATTAACTCCAGCTTATCCTTTAGCTTCAAGAAACTTCTTCAAGCCTTTGCTGACTTCCTCAGAGTAGTTTAGTTTCCCATTCTTTATAGACTGTCAACACTGTCCTTCTCCTTGCTGCCTTTAATACAGTTGTAATTATTTGTCTGTTAAAATTTCTGTTTTCCATTTGTTCTGTAAGTTCCACAGAGGTAGCGTTCATGAATTTATTGTTCATTGCTGTATTCTAAGCACCATTGCATAGTGCTTGGCATATAGCGGGAGCTCACTAAATATTTTCAAATAAGTGAATAATTTCTGATTTTTACCATACTTAGTTTCAGAAAGGCTTTGAGGTAGCTTGCTACCTCAAAAATACACATAAAAGAGGATAATTAAAAGAAAAACAGAATAAGACAAAAAACCTAACGTAGGAGAAAGGTTTGATATGCCAAGTATCTGGTATGAATCTGAAGAGTCAGTGGCTCAAGATGAGGAAAATGATAACTCGGAAAAGGCTGTTGGATTTATGAAGAACTAATTGCTAATTTTTAAAAAGTGGTCTCAGTAGAGTTTTGGAGAGTCAAGAAGTCAGTCGTTGTAAATGGCATATTTGAAGAGTGAGTTTGTGATTTAACCAAATATGTTTTTGGGTTCTTAAAGTATTATTTAATCCCTTTATTATGGGAAAATTTAAACATATAAAAAGGTACAGAGAATAGTGTCATGAACCCCCATAAACTCGTACTCAGCTTCAACAATTATCCTCCCCGCCCCCACATACCAGAGTGAGTTGAAGAAAATCCCGTATATCCTATCATCGCAAATATTTTTGTATGATTGCTAAAAGATGAGAACTTTCTTATTGGTATATTCTTGACATTCATGGATATAGTTGCCCACAGAGGCCTTTATTTTTGGGATACTTTGCATTACATGGTTTGAGACTTAACATTTTAGGATGTCTAAATCTTTGCTATCAAATTGAGCTTTCTGTGATGGAGGAACTGTCCCATATTTGTGCTGTTTAATATGGTGGTGGCTACAGTGACTGAGAACTGATTTCAAAATTTTATTTCACTTTAATTTCAGTAGTTTCATGTGGCTAATTAACCCTTTATCTGTCTTTAACCATCCTCTTAAAACTGAAGAATATCCCTTTCAGAAATCTGTGCATGTGTACTTTAAATTATCTACATAATCAAGGTGAGTTAAGTTGATTATAATAGGGAAATAGAGAATGTGATGACTCATGAATTTAGACAGATTTTAGGCCACCTCTGGACTAAAGATATTTTGATCTGTAGTACTTAAGGCTGCATAAAATCCATTCTTAGATCTTTTAAATCTCTGTCCTTGGTGTCTAGCATAATGTCCTTCATACAGGCAACCATAAAATATTGAATCTGTCCAGTCATTAGGAATCTGAGTAAACAGGTCTTTCTCCTTTAAGCAGGTGACAGAAGCACTACATATTGACATTAAGTAAATAGGACAAAACTAGATGGCTATTGAAGTTACTAATTTACAAACCTTTTATGTTTGTTTATCAAGTTGTTTAATATGGAATGTTTCTTTCCTTTGGCCTGTGAAACTTCTGTAGTTAATGTGAAATGGGGGAAAGGTTATGGGGCAGGAGTTAGGGATACTGAACTGTGGTCTTTGCTCCGCCACCTTATACATTATGAGCTCTTAAAGCGTTCATTTTAACCTCTCTAGGTAAAATGAGAAGAATCTACCCATATAATATGGCCTGCATAGGGCTTCCCTGGTGGCGCAGTGGTTGGGAGTCCGCCTGCTGATGCAGGGGACACGGGTTCGTGCCCCGATCTGGGAAGATCCCACATGCTGCGGAGCGGCTGGCCCCGTGAGCCGTGGCTGCTGAACCTGTGTGTCCGGAGCCTGTGCTCCGCAACGGGAGAGGCAACAGCAGTGAGAGGCCCGCGTACTGAAAAAAAAAAAAAAAAAAAAAAAAAAAAAA